>NC_034202.2:12863038-13463038 GCF_002021735.2 Oncorhynchus kisutch | reverse complement strand
GAAATGTAATTCTAGTCAATATTAGCTTTTGAATTTTACAAGAAGTTCACACAGTAACACAATAAAAGCCAATATAATCAAAATCAGCCATAAGCAACAGGGAAGCCTCTGGTAGTGAAATTTTAATCTGTTTAAATGCAATAAAACAGCTGGCAAACAACAAATCAAAGTTTGTTTTTATGGTATTGGTGAGGATCCAGCAAGTGTTATATGTTTTCCGCTTGTTAAATAACCCTGCGTTGGTTGAGAGTGTGTGTGTGTGTGAGTCATGCTGTATAGGTTTCCATTGTGTGGGACGGAAACCAGGTCCTCTAGGCCTTTTTCTTCCTAAGCACATATACACACACGTGCACAAACACACATAGACACTTGTAATACTTCAATGTTTCTCATTCAAACTTTAACGTTCACTTCTATTCCATAAGCCCTAAGGTGAAAAAATAAAGAGTAAGAGAAAAAGTAGTCCGTTCGAGAATTGTTTTTAAAGGCCCAGTTTTTAATTAAGGGGGGGGGGGTTCTACTAAGCTAGCATATGGAATTGTTTGTTTTAAGATGGTCATACCAAGGATCACTTAACTATTTGATTTAGAATTTTCAAAACAAATATTTGATGAAACATTGAATTTGGCCTTACTGCTGATAGAAACAAATTGAATAAAACAGACATTTACCAAAAGGAAGTTTGTTTTAAAGTGTCTGTCCTATATCTGAGAGGTATAAGAAAGATCAGGAAATATATATATGTTTTTTACCCATATTTAACTATTTAACATAAAAAACTGGTACCCGGCAACTTTCAGATGAGTAAAACAACTGACGTGTTTGTGAGAGTCTCACCTTTCCATAGAGGTATCATATTAGTGTGTAGCCCAAACTGTTTAGACGCTACAGACAGAACTTGGCAGATCGGTGAAACCGAGACACAGCCCATGCAACAAACAGTTATCTCTAGCTTAATCAGACAAGAGTTCTAACCCACTGGGCACAGACGTCAGTTTAACGTCTAGTTTTTGGTTGGGTTGTCAACTAACGAGAAAAAAATAATTAAAAAAATATCATTATGTAATTCGATTTAGCTTAAAAGTTGGGTGAAAAAAATCCAAAACTCCCTTAAGTTAATGATTTCTTTCAAAACCAATCAATTTTCCCCTCTGATTCAATGTCATCACATTGAATATTTTTTATTTATTTATATTTTTTTGTACTTTTTACCCCGATTGGTAGTTCGCTGCAACTCCAGTATGGACTCGGGCAAGGCGAAGGTCAAGAGCCATGCATCCCCCGAAACACAACCCTGCCAAGCCGCACTGCCTCTTGACACACTGCTTGCTTAACCCGGATGCCAGCCGCACCAATGTGTCAGAGGAAACACCGTACAGCTGGCGAACGATGTCAGCGCGTATGTGCCCGGGCTCCACAAGTAGTTAAGAGCAATGGGACATGGACATCCCAGCTGGCAAAACCCTCCCCTAACCCGGACGACGTGGGGACAATTATGTGCCACCTCATGGGTCTCCTGGTAGCAGCCGGCTACGACACAGCCCGTGATTGAATCCGGCTCTGAAGTGATGCCTCTAGCACTGTGATGCAGTGTCTTAGACCCGTTGTGCAACTCAGGAGGCCCCATCACATTGAATTTCTGAAATGAAATTATGTGGAAACAACGTTGATTCAAACCAGTCTTTACCCAATAGGAAACCTATTTGCCCATAACAGCTAGTTTTCTGCTTTCCCCTCCCCACACAAACCACTCCCGAACAGTCCTAGCAAAATGTACCATTTTAATGGCAAAACTGAAGCATGCATGAGAGCACCAGCTGTTCCAGACGACTGTGTGATCACACTCTCCGTAGCCGATGTGAGCAAGGCCTTTAAACAGGTCAACATTCACAAAGCCGCAGGTCTAGACAGATTACCAGGACATGTACTCAAAGCATATGTGGACCAACTGGCAAGTGTCTTCACTGACATTTTCAACCTCTCCCCGGCTGAGTCTGTAATACCAACATGTTTCAAACAGACCACCGTTCTCCAGCTGTACGGTCCTTGTGCCAAAGATACTGATGGTAACTTGCCTAAATGATTACCGTCCTGTATCACTCACGTCGGTAGCCATGAATTGCTTTGAAAGGCTGGTCATGGATCACATCAACACCAACATGCCAGAAACCCTAGACTCAGTCCAATTCACATATCGCCCCAACAGATCCACAGATGACGCAATATCAATCACAGTCCAAACTGCCCTTTCCCAACTGGACAAAAGGAACACCTATGTGAGAATGCTGTTCATTGACTACAGCTCAGCGTTCAACACCATAGTGGCCACAAAGCTCAATCACTAAGCTAAGGACCCTGGGACTAAACACCTCCCTCTGCAACTGGATTCCGGACTTCCTGACGGGCCGCTCCCAGATGGTAAGGATAGGCAACAACACATTTGCCACGCTGATCCTCAACACTTGGGCCCCTCAGGTGTGCGTGCTTAGTTCCCTCCTGTACTCCCTGTTCACCCACGACTGCGTGGCCAAGCACGACTCCAACACTATCATTAAGTTTGCTGACGACACAACAGCGGTAGGCCTGATCACCGACAACAATGAGACAGCATATAGGGAGGAGGTCAGAGACCTGACAGTGTGGTGCCAGGACAACAACCTCTCTCTCAATGTGAGCAAGACAATGGAGCTGATCGTGGACTATAGGAAAAGGAGGGTCGAACGGGCCCCCATTAACATCGACGGTCTGAAGTGGAGCGGGTTGAGAGTTTCCACGTCACCAACAAACTATCATGGTCCAAACACACCAAGACAGTTGTGAAGAGGGCACAGTAACACCTTTTTCCTCCTCAGGAGACTAAAAAGATTTGGCATGGGTCCCCAGATCTTCAAAAGGTTCTACAGCTGCACCATAGAAAGCATCCAGACCTGTTGCATTACTGCCTGGTATGCTCGGCATCTGACTGGAAGGCACTACAGAGGGTAGTGCGTACAGCCCAGTACATCACTGGGGCCAAGCTTCCTGACATCCAGGACCTATATACTAGGTAGTGTCAGAGGATGGCCCAAAAAACTGTTCTCTCTTCTACCGCACGGCAAGCTTCTTAACCGCCTCTATCCCCAAACCATAAGACTGCTGAAACTAATCAAATGGCCACTATTTACATTGAACCCCCCCACCTCCCTTTGTTTTTACTCTGCTGTTTATTATCTTTGCATAGTCACTTTACAAATGACCTCGATTAACCTGTACCCCCGCACATTGACTTGGTACCGGGGCTATATACCCCCTGTATATAGCCTCGTTATTGTCATCCATTTGTGTGTATTAGGCAGTTGTTGTGGAACTATTAGATTACTTGTTAGATATTACTGCATTGTCTGAAATAGAAGCACAAGCATTTTACTACACTTACATTAACATATGCTAACCATGGGTATGTGACCAATAAAAATCGATTTGATTTGATGCACATTTCTTATGTTACCTTTTGATAGATTTTTTTTACTTTAGTTTATTTAGTAAACATTTTATTAACTCTATTTCTTGAACTGCATTGTCGGTTTCGGGCTTGTAAGAAAGCGCTTCACAGTAAGGTTTACACCTGTTGTATTCGGTGCATGTGACAAATAACATTTGATTTGACTTGAATTGTTACCCAGAAATGATTTGACATTGAGATAAAAATGGCTGCATTGGGCCTTTAAAAGATCTGGTTTCCAACTTGAAGTTCCGGCTACAGAATCTTACCATATAGGGGTAATTTGAAAAGAGAAGCAGCAGGTCAGTATTCAGTGAGCCAGACACCAAACTATTGTAACACCCGTCACGTCTTGGCACGAGTCTCTTGTTAGCGTGAGACAAGTGTTGAAGAGGGGCCCCTATGCTGCGGTCGTGTCCTCTAATTGATGAGGACAAGGTGGTAATTGACACATTTTGTGTGATGCGTGCATGTGTAGCGGTAATTGTCAAATAGTGTCTGAATTTACATTTCACTGCTCTACAGGGGTCTGTCATTTGTGTTGTTCAGGTGAGCAGGGGTCGGTCGTGTGTCAGGAATTGCCTGCCTCTGTGAAGGCAGGCAATTCTCTCATTGAGAGCAGGGCACTGGCATCCCGTTTTAATTAGAACAAAAGGCCAGAGAGAGACGACCATGGCAGAATGGACTATTTATACATTTCTCTCGCTGTCTGACTGCGTGGACACACATTCATATGCTCCCAAACATGTACATACAAACCCACCCAGTGAAACAGATGCCTGTAATCCTGTCCTGTTGATGTGCTTTGTCTGCAGTTAAATTAAAACTCCTAAATAAAAACAGGGGGCATTTCTGCTGTTTGGAGGTCTTTTAGGAAAAAAAGAGTGTGTGTTTATTGTCGGCACTCCTGCACCTCTATAAAAATGTACGTTTTAAATACCGACTCCATATTTCCTTATTAAAATAACACTTCATTGTTATGTGTTGTGATTTTCTTGGAGACAGAATAGGTCTGTGCAGAAATGTGGTAACCTATAAAAAATGTGAAACATGTATTTTAATTTTTAATGAAGTAATTAAGATATTTAATTACAACTCATTTTCATCCACACAATATCCTTGATACACTGCAGCTTTTTTAGCTACAATTTTCAGTGACAAAACAATATAATCTGTACTCATCAGAATCAGCTTACAAGACCACACAAATAGGACACATGAAAGGAAAATTAAATGGAAAAGGCGATAACTAGTCAGTTGTACAACTGAATGCATTCAACTGAAATGTGTCTTCCGCATTTAACCCAACCCCTCTAAATCAGAGAGGTGTGGGGGGCTGCCACATCCATGAAAATATGATCTCTAAGAAGTTAAACTTGCGACACCTGAAACAACGAATAAAATCTCCCCAAAATCTCAAAAGCAATGATGTTTGGGTTATAACTTGATTAGAACAACCCCTCAACACCAGCCAACAACATAACTGCTTAAACAGGTCCCAGATCAGGAAGCACTTGGCTAACACAAGAATGATCCAAGTTCTGTTTTTTTTTAAATGACTCCACATTTATTCAACGTTGTGAACAAACTGTTTGCTGGCAGATGATGCTTGCTCTCTTTGTTTTGTGTTCTGGCTGGATGCTAACAGCTTAACTTGCTAATTTCCCCCGTGCAGACACCCACGGCGAGGACCCGAGTAGGCGTCAGCTCACAATGCCGCAGTCATTCAGACATCTCTGGGATGGACGCAATGGCTCTTTCATCCTCTCCTGCAGCCAATCACTTTGGCCCAGTGATTGTTTTGGCATCACACCTCTGTTGAGGAAACAAAGCTAAGCATTGTAAATTCAGCCTTCTCCTTTTTCCACTCTCTATTTCTCTCATTTTCTCTCCTACTCTCTCTCTCTCTCTCTCTCTATTTCCCTCCCTCTTTCTCTCTCTCGTTCTGGCTCTGTTGTAGTTTGTTTCTTCTTCCCATAGCTCATTCACAACAATCCAACACAAGTAGAGTTTTGTTTTGATTAAAGTAAAAAGGAAAGACTTCCATCGATCTGTGTTTTATGTTGAGGCTTTCACAAAGATGACGTTATTCATGTGCATGAAGGCAAATCATTGTACTGTATCAACATCTGCAACAAATAACATTTAATTGAACCCTTAATAAAGCTAAATGAAGATCCCTATGAGGAGAATCTCTCTTTCAAAACCACAAAGAGCTGTATTGATTCCTACAGCTGTAAGATGACGTCCTATAGGTTGGTTATTTATTAGTTAGAGCCTATTGGAACATATTCCCTCCACCCACACACTCATCAATCATAACCATCTGTCTCTTACCTAACAGTGTGAAAACAGAAACGTAAAGAAGTGAGACTAGAAAGAGTATCACATCAGTGCTAACAGAGATTGTCATTTGACAGATTTTTTCAATTGCTTTGGTGCATTTTCCACGTCTTTGTACAGAACATTAAACAGATGATCAACAGGCAGTGGTTTGAATACCCCAAACACAATTTAAATTGACTGTACAACACACATTTCTCTTTTGCAAGATAAACCATCACCCTGACAGGTGTGGCATAGCAATAAGCTGATTAAACAGCATAATCATAATAATCATAATCATAATCAGCACCTTGTGCTGAGGACAATAAAAGCCACCCTAAAATATGTCGTTTTGTCACAACATAATGCCACAGATGTCTGAAGTTTTAAGGGGGCATGCAATTGGCATGCTGACTGCAGGAATGTCCACCAGAGCTGTTGCCAGATAACTGAATGTTCATTTCTCCAGTGGTGTAAAAAGTACCCAATTGTCATACTTGAGTAAAAATAAAGATACCTTAATAGTTAATGACTCAAATAAAAGTGAAAGTCACACAGTAATTTAATTTGTTATTTATTTATTGAATATTCGAAACATACAATATACTAGCAGTGAAGCCGCTCAACAACTACATCATACCAGTCATCCAACAGATTCCCATTCAGAGTGACACACAGAAGCATCCATGGTCAATGCCCTGCTCAAGGGCATGTTGACCGATCTACCACCAGGTCAAAAAACATGAACCCGAACCCTCCAAGATCCCCCCACAGTTCCCCAATTGCTGTCCCTCAACCATTCGAGACCCCTACCACAGTCCCCCCCCAGGAAGAAAAATACAATTAATTCCATTCCCCACCTCCAAGAACCCCCCCAATGCACCAACAACCAAGAGAAAGAGAAAAAAGGAAAAGAAACAGCAAACAGCAATGCAAAAAATAAATAAAACAAAATAACACATTTAAAAAAGGACATCAAGGACAACTTAAATCATAACAGCAATGCCAACTGTATATGTTTGTGTGCATGTCTGGTACTATTACATGTATGTGTGTGTTCTTGTATTTGTTTATTTGAATGAGAGTGTGTGTATATGCATGTGTACAAACACCTGCACAGCATCAGCCTCAGGCAAACCCGCATTAGTTGTAACGCTTCTCGTTGGTGGAAGGAGAGGCGGACCAAAATGCAGCGTGGTAAGTGTTCGTCATGTTTTAATTGAACAAACTGAACATTACACAAAATAATAACGAAGAGAAAACGAAACAGTTCTGCCAGGTGAACAGACACTAAACCGAAATTAAACACCCACAACCAAAATCGGGAAAACAGGCTACCTAAGTATTATTCTCAATCAGAGACAACGAATGACACCTGCCTCTGATTGAGAGCCATACTAGGCCAAACACATAGAAATATAACAACATAGAAAAAGAACATAGACTACCCACCCCAACTCACGCCCTGACCAACCTAACACAAAGACATAAAAAAGGAACTAAGTTCAGAACGTGACATTAGTTGTAAAAACACTGCCACTTAGTGTCATTCAAATGTACCTTTTATTATGTTTTATTTTGACTTTTTTTTTTACTTAAAAAAATAAACTTTTATCTTTGATTATCATTCTATCTCTCACACAGCAACTCCACTCCGACTTGTCTCCAGTTCCACATACCAAACCTCAGCTTCCCTCAGCCCATCCCATCTATCTCTGCTGGCCACCCACTTCGGGTTTCTACGCAACACATATCTTTCAACTATGCTGTGGTGTTTAACGTACAATTTCAATCTATCTATTTATCAATTTCAATTTCAATATCTATCCATTTCAATCTATTCTATCAAATAGAATTCACAGATTGCGAGTTGAAGATAAATACTTTTACTAAGAGTATTAGTAATTGACTGACCCAGTCTCTCCAGTACTATTTCTAGGGTCAGTATTAGATCAATGCTATGCATTTTCAGCCATTCTTGAACCTGAGACCAGAAACAGGCTACCTGGGGGAATACCAAAATAAACGGTCTATTGATTCTGTATCTTCACAACAAAATCTGCAGAGCGTCAATGATTTTATGCCCCAAATATTCAACATTTTGTTGGTGGCAAGAATTCTATATAATAACTTTAGCTGAAAAGCATGAAGTCTTGAATCTTGCGTTGTTTTATATATCAACTCATATACCCTTTACCATGGAATCAGTACATCAAATATCTCTTCCCAACTATTTTGCAATCTTTATGGCACAGTTGTCAACATCCTGGTCCTCAAATGAAACTGGTATACTTTCCTATTTATGCTATTTTTATTCCTCTGCCAGTTTCGATCCTTTTTATTGGGCAGACTGACCAGTTCCCTGCCTCCTCTCACTGCCACCCACCTCCTCCATTTTTGGGGCAATGCTGTAATCAATTGGTTGTACTCTTGGATTGAGCAGACCTTTCCATACAATTCTGATAACTCCATGAAGAACATAACTCTACCATTCCAATTTACAACATAATTTAAGAACAAAATACCCCTTTCAAACATCTTTTCCATAAATACAGGTATTTTATCAACCAGCACATTTAAGTTCAGCCATAATGTTTGTTGTAATATTTGTTCTATCTTTTCAGGGGGATGAAATTGAAATTGTAGCCTACTTCACCATGAGCACATTCTGTAGGTAAGGTAATGTAAAAGTTGTATTTTTTAAGGATCCAATATGTAATATTGTACACTTATCATAATTAGGTTTAAGTCCATAGAGTACAGAAAAGATATCTAGATCTTCAATGGGACATTGCAGGGATCTAGCTTGTGGACTTAATATAAAACTTGAGTCATTGGCATACATGGACACCTTTGTTTTTAACCCTTGAATTTCTAATCCTCTTATGTTGTTTTTGGATCTGATTTTAATAGCTAGCATTTCGATGGCCATAATGAATAGGTATGGTGACAGCGGACACCCCTGTTTAACTCCTCTTGACAATTCAAAACTCTCTGAGAAGTAGCCGTTATTTACTATTTTACACCTGGGGTTGCTATACATAATTTTTTAAAACTATTTTTACCCATTTTATAAGGGAATTCCCGAAATTGAAGAAATCCAGGCATTTATAAATAAAATCCAGTCTTACTTCATCAAATGCGTTTTCAAAATCCGCTATAAATACCATTCCTGTCTTCTTATGTTTAATGATGTTCTATTATTTCTAGTAGTTGTCGTATATTATCTCCAATGTATCGTCCATGTAAAAAACCTGTCTAATCCGGATGAACAATACCTGGCAAAACACATTTAATTCTGAGTGCTATGCATTTTGCTAGTATTTTTGCATCACGACATTGAAGTGTAAGGTGCCTCCAGTTTAAGACCGGGTCTTTATATTTGCCATCTGGGTCTTGTTTTCATAATAGAGAAATCAGACCTTCCTTCTGAGTACCTGACAGACTACCATTTATATAGGAGTAGATAAAACAATCCATAGGAGTAGTTAAAACAATGGAGCTTTTAGTATAAAAAAATACTTGATATACCTCTACCGGTATGCCATCAAGCCCTGGGGTTTTTCCAGACTGAAAGGATTTAATATCCACAAAAAGTTATTCCTCTGTAATTTGGCCTTCGCACTGATCTTTCTGTACATTTGTTAATTTTCCATTTTTTATATTATTCGGAAAGAATTCCCTACCATAATCTTCATTCAGTGGGAAAGGATGAGACAGAAAAGAGAACATCTGCCTAAAATAATTAGCTTCCTCTTTTAAAAGATCATTAGGAGAATCATAGATGACTCCGTCTTCAGTAACGAGTTTCTGCAAATTATTTTTGTTAGCTTTCTTGTATTAAAGATTCAGGAAGAATTTTGTGCATTTTCTCCATATTCCATCCAGTTTTCTGTATTTTTGTAATAGATTACATTAGATCAGACTTGAATAAGTTCCTCAAGTTCTTTTTGTCTTTCCTCTAACTTATTTTGTATCTCTGTAATATTATTTTATTGCTATCTACCTGTACTATTAGTTCATGGATTTCCCTTGTTAGTCTTATCTCTTTAGCCAGAAACTGCTTTTTTATTATTGATGAATATTACACAGTAAAATACTACTTGAGTAAAAGTCTAAATGTATTTTCAAAAATATACTTAAGTATCAAAAGTAAAAGTATAAATCATTTCAAATTCCTTATATTTGGCAAACCAGACAGTACAATGTTCTTGTTTTTTAAATTTACGGATAGTCAGTGGCACACTCCAACACTCAGATATTATTTATAAATTAAGCATTTGTGTTTAGTGAGTTCGTCAAATCAGAAGCAGTAGAGATGAGCAGGGATGTTCACTTGATACGTGTGTGAATTTGTCACGTTCTGACCATCGTTCTTGTGTGTTTTCCTTGTTTTAGTGTTGGTCAGGACGTGAGCTGGGTGGGCATTCTATGTTGTGTGTCTGGTTTGTCTATTTCTATGTTTGGCCTGATATGGTTCTCAATCAGAGGCAGGTGTTAGTCATTGTCTCTGATTGGGAACCATATTTAGGTAGCCTGTTTTGTGTTGGGTTTTGTGGGTGATTGTTCCTGTCTTTGTGTTTGTGGCACCAGATAGGACTGTTTTTTTTTCACGTTTCTTGTTTTGTAGATTGTTGTATTTTCATCTTTATTAAAGATGTGCAAAAATAACCACGCTACATTTTGGTCCGCCTCGCTTTCACCAGAAGAAAACCGTTACAGAATTGGACAATTTTCCAGTCCTGTTAAGCAGTCAAAATGTAACAGGAAATGTTGTGTGTCAGTGAAAATGTATGGAGTAAAAAGTGAATTATTTCCTTTAGGAATGTAGTGGAGTAAAAGTTGACAAAAATATCCATAGTGAAGTACAGATACCCAAAACATCAACTTAAGTAGTACTTTAAAGTATTTTTACTTTAATTTGGCAGTACAGTGGCTTGCAAAATGTTGCATTTTTCCCATTTTGTTGCCTTACAACCTGGAATTACAATATATATTTTATCATCTGATTTATTACAAAAAAAATATGACATTTATGTACATTGTTAATTTGAATCATTTATGAACTGTAATATTGGAGCACTTAGAAGATGCAAAGTATTTTTTCTTGTGAAACAAACAAGCTGGAGAGTACATAACTATTCACCCCCCCAAATCAATACTTTGTAGAGACACCTTTTGCAGCAATTACAGCTGCAAGTCTCTTGGGGTATGTCTCTATAAACTTGGCACATCTAGCCACTGGGATTTTTGCTCATTCTTCAAGACAAAACTGCTCCAGCTCCTTCTAGTTGGATGGGCTCCGCTGGTGTACAGCAGTTTTAATCTAAGTCATACCACAAATTCTCATTTGGATTGAGTTCTGGGCTTTGACTAGGCCATTCCAAGACATTTAAAGACCAAGACCACTCGAGTGTTGCTTTAGCAGTATGCTTATGGTCATTGTCCTGCTGGAAGCTGAACCTCCGTCCCAGTCTCAAATCTCTGGAAGACTGAAACAGGTTTTCCTTAAGGATTTCCCTGTATATAGCACCATCCATAGTTCCTTCAATTCTGACCAGTTTCCCAGTCCCTGTCGATGAAAAACATCCCCACAGCATGATGTTTCCACCACCATACTTCATTTTCAAAGTTTCTGATATTTCTTTATAACCCAACCCTGATCTGTACTTCTCCACAACTTTGTCCCTGACCTATTTGGAGAGCTCCTTGGTCTTCATGGTGCTGCTTGCTTAGTGGTGTTGCAGACTCTGGGGCCTTTCAGAACATATGCTTATATACTGAGATCATGTGACACTTAGATTGCACACAGGTGGACTTTATTTAACTAATTATGTGACTTCTGAAGGTAATTGGTTGCACCAGATCTTATTTAGGGTCTTCATAGCAAAGGGGGTGAATACATATGCATGAACCACTTTTACCGTTTTTGTTTTTTTGAATTTTTTGAAACAAGTGATTTTCTTCATTTCACTTCACCAATTTAGACTATGTTTGTATGTATGTCCATTACATGAAATCCAAATAAAAACCCAGGGTATAATGCAACAAAATAGGAAAAACACCAAGTGGGATGAATTTTTTAGCAAGGCACTGTACGTCCAACCGTCCTCACAACCACAAGCTTTGTGTAGCCACACCAGCCCAGGACCTCCACATCCGGCTTCTTCACCTTCTTCACCTGGTCATTCTTTAAAAGTAACTTCCTCACCATTTTAGATAAGCATGCTCCGTTCAAAAAATGCAGAACTAAGAACAGATATAGCCCTTGGTTCACTCCAGACCTGACTGCCCTCGACCAGCACAAAAACATCCTGTGGCAGACTGCAATAGCATCGAATAGTCCCCGCGATATGCAACTGTTCAGGGAAGTCAGGAACCAATACACGCAGTTAGTCAGGAAAGCTAAGGCCAGCTTCTTCAGGCAGAAATTTGCATCCTGTAGCTCCAACTCCAAAAAGTTCTGGGACACTGTGAAGTCCATGGAGAACAAGAGCACCTCCTCCCAGCTGCCCACTGCACTGAGGCTAGGTAACACGGTCACCACCAATAAATCCATGATTATTGAAAACTTCAACAAGCATTTCTCAACGGCTGGCCAGACGTCCTTTGACACTGTGCTATCTAACCTCCAAACGAGCTTCAATGCCATACAACACTCCTTCCGTGGCCTCCAACTGCTCTTAAACACTAGTAAAACCAAATGCATGCTTTTCAACCATTCGCTGCCTGCACCCGCACGCCTGACTAGTATCACCACCCTGGATGGTTCTGACCTTGAATATGTGGACATCCATAAGTACCTAGGTGTCTGGCTAGACTGTAAACTCTCCTTCCAGACTCATATCAAACATCTCCAATCGAAAATCAAATCTAGAGTCGGCTTTCTATTCCGCAACAAAGCCTCCTTCACTCACGCCGCCAAACTTTACCCTAGTAAAACTGACTATCCTACCGATCCTCGACTTCGGCGACGTCATCTACAAAATAGCTTCCAACACTCTACTCAGCAAACTGGATGCAGTTTATCACAGTGCGATCTGTTTTGTCACTAAAGCACCTTATACCACCCACCACTGCGACCTGTATGCTCTAGTCGGCTGGCCCTCGCTACATATTCGTCGCCAGACCCACTGGTTCCAGGTCATCTACAAGTCCATGCTAGGTAAAGCTCCGCCTTATCTCAGTTCACTGGTCACGATGGCAACACCCACCCGTAGCACGCGCTCCAGCAAGTGTATCTCACTGATCATCCCTAAAGCCAACACCTCATTTGGCCGCCTTTCGTTCCAGTTCTCTGCTGCCTGTGACTGGAACGAATTGCAAAAATCGCTGAAGTTGGAGACTTTTATCTCCCTCACCAACTTCAAACATCTGCTATCTGAGCAGCTAACCGATCGCTGCAGCTGTACATAGTCTATCGGTAAATAGCCCACCCAATTTTACCTACCTCATCCCCATACTGTTTTTATTTATTTACTTTCCTGCTCTTTTGCACACCAATATCTCTACCGATACATGACCATCTGATCATTTATCTCTCCAGTGTTAATCTGCAAAATTGTAATTATTTGCCTACCTCCTCATGCTTTTTGCACACAATGTATGTAGACTCTCTTTTTTTTCTACTGTGTTATTGACTTGTTTATTGTTTACTCCATGTGTAACTCTGTGTTGTCTCTTCACACTGCTATGCTTTATCTTGGCCAGGTCACAGTTGCAAATGAGAACTTGTTCTCAACTAGCCTACCTGGTTAAATAAAGGTGAAATAAAAAAATAAAAAAAATAAATTTGCGATTTCCAACTTGTTGTGTAATGTTTATGTCCAATGGCCGATGAGCACCAATAAATGTGATCTTAAATTTCTCTTCGTATGACAAGGATTGTCCACTTGATTCATGATGATGACTGCTAGATTTGCTAGCTAAGATTTTGAAAGTATGATGTTGACATGATCAGTCCAATCAAAGTTACTGTAGATATAACATAACTTGATGTAATTTTATCTGTGGCCAAGGATCTTGAGCCTTCATGGATGGGCACTCTTATGGAGTCATTCAAACAAATTTTTCAACGACTCCACAAATGTCTTGTTAACAAACTATACTTTGGCATGACACAAGTCATTTTTCCAACAATAGTTTATAGACAGATTATTTCACATATAATTCAGTGGGTCAGAAGTTTACATACACTAAGTTGACTGTGCCTTTAAACAGCTTGGAAAATTCCAGAAAATTATGTAATGGCTTTAGAAGCTTCTGATAGGCTAATTGACATAATTTGAGTCAATTGGAGGTGTACCTGTGAATGTATTTCAAGGCCAACCTTCAAACTCAATGCCTCTTTGCTTGACATCATGGGAAAATCAAAAGAAATCAGCCAAGACCTCAGAAAGAAAATTGTAGACCTCCACAAATCTGGTTCATCCATGGGAGCAATTTCCAAATGCCTGAAGGTACCACGTTCACCTGTACAAACAATATTACACAAGTATAAACACCATGGGACCATGCATCCGTCATACTGCTCAGGAAGGAGATGCGTTCTGTCTCCTAGAGATGACCTTGCAAATCAATCCCAGAACAACAGCAAAGGACCTTGTGAAGATGCTGGAAGGAACAGGTACAAAAGTATCTATATCCACAGTCAAAGGAGTCCTATATCGACATAACCTGAAAGGCCACTCAGCAAGGAAGAAGCCACTTCCCCAAAATCACCATAAAAAATCCAGACTAGGGTTTGCAACTGCCAATGGAGATAAAAATCGTACTTTTCGGGGGAAATGTCCTCAGGTCTGATGAAACAAAAATAGAACTGTTTGGCCATAATGACCATCATTGTGTTTGGAGGGAAAAGGGGGAGGCTTGCAAGTCGAAGAACACCATCCCAACCGTGAAGCACGAGGGTGGCAGCAACATGTTGTGGGGGTGCTTTGCTGCAGGAGAGACTGCTGCACTTCACAAAATAGATGGCATCATGAGGAGGAAGATGATGTGGATATATTGAAGCAACATCTCAAGACATCAGTCAGGAAGTTAAAGCTTGGGTCTTCCAAATGGACAATGACCCCAAGCATACTTCCAAAGTTGTGGCAAAATGGATTAAGGACAACAAGGTCAAGGTATTGGATTGGACATCACAAAGCCCTGACCTCAATACTATAGAAAATTTGTGGGCAGAACTGAAAAAGAGTGTGCGAGCAAGGAGGCCTACAAACCTGACTCTGTTACATCAGCTCTGTCAGGAGGAATGGGCCAAAATTCACCAACTTGTTGTGGGAAGCTTGTGAAATGCTTGACCCAAGTTAAACAATTTAAAGGCAATGCTATCAAATACTAATTGAGTGTATGTAAACTTCTGACCCACAGGGAATGTGATGAATGACAAAAAAAGCTGAAACAAATCATTCTCTCTACTATTATTCTGACATTTCACATTCTTAAAATGAAGTGGTGATCCTAACTGACCTAAGACAGACATTTTTACTAGGACTGAATGTCAGGAATTGTGAAAAACTGAGTTTAAATGCATTTGGCTAAGGTGTTTTGAATCTTCTGACTTCAGCTGAACATATGGCAGAACCCAAGGGGCTTGAATTATCTATCTCTCCACGTAGATTTTGCAGTGACGTAGTGTCCCCATGTGTGACAGAACACTGAGACAACTAGAGGACATTACCTACACTACGCTCCTTATTTTCCACTGGCTGCCCCACCAGCACAGAAACTACTGCAATACAGTATGCTGAAACACCTGCATTTTTTATGGGGCTTTATTAACTCAAATATATCTATTTTTTACATTGTTTGCAAACTGATATGTGATACGTATTAATACCCAAATAAAAAACAGGCACAACAAAAAGCTAAGCTCTAACCCACCTGCCCTGAATGACAGGTTGCCACTGCCTTTATGTACATATCTACCTCAATTCCCTCGTTTTCCTGCACAGCAACTTCGTACTGGTACCCTGTGTATATAGCCTCGTTATTGTTACTCATTGTGTATTTATTCCTTGAGATATTATTTTTCTTTTTTCTATTTATTTGTTGTCTTTGTATTGTTGGAAGGGCCCATAAGTAAGCATTTCACTCTTGTGTCAAATAACATTTCATTTTATTTGATATTACGCCATGCAAGTGTGTGTGTGTGTGTGTGTGTGTGTGTGTGTGTGTGTGTGTATTTCTATGCATGTGTGTGTGTGTGTCATGTCTACAGGGTTCTGCTCCTTATGATGCTCCGTAGCTGTGAAGTGTGTAGTGTAGCTGAGAGCAGGACCATCCTCTGAAGGGAGAAACACATCAAAGACATCAAAGAACTTAAAACAGAGGCATCAATATCACACCATTTCACCAACACAAGGACAAAAAGCAAACCACCCAAGCCCAACCATACCCAGGCCGGTAGAGCATAACCCAGAGACCCCAACGGCTATGTACACTATGTTCCCTTTTTTATATACAGTATAGACAGTACCAGTCAAAAGTTTGGATACACCTACTCATTCATAGGTTTTTCTTTATTTTTGTTATTTTCTACATTATAGAATAATAGCGAAGACATCAAAACTATGAAATAACACATATGGAATCATGTAGTAACCAAAACAATCCTCAACCAGCTTCACCTGGAATGCTTTTCCAACAGTCTTGAAGGAGTTCCCACATATGCTGAGCACTTGATGGCTGCTTTTCCTTCACTCTGCGGCCCAACTCATCCCAAACCATCTCAACTGGGCTGAGGTCAGGGGAATGTGGAGGCCAGGTCATCTGATGCAGCACTCCATCACTCCCCTTCTTGGTTAAACAGCCCTTACACAGCCTGGAGGTGTGTTGGGTTATTGTCCTGTTAAAAAAACAAATGATAGTGGGACTAAGCGCAAACCAGATGGGATGGAATATCACTGGAGAATGCTGTGGTAGCCATGCTGGTAATGTGTGCCTTGAACTCTAAATAAATCACAGACCGTGTCACCAGCAAAGCACCACCACACCATCACACCTCTTTCTCCATGCTTCACGGTGGGAACCACACATGCAGAGATCATCCGTTCACCTACTCTGCGTCTTACAAAGACACGGCAGATGAAACCATAAATCTCAAATATGGACTCATCAGACCAAAGGACAGAATTTCACCGGTCTAATGTCCTTGCTCGTGTTTCTTGGCTCAAGTAAGTATCTTCTTATTATTGGTTCCTTTAGCAGTGGTTTCTTTGCAGCAATTCGACCATGAAGGCTTGATTCACGCAGTCTCCTCTGAGCAGTTGATGTTGCGATGTGTCTGTTACTTAAACTCGGTGAAGCATTTATTTGGGCTGGTAACTATAATGCACTTATCCTCTGCAGCAGAGATAACTCTGGGTCTTCCTTTCCTGTTGTGGTCCTCATGAGAGCCAGTCTCATCATAGTGCTTGATGGCTTTTGCAACTGAACTTGAAGAAACCTTCAAAGTTCTTGACATTTTCCATATTGACTGACCCTCATGTCTTAAAGTAAGGATTGACTGTCGTTGAGCTGATCTTGCCACAATATGGACTTATTCTTTTACCAAATAGGGCTATCTTCTGTATACAAACCCAAAGAAGGAAAGAAATTCCACAAATTAACAAGGCACACCTGTTAATTGAAATGCGTTCCAGGTGACTACCTCATGAAGCTGGTTGACAGAATGCCAAGAGTGTGCAAATCTGTCATCAAGGCAAAGGGTGGCTACTTTTTTGGTTATTACATGATCCTATAGTTATTTCGTAGTTTTGATGTCTTCACTATTATTCTACAATGTAGAAAATAGTAAAAATAAAGACAAACCCTTGAATGAGTAGGTGTGTCCAAACATTTGACTGGTACTGTATATACTTTGTTAGCATTTTCCAATACAAACATTCAAAACAAAAATGAGAAGAAATGAATCTTTTACCGATATAGAAAGAATGGATGTTGACAACCCTTTGCTACACTATTATAAGTCACCGTTGAGGACAATTCTGAGGACAGTGATCTACAACTGGACTGTCACTCCATCTCCTAACACCTTTCACCATCTACTAAAGCAAGAAAAGAAATGATACAAAGGTCCCGTCAGAGCACACTGTGTATGTACAGTACACATCAAGGACTGAAAATAGAAATATGTCTGCGGTAACAATAACGTACTGTAAATATCACCCTACTTTTACCAAATAGGGCTATCTTCTGTATACAACCCCTACCTTGTCACACCACAACTGATTGGCTGAAACGCATTAAGAAGGAAAGAAATTCCACAAATTAACAAGGCACACCTGTTAATTGAAATGCGTTCCAGGTGACTACCTCATGAAGCTGGTTGACAGAATGCCAAGAGTGTGCAAATCTGTCATCAAGGCAAAGGGTGGCTACTTTTTTGGTTATTACATGATCCTATAGTTATTTCGTAGTTTTGATGTCTTCACTATTATTCTACAATGTAGAAAATAGTAAAAATAAAGACAAACCCTTGAATGAGTAGGTGTGTCCAAACATTTGACTGGTACTGTATATACTTTGTTAGCATTTTCCAATTACGAACATTCAAAACAAAAATGAGAAGAAATTAATCTTTTACCGATATAGAAAGAATGGATGTTGACAACCCTTTGCTACACTATTATAAGTCACCGTTGAGGACAATTCTGAGGACAGTGATGTACAACTGGACTGTCACTCCATCTCCTAACACCTTTCACCATCTACTAAAGCAAGAAAAGAAATGATACAAAGGTCCCGTCAGAGCACACTGTGTATGTACAGTACACATCAAGGACTGAAAATAGAAATATGTCTGCGGTAACAATAACGTACTGTAAATATCACTTTGATAATCATTATAATTACACTCATTCCATGCCAATGATACTTATTAGAGAAACAGTCAAATGAGGCTGAATCTAACTCTATTGAATTAAGTAACAATGATAAGGAAGAGATGAACAGGTCATTGAAAGGAAATCTGGGGATTATAGAGGTCTGAGGATGTGGAGTGTGTGGTAATGATGATGAAAGGATGAGAGGAGGAGGAAGGAGAGGGTGAGGGAATGAGAGGCCAAGGTGTTAAAAGTTTAGGGCACTGCTGTGGTGTGTGCGTGTGCACGTGCGTGTGCATGTGTTTGCGTGGGTGGAGGTGGAGGTGTGAGTGAAGGACAGCTGAGGAGAAGTAGAGGGGTGGTGTCTTCTCAGTGTTCCTGTGACAACCAGCCTGTTCCTGAGCCTTCGGGGGAATATATTACAGTTTTTTTGGTACATTTTCTAAACCTCAAACTGCTTACACTTGTAATGCAGTCTTATATTCAAAACCTATTTATTGTGCCTATTCATTTTGTTTGGATATATCTTTCACCACACAACCATTGATCCAAAACAGGGGCACAACTTCTTCTGCGGAAGTGGGGGGGTCATGTGCCGCCTAAAGTAAGCAGAGCAGGAACTGGCTACTATTTAGTAGACTGATGTAGCTGGCAAGGTAACTGTTCTTTAACTAAAACAGTAAAAAATAAACTCGTGTTTATTCGCAGAGCTGTGCTCGTATTCTAACTGACATGTAACATTAGCTAATGTTTCATACTTTCGACTGAGGTGAATGAATATGCTACACTAGCGAGTAGCTACCACAGCCAGATCAACTCTAGCCTCTAGTTATCTGCCAGATAGCGATATGAGGTGGCTATTATTACTATCTAACAGCTGTTGTTTGTATGGAAATGTTTTTTAGCCTTTGTTTTGTCCATGTCAGAAGTAAATAAACTTGGCTAGCTTTCGCCAGTTGATGTACCGTTAGAGAGCGCTGGCCAAAAGTTGGCTAACGTTAGCTATTATTTTTGCCCGAATCACACTAGACCTGAGGTCTAGAGGTTACATTTCCAGAGATTCGTACATGGCCCTTATATTGTATTACTGGGCTACACAGTATATCAGCCAATATGCTAGATGTAGTTTGAAGAGAGCAGAGTTGGAGAGACTTGCACTTTCTCTTGAACTATTTTTATAGCCTGTCTTTTAGGAGTGGGAATATTTCAAGATGGAGAAATATGAGTGATCAATATTTAGGCCTATTTCTAGGCAATGTAGTAAACAAAAGCCTAATAATAGACCTATTTAGGAAGTACATTTCCTTGGAAAGATAACTGCCCCATGCTTCTCCGCCCATGCATAGGCTATAGCCTACTCTATTTAATTGAGACCACACCTGATCTTGCAGGTATGGCTGCTGAACTGGAGGCAGCAAGAATGATGACAGTGACACTTGCTACGTTTTGCATAGGCCTGTTTTACACAATTTCCAGGAAAACAAATACATTGGTATTTAACCTTTATTTAACTAGGCAAGTCATTTAGGAAGACATTCTTATTTACCATGACAGCCTACTGGGGAACAGTGGTTCAACTGCCTTGTTCAGGGGCAGAATGATAGATTTTTACCTTGTCAGCTCGGGGATTCGATCTAGCAAACCTTTCAGTTACTGGCCCAATGCTCTAACCACTAGGCTACCTGCTGCCATTGGTAATCAATAGTTATTGAAAATAAAAAGGTGCATGTACCTTTACCATTTCAATGACGATTCCATTTTTTTGTGTACTTTGACTCACGTTTGTTGAGCGCCCTCCACTTCTTTCTATTATTAATATTTATTTACAAACACTGTAGTAAACTACATTCATGTTGAAATCAATGTCATATTCAAGTTAACTGCTACGTGATTCTCCGCCCATGTAGGCAGCCTACTCTATTTCAATGAGACCACACATACTAGGCACACTAGGAACTCTCACTTCCAACTAGGAGAGGTAGGCTACTGAAGCTGAAGCAAAAAAATCTGAGTGTGTGAATGTGCTTTTAATACAGTAGGTAGGCTAACACATACAAAGCAGAAAGAGGACCGTTTCCAAATAACCTGTGGAACATCAAAAAATGCAGCCGTCTAGTAACTTCCGGCGCCGACAGAGATGGCCGCCTTGCTTCGCGTTCCTAGGAAACTATGCAGTTTTTTTTATTTTTTTACGTGTTATTTCTTACATTAGTACCCCAGGTCATCTTAGGTTTCATTACATACAGTCGAGAAGAACTACTGAATATAAGATCAGCGTCAACTCACCATCAGTACGACCAAGAATATGTTTTTCGCGACACGGATCCTGTGTTCTGCCTTACAAACAGGACAACGGAGTGGATCCCATGCAGCGACCCAAAAAAACGACTCCGAAAAAGAGGGAAACGAGGCGGTCTTCTGGTCAGACTCCGGAGACGGGCACACCGTGCACCACTCCCTAGCATTCTTCTTGCCAATGTCCAGTCTCTTGACAACAAGGTTGATGAAATCCGAGCATGGGTAGCATTTCAGAGGGACATCAGAGACTGTAACGTTCTTTGCTTCACGGAAACATGGCTCACTGGAGAGACGCTATCCGAGGCGGTGCAGCCAACGGGTTTCTCCACGCATCGCACCGACAGAAACAAACATCTTTCTGGTAAGAAGAGGGGCGGGGGCATATGCCTTATGGCTAACGTGACATGGTGTGATGAAAGAAACGTACAGGAACTCAAATCCTTCTGTTCACCTGATTTAGAATTCCTCACAATCAAATGTAGACCGCATTATCTACCAAGAGAATTCTCTTTGATTATAATCACAGCCTTATATATCCCCCCCAAGCAGACACATCGATGGCTCTGAACGAACTTTATTTAACTCTTTGCAAACTGGAAACCATTTATCCGGGGGCTGCATTCATTGTAGCTGGGGATTTTAACAAGGCTAATCTGAAAACAAGACTCCCTAAATTTTATCAGTATATCGATTGCGCAACCAGGGGTGGAAAGACCTTGGATCATTCTTACTCTAACTTCCGACGCATATAAATAAGGCCCTGCCCCGCCCCCCTTTCGGAAAAGCTGACCACAGCTCCATTTTGTTGATCCCTGCCTACAGACAGAAACTAAAACAAGAGGCTCCCATGCTGAGGTCTGTCCAACGCTAGTCCGACCAAGCTGACTCCACACTCCAAGACTGCTTCCATCACGTGGACTGGGATATGTTTCGTATTGCGTCAGATAACAACATTGACGAATACGCTGATTCGGTGTGCGAGTTCATTAGAACGTGCGTTGAAGATGTCGTTCCCATAGCAACTATTAAAACATTCCCTAACCAGAAACTGTGGATTGATGGCAGCATTCGCGTGAAACTGAAAGCGCGAACCACTGCTTTTAATCAGGGCAAGGTGTCTGGTAACATGACCGAATACAAACAGTGCAGCTATTCCCTCCGCAAGGCTATCAAACAAGCTAAGCGTCAGTACAGAGACAAAGTAGAATCTCAATTCAACGGCTCAGACACAAGAGGCATGTGGCAGGGTCTACAGTCAATCACGGACTACAGGAAGAAATCCAGCCCAGTCACGGACCAGGATGTCTTGCTCCCAGGCAGACTAAATAACTTTTTTGCCCGCTTTGAGGACAATACAGTGCAACTGACACGGCCTGCAACAAAAACATGCGGTCTCTCCTTCACTGCAGCCGAGGTGAGTAAGACATTTAAACGTGTTAACCCTCGCAAGGCTGCAGGCCCAGACGGCATCCCCAGCCGCACCCTCAGAGCATGCGCAGACCAGCTGGCCGGTGTGTTTACGGACATATTCAATCAATCCCTATACCAGTCTGCTGTTCCCACATGCTTCAAGAGGGCCACCATTGTTCCTGTTACCAAGAAAGCTAAGGTAACTGAGCTAAACAACTCAGTTACCTTATGATGACTTCCGTCATCATGAAGTGCTTTGAGAGACTAGTCAAGGACCATATCACCTCCACCCTACCTGACACCCTAGACCCACTCCAATTTGCTTACCGCCCAAATAGGTCCACAGACGATGCAATCTCAACCACACTGCACACTGCCCTAACCCATCTGGACAAGAGGAATACCTTTGTGAGAATGCTGTTCATTGACTACAGCTCGGCATTCAACACCATAGTACCCTCCAAGCTCGTCATCAAGCTCGAGACCCTGGGTCTCGACCCCGCCCTGTGCAACTGGGTACTGGACTTCCTGACGGGCCGCCCCCAGGTGGTGAGGGTAGGCAACAACATCTCCTCCCCGCTGATCCTCAACACTGGGGCCCCACAAGGGTGCGTTCTGAGCCCTCTCCTGTACTCCCTGTTCACCCACGACTGCGTGGCCACGCACACCTCCAACTCAATCATCAAGTTTACGGACGACACAACAGTGGTAGGCTTGATTACCAACAACGACGAGACGGCCTACAGGGAGGAGGTGAGGGCCCTCGGAGTGTGGTGTCAGGAAAATAACCTCACACTCAACGTCAACAAAACTAAGGAGATGATTGTGGACTTCAGGAAACAGCAGAGGGAACACCCCCCTATCCACATCGATGGAACAGTAGTGGAGAGGGTAGCAAGTTTTAAGTTCCTCGGCATACACATCACAGACAAACTGAATTGGTCCACTCACACAGACAGCATCGTGAAGAAGGCGCAGCAGCGCCTCTTCAACCTCAGGAGGCTGAAGAAATTCGGCTTGTCACCAAAAGCACTCACAAACTTCTACAGATGCACAATCGAGAGCATCCTGGCGGGCTGTATCACCGCCTGGTACGGCAACTGCTCCGCCCACAACCGTAAGGCTCTCCAGAGGGTAGTGAGGTCTGCACAACGCATCCCCGGGGGCAAACTATCTGCCCTCCAGGACACCTACACCACCCGATGTTACAGGAAGGCCATAAAGATCATCAAGGACATCAACCAGCCGAGCCACTGCCTGTTCACCCCGCTATCATCCAGAAGGCGAGGTCAGTACAGGTGCATCAAAGCTGGGACCGAGAGACTGAAAAACAGCTTCTATCTCAAGGCCATCAGACTGTTAAACAGCCACCACTAACATTGAGTGGCTGCTGCCAACACACTGACACTGACTCAACTCCAGCCACTTTAATAATGGGAATTGATGGGAAATGATGTAAATATATCACTAGCCACTTTAAACAATGATACCTTATATAATGTTACTTACCCTACATTATTCATCTCATATGCATACGTATATACTGTACTCTATATCATCGACTGTATCCTTATGTAATACATGTATCACTAGCCACTTTAACTATGCCACTTTGTTTACATACTCATCTCATATGTATATACTGTACTCGATACCATCTACTGTATCTTGCCTATGCTGCTCTGTACCATCACTCATTCATATATCCTTATGTACATATTCTTTATCCCCTTACACTGTGTATAAGACAGTAGTTTTGGAATTGTTAGTTAGATTACTTGTTGGTTACTGCATTGGCTGCATTATTACTGCATTGTCGGAACTAGAAGCACAAGCATTTCGCTACACTCGCATTAACATCTGCTAACCATGTGTATGTGACAAATACAATTTGATTTGATTTGATTACAGTCAGTACACAACTCTATGCTCATCATGTCTTAGCAAGATCAGATGGTGACAGGGGTCCCAGAACAATATCAGCGAATGATACAAAATTCCATCTTGACTTGATGGGTAGACCTACAGTAGCTACAGGACAGCAGCTTAAAGCTACAGTCTGGGATCTATTAATAATGGTCATTTTCAATTATTGAACCATTGATTCAATAATTGAATATAATGTATACATGTACACTAAGGTAATTATTTTAGGAGAATTAAAATGTGACAGGGTCAGCAGGGTCAGGCAGACAGGGAAGACCAGTCTGTAATGGAGGTAAGTTGAATTTTTGCAGAATCAAGACTTTATTCTCTGTGCAGCAAACACTGGATGCTATTTTAAGGCAGTCTGACAAACCTCCAAAGATAATTTCCAAACCGTATTTAGGGTTGATAGAGGCTTTTCCCGATGACAAAAAACATGTCAAACTAAAACGTGACCAACCGGTTCGCTTCGGTCTTATGTGGCAAAATTTGATGTATTTTTTATTTTTTACATTGGATAAAAGTAGAGACTCAGAGCTAGACATGTATATATCATACACTACAGTTGAGGAACAATGGGAAAGTAATTCTGCTTGAAAGTTGATAAACTTGTACCTTCTACATCCATTCAGGCACGTTCACACCCTCTTAAACCTTAGCCCCACCCATCTCTTTAAGGATTCACATGTGAGGCCATGTACTAAACAACCAAAGATTTCAAGACTAAAGGCTGGTTTATACACCGTATATCGGCAGTTGTCACAGTGACATCATGAACACTCTATTGTCGTCTGATATCAAACTTATCATTGTCGTTATGAAAAAGTATGGACACAAAAACACATTTTATTGATAGAGCGTTAGTTCATAGTTTAGGGACCCCCATTGTTCCCGTGGATGTGCCCTTCCCCGTTCACGCCTTGGATTGTCGACCATTAGGGTCAGGGTTAATCAGAGAGGCCACCGCTCCTTTGGGCATGGTGATGCAGGGGGTTCACATGGAAAAAATGTGTCTTTTCCTTATTGACTCCTGCATTCCCCGTGGTGCTGGGCCTACCCTGGTTAGTTTGTCATAACCCCACTGTTTTTTGGCCACAGAGGGCTCTCACGGGGTGGTTGTGAGAGTGCTCAGTTAGGTGTTTAGGCGTTTCCTGTTGGTGCTACTACGGTGGGGAGTCCAGACCAGGTCTCCACCGTGCAAATTCCCCCAGAATATGCCGATTTGGCTCTCGCCTTCTGTAAAAAGAAGGCGACTCAATTAACACCCCGACGGGGGGATTGTGCGATAAATCTCCTGGTAGACGCTGCACTTCCCAGGAGTCACATATATCCCCTGTCACAAGCGGAGACGGTGGCTATGGTAACATATGTCTCCGTATCCCTGCGTCAGGGGTACATTTGGGCCTCCACTTCACCCATCTCCTCAAGTTTATTTTTTGTGAAGAAGAAGGATGGAGGTCTGCGCCCATGCATTGATTATAGAGGTTTCAATCAAATCACTGTGAGGTACAGTTACCCGCTACCTCTTGAGTCAATGCACGGGGCGCGCTTCTTCACTAAACTGGATCTCAGGAGTGCGTACAACCTGGTGCGTATCCGGGAGGGAGACGAGTGGAAGACGGCATTTAGTACCACCTCAGGGCATTATGAGTACCTTGACATGCCGTACGGGTTGATAAATGCTCCATCAGTCTTCCAATCCTTTGTAGACGAGATTTTCAGGGACCTGCACGGGCAGGGTGTAGTTGTGTATATCGATGACATTCTGATTTACTCCGCTACACGCGCCGAGCATGTGTCCCTGGTGCGCAGAGTGCTTGGTCGCCGGTTGGAGCATGACCTGTACGTCAAGGCTGAGAAATGCCTGTTCTTCCAACAGTCCGTCTCCTTCCTAGGGTATCACATTTCCACGTCAGAGATGGAGATGGAGAGTGACCGCATTGCAGCCTTGCGTAATTGGCCGATTCCCACCACGGTGAAAGAAGGGCAGCGATTCTTAGGGTTTGCCAGCTACTACCGGAGGTTTATCTGGGGTTTTGGTCAGGTAGCTGCTCTTGTGGATCATTTTTCTAAGTCCTGTCTCTCTTTGCCTTGTCTCCCTACGGCCCTACAAACTGCGGAGGCCCTGTTCCGGCACTACGGTTTGCCTGAGGATATAGTGTCTGATCTGGGTCCCCAGTTCAAGTCAGTTCAAGGGTCTGGAAGGCATTCATGAAACGTCTGGGGGTCTCGTTCAGCCTTACCTCAGGTTTTCACCCCAAGAGTAACGGGCAGGTGGAGAGAGTTAACCAGGATGTGGGGAGGTTTCTGAGGTCTTATTGCCAAGACCGGCCGGGGGAGTGGGTGGTGTTCGTGCCCTGGCTAGAGATGGCCCAGAACTCGCTCCGCCACTCCTCCACTAACCTTTCTCCCTCTCAGTGTGTATTGGGGTATCAGCCGGTTCTGGCTCCTTAGCATCAGAGTCAGACTGGGGCTCCTGAGATGGACGACTGGTTCCGGAAAGTTGGTTCAGACCGTCACCGCAGTGAGGCCCCGGTGGTCGCACAGGGTCTGGCACTTGACCCGAAACCTGCCCCTCCTCCAGCCATGCCGGAAGCTCGGTTCGCGGTTTGTGGAGCCGTTTAAAGTCCTGAGGAGAGTGAATGAGGTATATTATAGGTTACAGCTTCACTCCTGAACCCCTCGTTCCATGTGTCTCTCCTCAGGCCGGTGGTGGCTGGCCCGCTCCAGGAAGCTGAGGTGCGTGAGGTTCCTCCGCCCCCTCTGGACATCGAGGGGGCCCCGGCATACTCCCTTCGATCCATCCTGGATTCGAGACGTCGGGCGATGTGCCTTCAGTACCTCATGGACTGGGAGGGGTACGGCCCAGAGGAGAGATGCTGGGTTCTGGTGGAGGACGTGTTAGATCCTTCCCTGCTGCGAGAGTTCCACCGTCTCCATCCGGAACGCCCTGTGCCTCTTCCTCCGGGTCGTCCCCGAGGCCGGTATCGATGCGCTGCTGGAGCCGAGCGTCGGGGTGGGGGGGGGTACTGTCACGACTTCTGCCGAAGTTGATGCCTCTCTTTGTTCGGGCGGTGCACGGCGGTCAACGTCACCGGTCTTCTAACCATCATTTATCCATTTTTCATTTTCCATTGGTCTTCCTACACACCTGGTTCCAATCATATTCATTACATGTTGTGTATTTAACCCTCTGTTTCCCCTCATGTCCTTTTCAGAGATTGTTTGTTTGTATATTCGTGTATTATGTATTGGTGCGTGATTGGTTCCTGTACCCACTTTTATTTTATCTTGTATTTTTGATTGTGGAGTTTTGTCAAGTCTATTAAATGACTCCATTTATAAGTTAGATTCTCCTGCACCTGACTTCTCTGCCACCTGTGCACACACGACATTACAAAGGCTGTTTCTTCAATAACACATGGCAGATACTGTATGTCCCTACAGCACAATACACTGCGCCAGATACAGTGTCCCAACAGTAAAATACAACATTGATCACTCCTTTTTTCCAAGCAAGGCTTGACAATATTTTGACATATATTCTACTGTTTCTGAGAGCTTTCAACTGCATCACAACCTGTACTGTATGTACTGTGACTTCTTCGCTTGTTTGTGACAGTGCATGATAAGCCATCATCCAGCAGTAGGACCGAAACCTACTCAATTAGCACCACCTGAAACAATCAGAGGACCTGAAACGAGGAGTTCATGCTCAAAAACCCACAAATGTCGCTGATTTAAAGCAGTTCAACATGGAAGATGGGGCCAAAATTTCCTCCACAGCGATGTGAGAGACTGATCAACAACTACAGGAAGCGTTTGGTTGCAGTCATTGCAGCTTATTAAGGTGGCACAACCAGTTATTGATTGAGGAGAATAATAATTCAAAATACATTTTTGATACTGTCTTGGAAATATGCGTATTTGTCCAAAAGTCTGCACAGAACTGTCATGACCTCAGATTAATGGAGACACTCAAGTTTTTTAAACCTGTCTCTCTTGACACATTCCAAAAAATAGTCATGGCCTCTAAAACGTACTGCATACTGGACCCTATTCCAACTAAACAACTGAAAGAGCTACTTCCTGTGCTTGGCCCTCCTATGTTGAACATAATAAATCAAATCAAATGTTATTTGTCACATACACATGGTTAGCAGATGTTAATGAGAGTGTAGCGAAATGCTTGTGCTTCTAGTTCCGACAATGCAGTAATAACCAACAAGTAATCCAGCTAACAATTCCAAAACTACTACCTTATAGACACAAGTGTAAGGGGATAAAGAATATGTACATAAAGATATATGAATGAGTGATGGTACAGAGCGGCATAGTCAAGATACAGTAGATGGTATTGAGTACAGTATATACATATGAGATGAGTATGTAAACAAAGTGGCATAGTTAAAGTGGCTAGTGATACATGTATTACATAAAGATGCAGTAGATGATATAGAGTACAGTATATACGTATACATCTGAGATGAATAATGTAGGGTATGTAAACATTATATTAGGTAGCACTGTTTAAAGTGGCTAGTGATATGTTTTACATCATTTCCCATCAATTCCCATTATTAAAGTGGCTGGAGTTGAGTCAGTGTGTTGGCAGCAGCCACTCAATGTTAGTGGTGGCTGTTTAACAGTCTGATGGCCTTGAGATAGGTGTTTTTCAGTCTCTCGGTCCCAGCTTTGTACCTGTACTGACCTCACCTTCTGGATGATAGCGGGGTGAACAGGCAGTGGCTCGGGTGGTTGTTGTCCTTGATGATCTTTATGGCCTTCCTGTGACATCGGGTGGTGTAGGTGTCCTGGAGGGCAGATAGTTTGCCCCCGGTGATGCGTTGTGCAGACCTCACTACCCTCTGGAGAGCCTTACGGTTGTGGGCGGAGCAGTTGCCGTACCAGGCGGTGATACAGCCCGACAGGATGCTCTCGATTGTGCATCTGTAGAAGTTTGTGAGTGCTTTTGGTGACAAGCCGAATTTCTTCAGCCTCCTGAGGTTGAAGAGGCGCTGCTGCGCCTTCTTTACGATGCTGTCTGTGTGGGTGGACCAATTCAGTTTTAAATGGCTCCCTATCCTCCGGATGTGTACCAAACTCACTAAAAGTGGCAGTAAAAAGCCTCTCCTGAAATTATTGTTGTTTAACTATTGGCCAATATTGAATCTCCCATTCCTCTAAACATTTGTTGCTCAGCAACTCACTGCCTTCCTGAGGACAAATAATGCATACGAAATGCTCCAGTCTGGTTTTAGACCCCATCATAGTACTGAAGCCGCACTCGTGAAGGTGGAAAATGACCTTTTTAATGGCGTCAGAACAAGGCTCTGCGTCTCGGTCCTTGTGATCCTAGACCTTACTGCCACTTCTAACACGATCGATCACCACAATATTTTGGAGAGATTCGAAAAAAGTTATTGCCTGTTTAAGATATTTTCTGTCTGAAAGATATAAGTTTGTCTCTGTGGATGGTTTGTCCAAAAAAATCAATGGTAAGTTTCGGTGTTCCTCAAGGTTCCGTTTTTGGAACACTATTGTTGTCACTGTATATTCTACCTCCTGGTGATGTTATTCGGAAATACAATGTCAACTTTCACTGCTATGCAGAAGACACATAGCTGTACATTTAGATGAAACATGGGGAAGCCCCAAAATTGCCTACCCTGGAAGCCTGTGTTTCAGACATACGGAAGGGGATGGCGGAAATGTTTTACTTTAAACTTGGATAAAACAGAGATGGTGGTTATAGGTCCCAAGAAACAAAGAGATCTGTTTGATCTGACAATTAATATCCATGATGGTGGTACTGTCACCCCAATTAAAACTGTGAAGGACCTCTGCGGTAAAGTGGACCATGATCACTTTTTTTGAGGAACATATCAAAAATATTTCAAGAGCAGCTTTTTTCCATCTTCGTATCATTACAAACCTCAGAAACCCTTTGTCCAAAAAGGATGGAAAAATGCTAATCCATGCTTTTTCAACTCAAGATTAGACTACTGCAATGCTCTACTCTCCGACTACTCGGATAAAACACTAAATAAACTTCAGCTAGCGCTAAATACGGCTGCTAGAATCCTGACTAGAACCCTAAAATTAGATCATATTACTATTGTGCTAGCCTCGCTACACAGCCTTGCCCACTTTCCTGTTAAGGCTATAGCTGATTTCAAGATTTTACTGCTAACCTACAAAGCTGTACATGGACTTGCTCCTACCAATCTCTCCGATTTGGTCCTGCTGTACATACCTACACGCACGCTACGGGCTCAAGATGCAGGCCTCCTTATTGTTCCTAGAATTTCTAAGCAAACAGCTGGAGGCAGGGCTTTCTCCTATAGAGCTCAATTGTTATGGAATGGTCTGCCTAACCATGTGAGAGACGCCGACTCGGTCTCAACCTATAAGTCTTTACTGAAGACTCATCTCTTCAGTAGGTCATATAATTGAGTGTAGTCTGGGCCATGTGTGAGAAGGTGAATGGCAAGGTCCTGGAGTGAAGAACCACCCTTGTGGTCTCTGCCTGGCTTGCTCCTCTCTCTCCACTGGGATTCTCTGCCTCTGACCCTATTAGGGGGCTGAGACTCTGGCTTTCTAGTGCTCTCCCATGCCATCCCTAGGAGGGGTGCCAGGCTTTTTTGCACTATACTCGACTTGAATGGGTTGCACTATACTCGACTTGAACGTGATCTTCATGTCCATTTTTGCGCCCCCTCAGGCTTGTGCGATGGGGGAGATCTTCATGGGCTATACTCCAGCTTATCTCAGGGTAGTAAGTTGATGGTCTGTTTATATCCCTCTGGCGGTGTGGGGGCTGTGCTTTGGCGAAGTAAGTGAGGTTATATCCTGTCTGGATGGCCCTGTCCAGGGGTATTTCTCAGATGGGGCCAAAGTGTCCCATGACCCCCACTGTCTCCAGTATCTATGCTGCAATACCCTATGTGCCGGGGGCTAGGGACAGTCTGTCCTATCTGGTGTAATTTTACTGCCTTATCGGGTCTCCTGTTTGATCTTAAGTATATTCTCTCCTCTCTCTCTCTCTCTCCCTCTCTCTCTCTCTCTCTCTCTCTCTCTCTCTCTCTCTCTCTCTCTCTCTCTCTCTCTCTCTCTCTCTCTCTCTCTCTCTCTCTCTCTCTCTCTCTCTCTCTCTCTCTCTCTCCTCTCCTCTCCTCTCCAGTCCACCAGTCCACCTGGTCATGCTGCTGATCCATTTTCTGCTTTTCTGTCTGCGGCTATGGAACCCTGACCTATTCACAGGACGTGTGCTACCTTGTCCAAGAACCTGCTGTTTTGAGGTGCTGACTGTGATTATTATTTGACCCTGCTGGTCATCTATAAACATTTGAACATCTTAAAGAACAATCTGGCCAAATGTTTGTGTTATTTGTTCACTCAGGTTCCCTTGATCTAATATTAGGTTTTGGTTGAAGATCAGTCTCAAAAATATGCAAAAATAGAGAAAACCTGAAATGGGGCAAATACTTTTTCACAGCAATGTACTGTTGCCTCTCCTCTCATCTCATCTACTCTCCTCTCCTCCCCCCAAGCACCTAGGCTTGGTAATGAATATAATGCAAGGAGGCTCAGCACTTGTAACTCTAGGTCTGTTGATTGTGGATTATAACACTAACTCTTCTATGGTTGTTGCTTCTCTTACATGGATCCCATTCCATGGTGGATCAGCGGTGGTCCCTGACTAGGCCCGGGGCTTAGTGGGTTTAGGTGGTTTGCAAGCTCGCTGGGTATAAGCCAGGTCAGGTAGGGTCAACAGCCTTTACCTTTACCCACAGATAACCACGGATACCGTCTCCAATTTCACACTAATGAAAATGAAATCAGTGGAGTGGAACTGCTCCCAATCTCACTAAGAGAGAAGATGAGGGAGAGAGAGAGAGACAGTGGGGTGAGAGAGAGGGAGGGTGAGAAAGGGGAGAAGAGAGAGAGGGGAAAGACCAAGAGAGAAAGAAAAAGAAAGAAGGGGAGAGAAGGAGAGTGAGGGGGTAACCACTCTGTTGGAAAGAGGGGTAAAACTCTGAAAGTACTCTGCCTTTTATGTTAATTCTGTAGATGTTACCTTTCCAAGCAGAGGAAAATAAAATGATAGATAGTTTGATATGAAAAGCATTCATGAACTATTACTAAATAACATTGTTAATTTTACTCATTCGTTCACTACCAGTTTCAAAATTGTAAATGCACACAGCATGGCTTCAGATCAGGCAACATAAAAGTGTCTGAATGATTTTTCAATTAGTAATGTTAACGATACCATGTGGAGCTGACGTTTGTGCCTAGATTACTCGTAGCTGAAAGTGACTTTGGCGTTCTAGCACATCTCTTCCCCTCTTAGGGTCAACAGGCTTTTGACCAGAGCCAAAATCCCATAGAGGTCTCTTAGATCATCTCTCCATTTATCTGTGGGTGTCATAAATGCCTTTTTGAGAGCTATTGATCTGGGCCAGAGCTTAAGGGCTGCATTACTGGGTCGATGGTGGTTCTGAAGGGTACAGAGGAGGCTTAGAGATACTTTAGTAAAACCTAATGATACACATTAAATACAAATGCCATTAGATTAGTCAGCTTGATAAGAGACAATATAGTGTGTGGCGGTCCTTTAGCTTTCATGTGGGCGATTCCACGCCATGTGGGCGATTCCACGCCAGCGTAGATGGAAAATATTTTGGGTATCTCAGATTGTTCTGACAGTTCTCACATAGAAACTTCATTTGGGAGGAAGGATGTTTTTTTTTTTCTTTACAGTTGTAAAGCATTTGTATTTTTTTAATCATGATGAAAGTTGACATTTTGGGCCCTTTTTAGACCTAGACATGCCTCCTGTAAGGCCTTAAGATCCATGAACCGTACATAATACAGACATCTTGGAGTCATTATAGTGTGCTCTAAAATATGGAGTGTGTCCAGATTCTGAAATACACATTTCCACATTAATTTATTCGACATAGAAAATATGTATATGAATGTATCAAATGTACCCTTTTTGATTTTGTTCATTTTAAGATATATTGTTTGAAACAACATACTCTACAATCCTCAAACTCAACTCTGCACCTCGAAGCCAGTCCACTGCATTTTTACATTGCCCCTGGGACCGCTGGGTGCAATTAATGATTAGGTAGAACAGAAAACCAGCAGGCTCTGGACCTCCTAGTGTAAGACTTCCCCGTGCTCTACAATATACTCCACAAGTACAAATCATGATAAAAAATAAACGGTTTTGATACAACTGTAAAAAAGTATGTCAAACATCTTACCTCTCAATGAAATGTGTGATAATTGACAGAACGATCTGATATACCCCACTAAAATTCTGCCTACGCAGAATCGCGCATGTACTAGACGTTTCCACTGCAGAGGTATGAGGCTGATGTCACAAAGGTAGCGTTGAGTGAAATTTGAAGCAAACCCTACCTTGTATTTATTGTTTAGGTTAGTTTATTAGGATCCCGATTAGCTGCTGCTCCCAGCAGCTAATTTTCCTGGGGTGCATAAACTAAAGTCAAACTGTAGTCTGTCGATTAGCAATTAGCCTGTCTGTTAAAGGAAGATTGGTTAATAGCACACTAATTACATGGCTGATTATAAGGTATGGACAAAGGGCAACAGGTAAGACTCAACAGAATGAGTAGAATGTACTGTACTGTCACAATATTGTTATGACAAAACCCACTGTTGTAGGTGTAAGAACAGCACATGTAAACTTAAAACACCCCTCCATCATTGTGTCATAGTGTGCTCCATCAGCATCTATGATGCGGTACAGCAAAACTGTGATTAAGAAAACAAAAACACCAGAAGAAGCATTTAAAAAGCATTCTCCCTCTAAATGCCGTTCTGATATAAACATCCCAGTCACATGAGAGTATAACGGGAGGGGGGCGGTCAGAAGGCTTACCCCTCTCTATACCACAGTAGTTATCTGCCTCCAATGTTTGCGTTTCTCTGTGAGTGTTTGAAGTGGCTAATGTGCTTTTGGTGGAAGCAGGCCCAAGGCCTAGATGGTAATTACAGAGTTTCTCTTTGCCTCTCATAATTCCTCGCCTCCAGGGGACCATTACACAAGCTCCTACATCCAATTCTGCTGAACTAAAGAACGAGGAAAAATACATTTGCCAACAGCTCTATACTGTACTGAATGTCAGGGCAGCGGGAGAGAGAGAGAGAGAGAGAGAGAGAGAGAGAGAGAGAGAGAGAGAGAGAGGAGAGAGAGAGAGAGAGAGAGAGAGAGAGAGAGAGAGAGAGAGAGAGAGAGAGAGAGAAGAAAGAAAGAAAGAAAGAGAGGGCAAAAAATGTAATATTTACTTATGATTACACAGGAGGTAAGGGGAAATTATGTTTCTGAGAGCGTCAGCTTTCATGCAATTTTGTTTGGCTATGTTCAGTTTTCTCCTCCCTATTCCCCCTAAATCAAACATGTAACATGTAACGAGTGGTAGCTGACATTTATTTTTATTTAACTAGGCAAGCCAGTTAAGAACAAATTCTTATTTACAATGACAGCCTACTTGTAAACCCTGGGCCAAATGTGCGCCACCCTATCACAGCCGGTTGTGATACAGCCTGGGATCAAACCTGGGTCTGTAGTGATGACTCTAGCATTGAGATGCAGTGCCTTAGACCGCTGCTCCACTCGGGAATCCCATAGGGCTGGAGGACATGCTCATGATCTTATTTGAGAAACAGGTCTATGTATCATTTTGTCCAATATTTTGCTGATAAACGATAATCAAGTACCAACCAAGTATTTGGTGGAATTTGGTGGAAAAGGAACGTCAGGAGATCCTGGCTCGCATGGAAAAATATTTGAAGTGTTTGTCCTATCTGGCCTATTGCAGCTTGTTGTCCGTAGCAGAGCTTGTCTTCCCTCAGGATGAGAAACTCACTGCTACTATCTCCAGCCTCAGGGGCATGTCTTTTTCCAGGATTCTTTGTAGCCAACACCAAAGGATTAGAGCAGGAAACATAGCACATGTTAACATGTAAAATGTATGCACGCATGACTGTAATTCGCTTATTCATATGGGGCATTATTTTTTACAATGGCATAAGACATATATGTCCATAGACAACTCACATTCCAAATAAATTGAGAAAGACTCCTTTCACACAGTAGATTCAATTCTTTCTAACATACAAATGTCAGATCTTAACTTAATCACTCTTTTTACATGGAGAAATTTCCTGCTGCTTCAGGTAATTCGTGTGAGAGTGAGTGAGTGAGTGAGTGAGTGAGTGAGTGAGTGAGTGAGTGTGAGCGTGAGAGAACTGCAGGTCCAGGACAAGTTAGCATGTCTGGTGAACAAGTCAAGGTTCCATAGCCGCAGGCAGAACACAATTAGACCCAACCAACAAAAAAACTAAAAGAGAATTACTTGACACATTGGAAAGAATTAACCAAAAAAACTGAGCAAACTAGAATGCTATTTGGCCCTAAACAGAGAGTACACAGAGAGAGAGAGACTTGACTTACTTCAGCTCTGCTATACTAAACATTATTAAACAAAATAAAACTGATCTGTAAAGGCTTGAAAACCAATTGGATAGGATTAAAAATATATATTGGAAACACCAGTCAGATGCAGTAACGTTTTGTTGGTAAAATCACTGAGGAAGCCAAGCCAGAAAAAACAACTATATTACAACATATGTGTTGTGATAATTGCATTGTTTGCTCCATAACCTGTTAGTTCATATGCCTTGCGTCCGTGATATATACCTAAGGCCGAGACAGTGGCAGAATAAATTCTGTCACACTCGGATCTGTTTCACCTGTCTTTGTGCTTGTCTCCACCCCCCTCCAGGTGTCGCCCATCTTCCCCATTATCCCCGGGGAATTTATACCTGTGTCTTTTGTCTTTTGCCAGTTCGTCTGGTCTCGTCAAGCCTACCAGCGTTTTTCTGTTCCTCTCGGACTCTGCTCTGGATTACTGACCTCTGTGTGCCCTGGACCTTTCCTCGCATGACCTCGCATGACCTCGCATTGGACACATTGCTCAAGCAATCCTGAGGGTATGACGGTAACCTCCCAGCCCCTCAGTAACCCGGCTATCAGCAGCTCGTCTCTCTGTCCTTCTGCCACCTCCACCGGCGCAGGTTTCTTCTTCGTGGAGAAGAAGATCAAAACCCTGTGCCTGTGCATTGACTACCGGGGCCTCACGGTTAAGAACCTCTACCCGCTACCACCCATCGCCTCGGCCTTTCTTGCCGCTCCAGGGGGCCACTATTTTCTCCACGTTGGACCTGCGTAATGCCTACCACCTGGTGCAGATACAGGAATGGGACGAGTGGAAGTCTGCCTTCAACACGGCCAGCGGTCACTACGAATATCTGGTCATGCTATTTGGTCTAACCAACGCTCCAGCTGTGTTCCAGGGCCTGGTTAATGACATTCTCCGTGACACTCTGTCAATTACGTTAGTATTGTGGAGTAACTACAATGTTGTTGATCTACCATCAGATTTCTCCTACAGTATCACAGCCATTAAACTCTGTAACGGTTTTAAAGTCACAATTGGCCTAATGGTGAAATCCTTGAGCGGTTGCATTACTCTCCGGCAACTCAGTTAGGAAGAACGCCTGTATCTTTGTAGTGACTGGGTGTATTGATACACCAACCAAAGTGTGATTAATAACTTCACCATTCTCAAAGGGATATTCAGTGTCTGCTTTTTTATTTTTTGCCCATCTATCAATTGGTGCCCTTCTTTGCAAGGCATATGATAACCTTCCTGGTCTTAGTGGTTGAATCACTGCTCGACTGAGGAACCTTACAGATAATTGCATGTGTGGGGTAGAGAGATGAGTTAGTCATTCAAAAATCATGTTAAGCACTATTATTGCTTAATAATCGAGTGAGTCCCTGCAGTTTATTATATGACTTGTTAAGCATATTTTATTTAGGCTTGCCATAACAAAGAGGTTGAATACTTATCGACTCAAGACATTTCAGCTCATCAGTATGTGTAGGCCAATCCAATTTAAATTCAGGCTGTAACACAATAACATTTTGAAAAAGTCAAGGGATGTGAATACTTTCTGAAGGCACTGTACCTAAAGCAATCATAGTCCCATTAAGCAAAATAACATGTAGCCTTGTTAACAAGTTTGAAAACTGGAATGTGAGATGTAATCTACACCTCAGTTAGGTTGATAGATATACTCATTATTTAATTGGATCATTTTCAATTTAAGCGTCATTATTTCTATATAGCCTACACTTTCTCGTTCCTGTGCACTTTGTGACAATGATCAAGAGACGAACACAGTTCTGACACACCTCTGACACCGCCAAAACATCACCTATTCGGGTTTTGGCTATCGCTGGGTAACGCTTGATCTGACTGATTCTAGGCCATTGATTATACATTTTTCTTACCTTTAATTAAAAAGGAAAGTCAGTTAAGAACATATTCTTACTTACAATGACGGCCTAGGAACGGTGGGTTAACTGCCTTGTTCAGAGGCAGAACGACAGATTTTTACCTCAACTCAGGGATTTGATCTAGCAACCTTTTGATTACCGGCCCAACGCTCTAACCAGTAGGCTACCTGCCTCCCCAATGGTTGCAATAAGCTTGTTGTTATTTGATTATATTTTATAGGATACATTCTGTAGGCTACCCATTAGCCTATCCATTGTCACATAATGAAAGGTGTCAAAACCGATAATAGGCTACTATTTGTGTTTCCCTGGTTGATGAGCTGATTTGGAACATCAGTTGATTGACAGATGTAGGCCTACTGTAGAACGATGAACTTTCCTCCAATGTGGATGCTCACCCACGTTCTATACTTAGGCTATGTATATTTTGGCAATATCGTGGTGTGGATTGAAAGCCTGTGTGGCTTTAATATTTAATTTCTTGAAAACATTTAAATAAATGTTTTGGTGTTAATGTAGGCTATATATGGACACAGGTGGTTGGCGGTTCTAGCTTGTATGGCCCCCTGCAAGATGCAAGATGTTGCCTATACCTAAATCCGCCACTGGACACAGGACCTCTGGCAGTCTCTATGGGGGTGCCACAGGGTTCAATTCTTGGACCGACTCTCTTCTCTGTATACATCAATGAGGTCGCTCTTGCTGCTGGTGAGTCCCTGATCCACCTCTACGCAGACGACACCATTCTGTATACTTCCGGCCCTTCTTTGGACACTGTGTTAACAACCCTCCAGGCAAGCTTCAATGCAATACAACTCTCCTTCCGTGGCCTCCAATTGCTCTTAAATAGAAGTAAAACTAAATGCATGCTCTTCAACCGATCGCTACCTGCACCTACCCGCCTGTCCAACATCACTACTCTGGACGGCTCTGACTTAGAATACGTGGACAACTACAAATACTTAGGTGTCTGGTTAGACTGTAAACTCTCCTTCCAGACCCATATCAAACATCTCCAATCCAAAGTTAAATCTAGAATTGGCTTCCTATTTCGCAACAAAGCATCCTTCACTCATGCTGCCAAACATACCCTTGTAAAACTGACCATCCTACCAATCCTCGACTTTGGCGACGTCATTTACAAAATAGCCTCCAATACCCTACTCAACAAATTGGATGCAGTCTATCACAGTGCAATCCGTTTTATCACCAAAGCCCCATATACTACCCACCATTGCGACCTGTACGCTCTCGTTGGCTGGCCCTCGCTTCATACTCGTCGCCAAACCCACTGGCTCCATTTCATCTACAAGACCCTGCTAGGTAAAGTCCCCCCTTATCTCAGCTCGCTGGTCACCATAGCATCTCCCACCTGTAGCACACGCTCCAGCAGGTATATCTCTCTAGTCACCCCCAAAACCAATTCTTTCTTTGGCCGCCTCTCCTTCCAGTTCTCTGCTGCCAATGACTGGAACGAACTACAAAAATCTCTGAAACTGGAAACACTTATCTCCCTCACTAGCTTTAAGCACCAACTGTCAGAGCAGCTCACAGATTACTGCACCTGTACATAGACCACCTATAATTTAGCCCAAACAACTACCTCTTTCCCAACTGTATTTAATTTTTATTTATTTATTTATTTTGCTCCTTTGCACCCCATTATTTTTATTTCTACTTTGCACATTCTTCCATTGCAAAACTACCATTCCAGTATTTTACTTGCTATATTGTATTTACTTTGCCATCATGGCCTTTTTTGCCTTTACCTCCCTTCTCACCTCATTTGCTCACATTGTATATAGACTTGTTTATACTGCATTATTGACTGTATGTTTGTTTTTACTCCATGTGTAACTCTGTGTCGTTTTATCTGTCGAACTGCTTTGCTTTATCTTGGCCAGGTCGCAATTGTAAATGAGAACTTGTTCTCAACTTGCCTACCTGGTTAAATAAAGGTAAAATAAATCAAATAAATTAAATAAATAAAAAACATGAACTTGGGTCTCCTACGGGAGAAACCAAGGTCTTAGACTGTTAGGGACCAAGGCCGGACACAGGTTTTGAAGTTTGCAAGGCGGGGCTACCTCATCACGTGACCATGAGCAACCATGCCTGACTCATGTCCACTACATAGGTACGTTACTGCACTGTATACAAAAATACAATGTTCCATATATCTTGGTTTTGTCTGTGTGGAGCCCAACCGAGCAGCAGTAGATGGATGAGAAGGGTTCTGTCCCCATTAGAGTAGAACTGGGCCTCAGCAAAACATATTTTGTCTTCATAAACAGTCAGGCATTTCATTCATCTGCACAAAGCATTCATGTCACCGACACCGGACAAGGGCCATTACAAATAATGGTACCTACCGCAAAAAGGAATGGAGGGAATGAAAAAAGGAAGAAATTGAGGAAGAAAAAAGGAACAAATTGTTTTGTTTCCATGGAAATGTACAGAGTTACAGGAGCAATTAGGGTTAAATGCCTTGCTCAAGGGCACATTGACATATTTTTCACCAAGTCAAATTGGGGATTCAAACCAGTGACTTTTCGGTTACTGACCCAACACTCTTAACCACTAGGCTACCTGCCACCTATCACTAACTTCATGTCGCCAGACAGAGTAGTTTGAGACAGCGGGAGTGATTGGATGCACACACAAACACACACACACATACACACACACTCTGCTCAAGGTTGTGCCCATCACTTGTGCCATCACGCTGATCCTTTCACAGATCAATTAACCAACAGGAGAATGAGCAGGGGGGGGATCATCAGGGTACTGAAGCGTCTGATTGGCTAGGAAGTCACATTGCATGCATGGAAATATTAATAACTTTTATATAATTTTAGCCCTGTGTGTCACATGAAGGCCAAAAAGATCATCAAGGACCTCAGCCATCCGAGCCACGGCCTGTTCACCCCGCTACCATCCAGAAGGCGAGGTCAGTACAGGTGCATCAAAGCTGGGACCGAGATACTATCTCAAGGCCACTAGGCTACTAAAAAGTCACCACTAGCCGGCCTCTGCCCAGTACCCTACCCTGATCTTTAGTCAATGTCACAAGCTGATTACCACCCGCTTAGTCAACCTTGCACCTTAGAGGCTACTGCCTTTGTATAGTGTATTCGAAAAGTATTGAGACCCCTTGACTTTTTCCACATCATCAATCTACACACAATACCCCATAATGACAATGTTTTCAAATTGATTAAAAGTTTTAAAAAATTATGAGACTTGAAAATGAGCTCAGGTGCATGCTGTGTCCGTTGATCATCCAACTTGATTGGAGTCCACCTGTAGTAAATTAAATTGATTGGACATGATTTGGAAAGGCACACACCTGTTTATAAGGGGGGCCAAGGGGGACCTTCATCATTCTGGCCTCCATCATTCTTAAATGGAAGAAGTTTGGAACCACCAAGGCTCTTCCTAGTGCTGGCCACCCAGCCAAACTGAGCAATTGGGGGAGAGAGGCTTTCAGGAAGGTGACCAACAACCCGATGGTCACTCTGACAGAACTCCAGAGTTCCTCTGTGGAGATGGGAGAACTACCCAGAAGGACAACCATCACTGCAGCACTCCTCCAATCAGGCCTTTATGGTAGAGTGGCCAGATGGAAGCCACTACTCAGTAAAAGGCACATGACAGCCCGCTTTGAGTTTGCCAAAAGGCACCTAAAAGACTCATTCTCTTGTCAGATGAAACCAAGATTGAACTCTTTGGCCTGAATGCCAATCATCACGTCTGGAGGAAACCTGGCCTCAACCCTTATGTGAAGGATGGTGGTGGCAGCATCATGCTGTGGGGATATTGTTCAGTGGCAGGGACTGGGAAATAGTCAGGTTGAGGAAAAGAGGAACGGGTAAAGTACAGATAGTTCCTCGATGAAAACCTGCTCCAGAGTGCTCAGGACCTCAGATTGGGGGGGAAGTTCACCTACAGGACATCGTCCCTAAGCACACAGCTAAGACAATGCAGGAGTGGCTTCGGGACAAGTCTCTGAATGTCCTTGAGTGGCCCAGCCAGAGCCTAGACTTGAACCCGATCTCTGGAGAGACCTGAAAATAGCTGTGCAGCGACGCTCCCCATCCAACCTGACAGAGCTTGAGAGGCACTGCATGGAGGAATAGGAGAAATTCTCTAAATACAGATTTGCCAAGCTTGCAGCGTCATATCCAAGAAGACTCAAGGCTGTAATTGCTCCAAAAGGTTCTTCAACAAAGTACTGAGTATAGGGTCTGAATACTTATGTAATGTGATATTGATTTATTTGATTTATTTTATACATTTGTCAACATTTGTTAAAAACCTGTTTCTGCTTTTGTCATTATGGGGTATTGTGTGTGGATTGATAAACAAATAAATTAATTGAATCCATTTTAGAATAAGGCCGTAACGTAACAAAATATGGAAAAAGTCAAGAGGTCTGAATAATTTCCTAATGTACTGTACATGGACATGGAAAACTGGTCACTTTAATAACAAAAGACTGGTCACTTTAATAATGTTTACATGCTGTTTTACCATTTTTATATGTACATGTTCATATGTAGGGCTATCCTAGTTAACTATTTCTGTAAATATACTATTCTATCCTATGTATTCTTCAGATATACTTTATATTATATCCATATACTGTGTCTATACTTCCCATCACATACTGTATATATATTATTTGTGTTTTATGTTAATAAATGTTCTACTCCGGACTCCGACATTGCTCGTTCTAATGTTTCTATATTTCTTAATTCCATTATTTTACTTTTAGATGTGTGTGTATTGTTGTGTATTGTTAGATATTACTGCACTGTTAGAGGTAGGAACACAAGCATTTCGCTACACCCGCAATAAACATCTGCTAAATGTGTATGCGACCAATAAAATTTGATATAATTTGTGTGCATGAGTTTTGTGTGTGATTTAGTATGCATAGACATAGTGTGTGTGTGTGTGAGAGAGAGAGAGTGTCTGTGTGTTTGTGTGTATGCATACTCTTTGAGTGTTTTTGTTTACTCACTGTGCATGTCTCAGTGCGCCGTGCACTGTTTCTCAATCTAGTGCATACAGAGCGATAAGTCATTTACCATTCTAACGGTTTTTACAATGCAGACCAGGCAGCAGTGGGTGTAAATGGTTCAGTTTATAGTGGTGGACAGCCTGGCATGGGCTTAATCTCCCATTAGTCTGTAGCTAATGTGTTAGCTGCTCAGTTGACTGACTAATGAGCAGATTGGTATACTATGAAGCAAGCTAGATCTACTCCAGGTTTTCTAAAGCTTGCCAGCTTCAGTTAGTTAGCTTCACATTCCAGCTCAGGCTTCATCTGTACTACGATGGTGGATATTGCTCCTCCGGCTGCCTCTAACTCTAGCAGGCTTGTAACTGTGTGTGCATATCACGTGTGGCTAGTCGAACGCCAAACTCTTCATTGACAAAATGCTGAAACATCAGTCCATGGGTGAATCAGTGCCACATTTCAATTTGTGAAGAAATCTAAATGAAAGAAAAGTTATCTTGCAAATTCAGCAGGCTGTGGTGTGAAATAAGCTTTTAGAAGTGCCGTTGTTATTTTATTGCTTATTGTTAATGCCATCTTTGTTGTGCTTTGTTGTGCTTATCAATGCATGAGCACCTCCTATCGATACAATTATTATATTGTTATGCAAAGGTTTTACCGTGCTTGAAGTTTCAAATGCATTTTGTCATTGCCAAATGAGTTATGTGATAGGTATTTTAACATGACTATTTTTTAACACATTTTTAAAACATTTGATTAAATCAAATATAAAATCAGTCATCTTCCTCAAATGTTTTATTTATTTTTTAGTTAACCTTTATTTAACTAGGCATGTCGTTCTTAACTGATGATGACGGAATCTTTGCAAAATGGGAGGGAATCTGATTTAATTCGTCCTCAACTCATGGCTCAGACACTTCATTCAGGATAAATGGCCTTAGCCCTAAGTTAGCCTGCCCCAGAGCAGGTTAGTTCTGAATGATTCATTGCCATAGAAGTTTACCTGGCTTAAAGGTAAGCCACTTCGGTGGTACCGGTTATCCCAAATTGAAGAGTTTACTAAAGTAACTTTGGTAACTTCTCAATCCTTGATTTGTAGTTTAGGGCTCTGGCCTCATTTAACTCACAGGTAGGGCTGTATAGACACACACACACACAGGCATGTGCACATAGAGGGCTCTACATGACCATTTGCTCTTCCAGCCTCCAAAGTTCTGTTTTGGATGATGGTATAATCCCCACTAGAATTCTAGTAGTAGTAGTAATAGTATTGTGAATAAGACAAACATTAGAGAATAAGGGTTATTTCTTTCTGTCATTTAATTTGCCATTAAGATGTGGCCATCTAGTGCTTGTATCTAACTAAAGAAGTTAGAATTTCTCTCTGACCGCAGTTGCGCAAAAGTTTTTTCGCCCTTCAAACACACACACACACACACACACACACACACACACACACACACACACACACACACACACACACACACACACACACACACACACACACACACACACACACACACACACACACACACACACACACACACACACACACACACACACACACACACACACACACACACACACACACACACACACACACACACACACACACACAGGAAGCAATATGTCTGCAAAATTAGCAGTATGCGCTTCCCAAATGGACGCCTATTCCCTATATAGAGCAACACTTTCGACCTGGCCCTATAGGGCTCTGGTCAAAAGTAGTGCAGTATATAGGGAACAGAATGCCATTTGGGATGGAGCCCAAGACATTATCTCCGATTTGTAGCTTCTCAGCTGTGGAGAAAACCTCCAGACGCCTCAGCTTCGTAAACGATGATAAGATGAACCAATACTGCAGTGTTGTGATCATATTTAAACCATTCGGGAGAATTATAGAAGAGGGGGACTCACTTATGTTCAAATCAACAAACTCACTATCTTTCTGGTAGTTTTCTGGGGCGCATCAATCCTATCTGTAATATCCTCTGGGTTCCTCTCCAGTGACCATCCTCCCTCACAGTTGTAGGATCAATGTCAGATCTAATGATAATAACCAAGTTATCCTGGTCCTAGATGTGATTGTGCTGCCTTGACAACTCCTATGCTTAATGATGACCATAGGATTTGACAAAACAGCACTAACAGATTAGGTACCAGGCTGGGGAACCATTGGAAAGTGTGCATAAAATAACTATTGTAAAATAGACTAAAATAGACTGTGTCTGTAAAATGTGTATAAGATGTATAAATTGAAGGTAAAAGCCAAAGTGTTTATTCGTTTACTTCAATTAGGGGATCAGTGGTAGGGTTTGCGGGGAATAATAATAAAGGTATATTCTTTTAAAAAGTACACATGCATGTCTATATAGGTATGTGTATGTCTATATGTATGCATGCGTGTATGGATATATATATTTAGCAAAAATATGCAGACAATTACATTGATGGAAGCAACATTCTTTCTTGCAATATGAAGCTGATCCACCCCTTAATTATTTTTTTTAAAGAAAATAATAATAAAAGTGTGAATAAATCAACACTTCATTCTACAACAGCAAAGGCAGTTCTTAGCATTAACATAAGAGCCTGACCAGATACAATACCACTTAACTCCCTAGATTCGATGTCCGCGCCCCTGCAAAAATCGAATTAGTATAATACAAAAATACGAATCTGTCAGTTTAAGCTAGAGATACTGTATCTGTTTTTTTGCATTGGATGCACTGATGTCACACCTCTGCATCTGCGGAGCAAGGTGACAGAGCTACAGGCGGTGTTTGTCAGACTATGAGGCATGCAGAAAAACAGTCTTCTCGCAGAATCGACTGCAGCGTACGAACGGTTTGGCCTAGAAAAATATTATGTTCTCCAACGCCCACAGGCCTCACAAGACTCGTCTGAAGGTCCCCAGGTAGCAGTTTTAAAAAATGTATGCAAGTATATATGGAGACTGATAAGTGCCAAAAATATGGCGTGATCTTTGGTATGACCTTCTTAAAACAATTCCATATACAGTGGGGCAAAAAAGTATTTAGTCAGCCACCAATTGTGCAAGTTCTTCCACTTAAAAAGATGAGGGAGGCCTGTAATTTTCATCATAGGTACACTTCAACTATGACAGACAAAATGAGAAAATAAATCCAGAAAATCACATTGTAGGATTTTTAATAAATTTATTTGCAAATTATGGTGGAAAATAAGTATTTGGTCAATAACAAAAGTTTATCTCAATACTTTGTTATATACCCTTTGTTGGCAATGACAGAGGTCAAACATTTTCTGTAAGTCTTCACAAGGTTTTCACACACTGTTGCTGGTATTTTGGCCCATTCCTCCATGCTCCATGCTGGGCAACACGGACTTTCAACTCCGTCCAAAGATTTTCTATGGGGTTGAGATCTAGAGACTGGCTAGGCCACTCCAGGACCTTGAAATGCTTCTTACAAAGCCACTCCTTCGTTGCCCGGGTGGTGTGTTTGGGATCATTGTCATGCTGAAAGACCCAGCCACGTTTCATCTTCAATGCCCTTGCTGATGGAAGGAGGTTTTCACTCAAAATCTCACAATACATGGCCCCATTCATTCTTTCCTTTACACGGATCAGTCGTCCTGGTCCCTTTGCAGAAAAACAGCCCCAAAGCATGATGTTTCCACCGCCATGCTTCACAGTAGGTATGGTGTTCTTTGGATGCAACTCAGCATTCTTTGTCCTCCAAACACGACGAGTTGAGTTTTTACCAACCATTTGCAGGTTTCATCTGACCATATGACATTCTCCCAATCTTCTTCTGGATCATCCAAATGCTCTCTAGCAAACTTCAGACGGGCCTGGACATGTACTGGCTTAAGCAGGGGGACACGTCTGGCACTGCAGGATTTGAGTCCCTGGCGGCGTAGTGTGTTACTGATGGTAGGCTTTGTTACTTTGGTCCCAGCTCTCTGCAGGTCATTCACTAGGTCCCCCCGTGTGGTTCTGCGATTTTTTGCTCACCGTTCTTGTGATCATTTTGACCCCACGGGGTGAGATCTTGCGTGGAGCCCCAGATCGAGGGAAATGATCAGTGGTCTTGTATGTCTTCCATTTCCTAATAATTGCTCCCACAGTTGATTTCTTCAAACCAAGCTGCTTACCTATTGCAGATTCAGTCTTCCCAGCCTGGTGCAGGTCTACAATTTTGTTTCTGGTGTCCTTTGACAGCTCTTTGGTCTTGGCCATAGTGGAGTTTGGAGTGTGACTGTTTGAGGTTGTGGACAGGTGTCTTTTATACTGATAACAAGTTCAAACAGGTGCCATTAATACAGGTAACAAGTGGAGGACAGAGGAGCCACTTAAAAAAAGAAGTTACAGGTCTGTGAGAGCCAGAAATCTTGTTTGTTTGTAGGTGACCAAATACTTATTTTCCACCATAATTTGCAAATAAATTCATAAAAAAATCTTACAATGTAATTTTCTGGATTTTTCACCCTCATTTTGTCTGTCATATTTGAAGTGTACCTATGATGAAAATTACAGGCCTATCTCATCTTCTTAAGTGGGAGAACTTGCACAATTGGTGGCTGACGAAATACTTTGTGCTCCAACGTAACTTAGTAGAACCCCGCCCTCTCCCACAAAATAAGGGCCTAAATACATGTTTCCTGATCTTTCTTCTATCTCTCAGATATAGGACAGACACTTCAGAACAAACTTCCTTTAGATTCTTTTGGGGGGGACTGTTGTTCCATTTGGGGGGGACTGTTTTATGGAATCTGTTATTCAATGTGTTTGTATGGGCTAATAGCAGTGAGACCAAACATATATATACTGTATATATACATTTTTTTATACTTCAAGGGGTCTTAAAATTCTTAATAGCTATTAGCTTCCACCCAGACCCATGATCCTAGTAATTTCTACATGAAAACAAATGATCATGGTAATGAAACCTCACTTGCTATCAATACAAATACTTTTGAGTTTTTATTGTAATCCAGTATCACAAGAATCTTATGGAGTTTGCAGGCCAAATTCTCAATTAAAGCATAAACAGGGTTCTTTGTGGGGTCCCCATGTTGGAACACTTTTTCATGCTGGGTAGAACCCTTCTATGTAGGGTTCTTCAAATAACTCACTGTATATGGTTCTACCTAGAACCGTCTATGAAAGATTCTACCAAGAACAATTTTATCTTTGGAGAATTCTTCCTAGAATCCTCTATGAATGGTTCCACCAGCCTTATTAGCATTTCAAATATAATTATTTATGATACGTTACATATACTGTACAATACGGCCCTTCTTTGAGGGTTTAGTTATACCCTAACAGTAACACAGTGGTGTTAGGAATCTCTTGGTTTACAGGCCATGTCTGCAAGTCACCTGCTGGTTTGTAAAGTGATGTGTAATTTCTATTGAAATTCAGCCAGAGTTGGGATATCCAACACGTAAAACTGTTACTCACCTTCAACCTGCATTTAGAATGACTACCAGCATAGGGAATATTGAATACTGAGACTACCTCAATCATCTAAACTGGAATAACCATCTCAGTAATGAGTGCAATAAATCAAATTACGAACTGATTGGATTAGTTTAGAAAACTGTATTCTATTAATCTTTGTATAGCATAAAATTAATCAACCATTCAATATACAAGCAAAAACACAGATATGCAAACAAACAATTCTGAAAATCTCCCTGCAATAGAGCATGCTGGGAAATATTATATATGATTCTATGTAGAACCCTTCTTGACTTCCACAGAACCCTTCCTGCCTTCCAAATAATCCTTCTGGCCTTCCAAAGAATCATCAAAGAACCCTTTCTTCCAAAGACATTTCTTCGGATATTAAAGGTACTAAGGTAGAACCCAAAAAGGGTTCTTCTGATCAAAATGGGTTCTTGGTAGAACCCTATCCCTCCCTTTTGGAACCTTTTTTTCTAAGAGTTTAGACAACAGATGCAGTATCTCACAACAATTACCCCAGCCTGCTGTAAAATGATTGTCTCGCTGACTATAATCATTGTATCCATGTAATTGGTGTGTTAACCTATCACAATCCCCACCATAAGGCAGAGATATTATACATTCCAGAATGCACTTCATGCACATGGTAAACAAACAATCTTCTGATTCTGATGTAGAGGGATGTGTGTGCGTTTGTGTGTGTGTTGGGGGGGAACTGGTCAATTCCTCTTAGGGGGTGTGGGGGTTGGCTGTGTGTGTGAGGGGGTTGGGGGGGGGGGGGGGCAGGAAGGAAAAAGAAACAACGATGTAATCCTTGAAACACGAAGAGTGCTTAACATAAACAAATACGCCGGGAGGATTTCAAAGAGACGACGACTGTTGCCTCTCTCCAGGCTCCTCTTGTGTGCCGATGAGAGATAAGAACCCAAAGCGAACCGGCGGATGCGGAGAGTGAGTGCATGCATACCTCCTTCCCACACGCACAACGCTGGAGAATACCCTTTCATGTGCGATCAGTCGAGAATTGTTTGTGTTGTCTTTATTGGCATTGTCATTCTCCGTTGCCTGCAGATGATATGGTACCCGCCCAAAGTATGCATGCGTCTATGCCCTGCCAACTGTGTGTTGTGTGTTGTGTAAGGGGGAATTTCCTTCAGTTTTACTGATAAGCTCCATTCATTGTCTTGTCTTGTCCGTGCCTGTACTGTTGGAACATCTGTCAAATTCTTAGGCCATAACGTTAGGTTTACATATAGTATATAGTCCTTCAGTAAGTGTGCATACCTTGGTTCATACACCTGGTTTAGGCCTACACATCTTTCACTTCACGTGCACCCTCTAGGTTTTCCATGTCTCCTCATGTATTATATCCTTAACTAGTATCACTGCTATGCATAACTTTGTGAAGCTTTTGCTCAAATATATGTGTCCCTGACGAAGGCCATGCAGCCGAAACGCGTTGTTTAAAAAAAAACTTGTTTCTATTGAACATGCCATACAAATAAAGGCATTTTAATGAATTATATGAAGAGTGCATTTGTTCTCCTTTCTTTTTATATGTGTCATGGTTGTTGACGCATAAGTCAATGTATTGCATTCTACACTACCCTTTAGCCGTTCTCTTCTGGGTGCATCTCAGGTCTTTGCATGAACTCTCATATAATATCTACGCTCATTCCTGTACTTTTCTAAACTTCCTCTTTGCTTTCACAGCACATAGCACCGTGCTTGAGTGCAGAAGAGAGACACATGTTCTGTAATATCTGTTGATAGCCATGAAATTCAACCCATGACACATTTCATGGGGCAATACGACGCTTTGGAATCTCATACAAATACCCCAGGATTCTCATTGAAAAGTTGCAAATTTGTTTTTTGAAATTCAGAGCGAGAAGCATAAAGATGTATGATATGTTTCCATGTGAATAACATTAAACGTGATGTGCATCTGAATACAGGTTCTACAGTATATGGTGAAAATAAAATAAATATGTTTATTTTTTCAAGTAATTGCAAGAGCTGTATGATAGGTGGAGCATTCTCCTCATAAAAGAGGTGTTTTAGATAAATAACACCACTACATACGCCACTAAATGCAATAACATTGTGATTATTACTGTCTCTGCAGCAGCTACCAGTCAGCTCCATAAGTTCTGGTTGTCGTTGTACAGGGTTAGGTCTGGATGGTGTCTATCTCTATGTGTGTGTGTGTGTGTGTGTGTGTGTGTGTGTGTGTGTGTGTGTGTGTGTGTGTGTGTGTGTGTGTGTGTGTGTGTGTGTGTGTGTGTGTGAATTTTTCTCGAACAGGGTTAGTGTTGATAAGACACTCAGATAATCAAATGCTTATTCTGCAGATGTTTAAGAATATTAAGAGATATTTACGGTTTAATAAACCGTTTATGCTCCTAACAAATATCAAATGAGATTACATGTCAAGGCTTGATTACTAGCAGATATACTGAGCTCAGTAGAACTGAAATGTGTGGGAGGTTATATATTTTCTCATTAAATCCATTTTCCAGTTGTCCTTATTCAGCAGGAGTTGATATGGAAATGTGTGTTTGGAAGTGTGTATTTTACATATAAGCTTACAGCATGTATCAGCCTCTAATGGTCGTATGTGTAAATGAGCACATGGGAATGTTCATGTGTGTGTAAATGTGGTTCTGTGTGTAAATGTGCACGTCTGTGTATTAGTGCATTTGTATGCACGCATGTCTGTCCCTATGGGCGTGTGTTTCCGTGTATGTCCCCCTATGCACACACATGTGCCTGTTTATTTGTGTGTGAGTGTTTGTGTCCCCATCAATCTCACACTCAGGCCTTGAGCACTGACCCAATGTCCTGGCTGTGAATCAGCCATTTCTCCAGGCTTTGACAACTGAAGGGGGGGCAGACAGCTGAGCCGGACCCTGGTCCCTATACCTTCCATATTTGGAGCTTTGTGTGGTGTCACACTGCCACCGTATGCTTCGACTCACACCAAGCGTGAAATTGTGGTGTAGATATTGGGGTGAGACGAACAGTAAACTGGCGGTCCCCCCTTTTTAAATGTTTTTATAAGTGGAAGGATAAGTGGAAAGCCCCCGAACCCCCAACTAACTTCCTGCACTTCAACACATTTTTTCATTGGAGTAGAGAAAAATATATATAATGCTATTTTACACATTTTGTCATGAGTCAGAGAGAAATGTGCAGTTTTAAAGCAAATTTCCTGCAATTCCACACATTTTCCATGGGGCAGAGAGAAAAATTGCTGTTTTATAGCTCATCTCATGCTATTATTCATATTTTGCCTTGAGGATGAGAGAAAATGTTGCAGTTTTAAAGCTAATATCTTGCTGCTCTGCACATTTGGCCATGAAGCTGAGAGAAAATGTTGCAGTTTGAAGATAACTGTCCAGTGAAAATCAAATTTTTAAAAGTTGATATTCTGTTAACTCATAACCAAATTACACTCATATGTGGCCAAAGCATTATTTGGAGAAAAGACACTTAAAAAACACAACAACAAAAAACACTTCAAACAAAAATGCTTACTATTTCCTCATAGAGGATGATGTCATCCTCCTGAGGATGATGAGCTGGCCAATAAGCGGTCTATTCGCATTAATATTTTTAATTACCATTATAGGCCCACACCATTCTGTTGTTGGGGTACTGTCACACCATTTCCACCCAGAAAAGCTGCTTTTTAACATACTTAATTACAATTTTTCAAAGGAATACTATTTCACTTATATTGTAATTAATTATGGGTCATAGTTCATAGAAATGTGGAATCACTGGACGGTTACTTTAATGTTCGACTTCGGGCAAAAAGGTTCAAATAAAGGCTTCACACAGTTTAACTGATCAATGCACAATCATACCAGACCATTTAATGCTTGAAAACAAAAACAAACATGGATGAATAACATATCTGGCTACAGAAGTGCCATTTGTTCCCTATCTCCACAGCTTCTGTCCAAAAACAAATTCTCTGAAATGACGTCAACACATACTGGAGGATATACTGGCTATCTACAAGTGTCTAGCTTAGCTAACATATGAGTTACATTGGTCGTGGCGTGCATGGCCAGAAGGTCACATGGATGAACCACCATCACATGACATTTAAAGCTAACTTCCTGCAATTCTACACATTTTGATATTGCTTATGACATGTTCCTATGCTATTTGGTGGGCCTCCAGGGGGCCCCCAACCCCCCCCCCCCCCCCCCCCAAAAAACCATTATATACATATTTTATTTTAAATAAAGATTGGGGGGGACGAATCGACCTGTTCTGAATATGAGGGGGGTGACATACCTCCCATCCCCCATGGCAATTTCGCTCATGACTCACACAGGATTTTCAAGACGGCGCTGCAGTAGGATGTGTGTATCTGACTTTGTCTTATCCCGTGTCTTATGCCGTGTAAATAGCCGGTATTTTTCGTATATGTCTTAATCTCACTTTCTATCTACGAGCTAAATATACTTTCCTGCAACCCGCCTCACCCACTTATACTTATAACTGGAACTTCCATCAGGAGCTAGCCAGCTAACTAGCTACCAGTCTTTGTTAGCCACGGCTAGCGGTGTTCGCCTTTTTTTCCCCGTCATCAGCCAGCCTTAGCTCGAACAACACCTGCCAGTCTGCACAGCGTGATATCAACCCAGAGCATATCGGACTGCTTCTCTCTACCATATCACCGGATTCGTGCCGCTCTGGATCATTACACCGGATCATTACTCTGGATCATCGCAGCTAGCTAGCTGCAAACAAATGGCTACTGTTAGCTAACGCCTCTGTCCCGAAGCAAGCACTAGCTAGCCATGAGCTAGCCTCGAGCTAGGCCCATATACCAGCTAATTCTAGGGCTACAATACCTCCTTTGCCAATTGGCCTGGACCCTTTATTGTCGACACGGAGCCCCACCGATCCATCACCACTGGACCGCCGACGTGATCACCCGATGTGGTCTAAACAGGCTATTCTGTTACGATGTCGTCGAAGAAATAGTTACTAGCCCCAGCCCGCTAACTTTTCTGAATGCTGTGTCCCCTGCTCGCCTAGCGTAGTAGTGACTACCGAACAGCACCCTGACTCACCTATTGCTGCTCTTTTGACCCTATGATCACTTGGCTACACAGCTAATGACCCCTGGACTGTTTCAATAACACGGTACCTCATTTTGTTTACCTGTCGACCCCAGTCTTGAACTCAGGTCCTGTATGTACCTAACTGACCCGCTCTGCCCATTCATCACCATTTACCCATTGTTGTCTTAGCTCAACACCTATGATTGCTTTATGCCTCTCTCTAATGTCAATATGCCTTGTCTACTGCTGTCTTGGCTAGTTATTACTGTTTTATTTCACTGTAGAGCCTTCAGTCCCACTCAAAATGCCTTAGATAGCTCTTTTGTCCCACCCCACACTCTTGCGGAGTGTGGCTTAACTCACGTGGCTTAAACTTGTCCCTCCAGAGACGAAACCGCTCTCATCGTCACTCAACGCATAGGTTTACCTCCACTGTACTCACATCCTACCATACCCTTGTCTGTACATTATGCCTTGAATCTATTCTACCACTCCCAGAAATCTGTTCCTTTTATTCTCTGTCCCCAACGCACTAGACGACCAGTTCTTATAGCCTTTAGCCGTACCCTTATCCTACTCCTCCTCTGTTCCTCTAGTGATGTAGAGGTAAACCCAGGCCCTGTAGCCCCCAGATCCACTCCTATTCCCCAGGCGCTCTCATTTGTTGACTTCTGTAACCATAAAAGCCTTGGTTTCATGCATGTTAACATCAGTTTATTTTATTCACTGCTTTTAGCACACTCCGTCAATCCTAATGTCCTAGCCATGTTTGAATCCTGGCTTAAGGAAGGCCACCAAAAATTCAGAAATGTCCATTCCCAACTACAACATTTTCAGTCAAGATAGAACTGTCATAGGGGGTGGAGTTGCAATCTACTGCAGAGATAGCCTGCAGAGTTCTGTCATGCTATCCAGGTCTGTGCCCAAACAGTTCGAGCTTCTACTTTTTAAAATCCACAGTGTCTCACTGTTGCCGCTTGTTATAGACCCCCCTCAGCCCCCAGCTGTGCCCTGGACACTATATGTGCATTAATTGCCCCCTTGTCTATCTTCAGAGTTTGTACTGTTAGGTGACCTAAACTGGGATATGCTTAACACCCCGGCCGCCCTACAATTTAAGCTAGATGCCCTCAATCTCACACAAATGATCATGGAACCTACCAGGTACAACCCTAAATCCATAACAATGGGCACCCTCATAGATATCATCCTGACCAACCTGCCCTCTAAATACACCTCTACTGTCTTCAACCAGGATCTCAGCGATCACTGCCTCATTGCCTGTGTCTGTAATGGGTCCGCGGTCAAACAACCACCCCTCATCACTGTCAAACGCTCCCTAAAACACTTCAGCGAGCAGGCCTTTCTAATCGACCTGGCCCTGGTATCCTGGAAGCATATTGACCTCATTCCGTCAGTAGAGGGTGCCTGGTTACTCTTTAAAAGTGCTTTACTCACCATCTTAAATAAGCATACACCATTCAAAAAATATAGAACTAAGAACAGATATAGCCCTTGGTTCACCCCAGACCTGACTGCCCTTGACCAGCACAAAAACATCCTGTGGCGTACTGCATCGAATAGCCATCTAGACACAGGATGTTTTTGTGATGGTCAAGGGCAGTCAGGTCTGGGGTGAACCAAGGGCTATATCTGTTCTTAGTTCTATATTTTTTGAATGGTGTAAGCAACTTTTCAGGGAAGTTAGGAACCAATATACACAGGCAGCTAGGAAAGCAAAGGCTAGCTTTTTCAAAAAGAAATTTGCATCCTGTAGCACAAACTCCAAAAAGTTCTGGGACACTGTAAAGTCCATGGAGAATAAGAGCACCTCCTCCCAGCTGTCCACTGCACTGAGGCTAGGAAACATTGTCAACACCGATAAATCTACGATAATTGAGAATTTCAATAAGCATTTTTCTACAGCTGGCCATGCTTTCCACCTGGCTACCCATACCCCAGTCAGCTCTGCACCCCACACAGCAACTTTCCCAAGCATCCTCCATTTCTCCTTCACCCAAATCCAGGTAGCTGATGTTCTGAAAGAGCTGCAAAATCTGGACCCCTACAAATCATCTGGTCCAGAAAATCTGGACCCTCTCTAAAATGATCTGCCGCAATTGTTGCAAGCCCTATTACTAGCCTGTTCAACCTCTCTTTCATATCGTCTGAAATCCCTAAAGATTGGAAAGTTGCATGGTCCTCCCCCTCGTCAAAGGGGGTGACACTCTAGACCCAAACTGTTACAGACCTATAGCTATCCTACCCAGCCATTCTAAAGTCTTCGAAAGCCAAGTTAACAAACAGATCACCGACCATTTCAAATCCCACCGTACCTTCTTGCACCCACTGTATATAGACTTTTCTATTGTGTTATTGACTGTACGTTGGTTTATCCAATGTGTAACTCTGTGTTGTTTGTGTCACACTGCTTGTCCAGGTCGCAGTTGTAAATGAGAACTTGTTCTCAACTGGCTTACCTGGTTAAATAAAGGTGAAATAAAAAATAAATACAACACCAAGTCCTAGATCTGCATCAGAGGCCTTCCTCTCCTCTTTCTTCCTCCCTCTCTCTTGCCCCCACCCCTCTCTCTGAGGAGGATCAGTTTATCTGTTACACCTCTCGTTCTCTCTCTCGCACTCTCTCTCTCTCTCGTTGCTATGCCAACTTCTTTTTAAGTAGGAATTGTCTCAATAAGAATGAAGCCGACTGAATCTGCCACAGTCTATTTAACTCATGTTCACCGCACAACAATTAATCACACTTTTCACTGTACTATACTGATGAAGCATAGTCAAACCAGTGCTATCAATCCCATGGCCTTGTCACTAGTACGTAGTACTAGTATTGGTCAGCTGATCACCGACAACAATTAGACGGACGATGGTCCGGGGAGGAAGTCAGAGTGTGGTGCCAGGACAATAATCTCTCCTTCATTGTGTGCAAGACAAAGGAGCTGATCGGGGACTACAGGACTAACATCGACGGGGTTGTAGTGGAACTGGTCGAGAGTTTCAAGTTCCTTGGTGTCCACATCACCAACGAACTATCATGGTCCAAACATACCAAGACAGTCGTGAAGAGGATACGACAAAACATTTTCCCCCTCAGGAGACTGAAAAGATTTGGCATGGGCCCTCAGATCCTCAAAAGCTTCTACAGCTGCAACATTGAGAGCATCATGACCGGTTGTATCACGGCCTGGTATGGCAAATGCTCAGCATTTGACCGTAAGGCGCTACAGAGGGTAGTGCGAACGGCCCAGTACATCACTGGGGCCAAGCTTCCTCTGACACCGACCTATATAATAGGCGGTGTCAGAGGAAAACCCATAAAATTATCAGAGACTCCAGTCATAGACTGTTTTCTCTGCTACCGCACGGCAAGTGGTACCGGAGCACCATGTCTAGGACCAAAAGACTCCTCAACAGCTTCTACCACTAAGCCATTAAACTGCTGAACAATCCATAATATCGTCAACGGACAATTTACATTGACACCTCTTGTACATTGTTGCTACTCGCTGTTTGTTTGTTACCTATACATAGTCACTTCGCCCCTACCTACAGATTACCTCAATTAGCCTGTACCCCTGCACACTGACTCGGGTACCGGTGCCCCCTGTATATAGCCTTGTTATTGTTATTCTTATTGTGGTACTTTTTATTATGACTTTTTATTTTAGCCTAGTTGGTAAATATTTTCTTCTTCTTGAACTGCACAGTTGGTTAAGGGCTTGTAAGTAAGCATTTCACGGTAAAGTCTACACTTGTATTGATTTTATACAGACGGATACAGTTTTGGGCACTAAAAAGTTGCTTTTGCAATGCCCCTGCATCGAACGCTACCTGCCCAAATGCATAGTGCCAACTGTAACGTTTGGTGGAGGAAGAGTAATGGTCTGGGGCTGTTTTTCATGGTTCGGGATAGGCCCGTTAGTTACAGTGAAGGGAAATCTTAATGTTACAGCATACAATGACATTCTTGATGATTCTGTGCTTCCGACTTTGTGGCAACAGTTTGGGGAAGGCCCTTTGCTGTTTCAGCATAACAACGCCCCCGTGCATAAAGCGAGGTCCATACATAAATGGTTTGTCGAGATCGGTGTGGAAGAACTTGACAGGCTTGCAAAGAGCCCTGACCTCAACTCCATCCAACACCGTTGGGATGAATTGGAATGCCGACTGCGTATAACATAGCAACATTTCTGAAATATGCCCCTGATGGTGCAGTTATATTCACATAGTTAGTTCACCCAAATTACATAACTACATATTGGTTTCCGTACACTGTAAGCAGTCTATGGACAAGATATGAGAGCAAACCATGGTTTGGTTTAGTTTCCCTTATGTTTTAGCATTTGTGGCAAAAATCCCATTCAAGTCATGGGACCGATATTAGCATTTTTTGCGCATCATGTTCAAATCATCTGTAAGTGACTTTGTTGAGCTTCACAATCCATTTTAGATCCTTCGGATGATTTGGACATGATGTGTGAAAAACATTATCACGTGGGAACAGTGCCAGGAAAACTATTATGTTGACCCCCTCTTTCTCCCCAATTCCGTGATATTCAATCTCATCGCTGCAACTCCCCAACGGGCTCAGGAGAGGTGGAGGTTGAGACATGCGTCCTCTCGAAACATGATCCGCCAAACCATGCTTCTTAACACCCGCCTGCTGAACACAGAAGCACCAATGTGTTGGAGGAAACACTGTCCATCTGACGACTGAAGTCGTCGGTCTGCAGGCGCACGGCCTGCCACAAGGAGTTGCTAAAGCACGATGAGCCAAGTAAAGCACCAACCCGGCCAAACCCTCCCCTAACCTGGACAATGCTGCCCTATGGGTCACGGCCGGTTGTGCCTTAGACCACTGCACCACTCAGAGGTCCAGTGCCAAGGTAATCAAAGCATGGATTGACTCATACCTTGTCTATAGACTGCTTACACCATTAGCAAAATTGCCACGGGTGATGGGGGACATGTCCCCCCAAAATTCAAACCAGGTCGACAGCATATAAACACGTCATAAGCAATGGCAACATGTGTAGAATTGCAGGAAATGTGCTTTTTAACGGTCTACTTTTGGAACAAAAACTCCTCTTTCTCAATTTCTTCCATGGTTCATCGATGTGTCATTCTGTACTCCGAGACCGATGTAGATAGTTCATTAACTAAGCTAGCAACATGCACTGTATCGAGCCAGTAACTCCTCCAGTATGTGTTGACATCATGTCAAAGGATTTGCTTTTGGACAGAAGCTGTAGAAATCGGAAAAAAATGGCACTTCTGTCACCAAATATCTTATTAAAAATGTTAAGCATTAAATCCCCTGATGTGATGGTGCGCTGACCAGTTATACAGTTTAAAGAGAGAGATAGATAGATAGATAGATAGATAGATAGATAGATAGATAGATAGATAGATAGATAGATAGATAGATAGATAGATAGATAGATAGATAGATAGATAGATAGATAGATAGATAGATAGATAGATAGATAGATAGATAGATAGATAGATAGATAGATAGATAGATAGATAGATAGATAGATAGATAGATAGATAGATAGATTAGATAGATAGATAGATAGATAGATAGATAGATAGATAGATAGATAGATAGATAGATAGATAGATAGATAGATAGATAAATAGATAGATAGATAGATAGATAGATAGATTGATATGTGCTGTGTATTTGATGTATTGATCCGTAAAAGTATTGATGCAGGGCTCACCCCGTTCTAAAATAAGAAGACAAAAATGCTATGGTAATAACAAATTAAAGTCTACACACAAAGATGAAGGGGGCTGTACTTTCCAGTCATGTCCAACTGAGATCCTGGCTGCCCTTTAGATCAAAATGTGTGCCAATGGTCCTCTCCCTCGGTGGTAGTTTCCGCTGGTGCACTGGTCCTCCTCCGCTTCTGGGCTGGCCTCTTCACACTTCTAGATGGCCCGGGCAGGTGTGGGTGTGGAGCCAGAGACAGCAGCAGGGGTCAGATTGGAGGAACCAGTTCCTATGTTTGAATGGGTGGGGGATGAAGGGCTTGAATGTGGTCTCTTTGGAGTGTGCCACAATTGATGATTTTTTAAAAATCCAGTTAGAACTCAAGTTTACTATTACTATAGTTATGTACTTGAAAAGGTATCAATTGACAAATTCGGCCACTTGGTGGCCACTTGGTTACATTTGGCCAAACTCATGAGGGACAACTGGGAGACTTCATACAAAATATTATGTAGCTCTCTCATTCTTGAATGTATCAGTCTGAAACGTTGCACTCACACTGTTACCCAGTTGTGGACAACATCTAAATTATTGCCAGCTTCCTATCTCAATGTATGGCCATGTATGGCCTTTATTTTCCATTTCAAATATCATGCAACAAATAGAAAATAGAAAATGCATGTTTTTGGATTGTTTCACCTTTTACCAGATCTATTTTGTTATATTCTCCTACATTAATGTCACATCTCCACAAACTTCAAAGTGTTTCCTTTTAAATAGTATCAAGAATATGCATATCCTTGCTTCAGGTCCTGAGCTAAAGGCAGCGAGATTTGGGTATGTCATTTTAGACAGAAATTGAGATGAAGGGTCCTATCCAGAAGAGATTTTAAACAACTGCATTAGCACGAGAAGCAAAAAAAAATGTATTTTACTTACTGATCTAAAACTGATCTTCTTCCGTGCTGGAATCTAAACTGTGCTCGCTCATCCATTCATTCTATGTCACTTCAACTGTCAGCAATGGGTGTGGCTGAAATATCCTAATTTGAAGGGGTGTCCACATACTTTTGTATATATAGTGTATGTCTGTTTTGGCTTTGCACATCTGGATTTGGGGATTTTCTCCTATTCTTCATTGCAGAGTTTCTCACGCTCTGTTAACCTATTTGGGGAGTGGCGGTGAAGATCAATCTTACAGTCTTTCTACAGATGACAAGAGCGTGCAAAGTTGTCATTAAGGCAAAGGGTGGCTACCCTGAAGAATCTCAAATATAAAATATATTTTGATTTTTTTATACACCTTTTTGGTTACTACATGATTCCATATGTTCTATTTCACAGTTTTGATGTCTTCACTATAATTCTAACATGTAGAAAATACATTTGGAATAGGCAGATATTCCTTCATCTTGGTGGCTGGCTCTCATTATGCCAGATAAAAGTCTACTATTTAATATTCATGAGCTCTGAACTTTCATTCAAGAACCATGAAGTTTGACCTCTATCTTCCAGCTAGGCCATTAGAACCAGTTGTGAAGATGTTGGAGGAAACAGGTACAAAAGTATCTATATCCACAGTAAAAACGAGTCCTATATCAACATCACCTGAAAGACCGCTCTGCAAGGAAGAAGCCACTGCTCCAAAACCATCATGAAAAAAGCTAGACTACGGTTTGCAACTGCAAATGGGGACAATGATCATACTTTTTGGAGAAATTTCCTCTGGTCTGATGAAACAAAAATAGAACTGTTTGGCCATAATGACCATCGTTATGTTAGGAGGAAAAATGGGGAGGCTTGCAAGCCCAAGAACACCATCCCAACCGTGAAGCACTGGAGTGGCAGCATCATGTTGTGGGGGTGCATTGCTGAAGGAGGGACTGGTGCACTTCACAAAATAGATGGCATCATGAGGCGGAAAAAATATGTGGATAAATTGAAGCAACATCTCAAGACATCAGTCAGGAAGTTAAAGCTTGGTCGCAAATCGGTCCTCCAAATGGACAATGACCCCAAAGCATACTTCCAAAGTTGTGGCAAAATGGCTTAAGGACAACAAAGTCAAGGTATTGGAGTGGCCATCGCAAAACCCTGACCTCAATCCTATAGAACATTTGTGGGCATAACTGAAAAGGCGTGTGCGAGCAAGGAGGCATACCTGACTCAGTTACACCAGCTCTGTCAGGAGGAATGGGCCAAAATACAGCCAACTTATTGTGGGAAGCTTGTGGAACTCTACCCAAAATGTTTGACCCAAGTTAAACAATATAAAGGCAATGCTACCAAATAATAATTGAGTGTATGTAAACTTTTGACCCACTGGGAATGTGATGAAAGAAAGAAAAGCTGAAATAAATCATTCTCTCTACTATTATTCTAACATTTCACATTCTTAATAAAAAGTGGTGATCCTAACTGACCTAAAACGGCATTTTTACTAGGTTTAAATGTCAGCAATTGTGGAAAAATGTATTTGGCTAAGGTGGATGTACACTTCTGACTTCAACTGTAAACAAATCAAAATATATTTTGTATTTGAGGTTCTTCAAAGTAGCCACCTTTTGCCTTGATGACAGCGTTGGACACTCTTGGCATTCTCTCATGAGGTAGTCACCTGGAATGCAATTTCAATTAACAGGTGTGCCTCGTTAAAAGTTCATGTCTTTCCTTCTTAATGCGTTTGACCCAATCAGTTCTGTTGTGACAAGGTAAGGGTGGTAGACAGAAGATAGCCCTATTTGATAAAATACCAAGTCCATATGGCAAGAACAGCTCAAATAAGCAAAAAGAAACGACAGTCCATGATTACTTTAAGACATGAAGGTCAGTCAATCCGGAAAATTTCAAGAACTTTGAAAGTTTCTACAAGTGAAGTTGCAAAGTGCTATGATGAAACTGTCTCTCGTGATGACTGCCACAGGAAAGGAAGACCCAGAGTTACCTCTGCTGCAGAGGATAAGTTCATTAGAGTTACCATTGCAGCACAAATAGCAACAGACACATCTTAACATCAACTGTTCAGAGGACACTCTGTGAATCAGGCCTTCATGGTCAAATTGCTGAACAGAAACCATTACTAAAGGACACCTATAATAAGAAGAGGCTTGCTAGGGCCAAGAAACACGTGTAATGGACATTAGACCGTTGGAAATCTGTCCTTTGGCCCAAATTTGAGAATTTTGGTTCCACCGCCATGTCTTTGTGAGACGCAGAGTAGGTGAACGGATGATCTCCGCATGTGTGGTTCCCACCGTGAAGCATGGAGGAGTAGGTGTGATGGTGCTTTGTCGGTGACAAGGTAAAAATAAAGAAAAAATCATTGATTGAGTAGGTTTGTCCAAACTTTTGACTGGTACTGTAGTCTAGTCAAAACAGACTGTACAAATATATTCGTGTGCACGAACGCGCGCATGCACACACACACACACACACACACAAGCATTTCAGTATGATGCTCCAAACCTCCAGGCACTGATAATGGACACAATGGGGAACATTTTTACGTATATGAATATCAGACCTAGGCAGAACATACTTGTATTTTGTAGTTTATTTGAAAATACACATTTTTCAAATACTCAAGGTAGTCACTTTATGTAGTAGTAATATAGAGAATCAACTAAAGGCAACTATTGGCAACTATTCTGAACAAAAATATAAACACAACATGTAAACTGGTCCCATGTTTCATGAGGTGAAATAAAAGTTCCCAAAAATTATCCATATGCCAAAAATGATGTCTCTAAAAGGTTATGTCCAAATGTGTTTACATCCCTGTTGGTGATCATTTCTCCTAATGTTCCAAGATAATCCTGACAGGTATGTTATATCAAGAAGCTGATTAAACAGCATGATCATTAAACAGGTGTTTAACTAAAGTGTACAGTTTTGTCACAATGACACAGATGTCTCAAGTTTTGAGAGAGCATGCAATTGGCATGCTGACTGCAGGAATATCCACCAGACCTGTTGCCAGATAATTTCATGTTAATTTACCTTTATAAGCTGCGTCCAATGTCATTTTAGAGAATTTGGCAGTGCATCCAACTGGCCATCACAACCGCAGACCACGCCATCCCAGGACATACACATCCGTCTTTTTCACCTGCAGGATCACCTGAGAACAGCCACCTGGATGCCAGATGAAACTGGAAAGTATTTTTGTCTGTAATAAAGTCCTTTTGTGGGGAAAAACGCATTCTGATTGGCTGCGCCTGGCTCCCCAGTGGGTGGGCCTTGCTCTCAAATGGCTGCGCCCCTGCCCAGTAATGTGAAATCAATATATTAGGGCCTTTCAATTGAATTGTTGCATGTTGCGTTTATATTTTTCCCCCAGTATATTTCCTTTGATATTTAAATACAGGTTTCAGAAAAATATATCATATTTGAAAGTATTTGAATATATGCAAGTTTAGAAAACAATGGCTGCTGAATATTTGATGAAGAACCAAAAACTAGAACAGTTAGTTATTTAGTCAAAATATATTATCATTAGCACATGGTTTGGATGGCTTTCAGATATGACTCTTAATAGAATAGAATGAAATACTTAAACTTAAAACATGCTAAACATTAAACATGAACATAAATCAATAAAAAAATGAAAGTAATACAGTAAATTGTGTAGCTACCATACATGATGGTACTTGTTAGTGACAGAGACATCATTGTTCCATTCATCCATTTTCAGTCCTATGGACTTCACTAAGTGAGATCCTAAGTGAATATGCAATAAAAACATTTTTAAAAACTTTATTTAACACAATACCATACAGTAACTTCAAAAAGTATCTATATACCTTGAGTTATTCCACATTTCGTTGTGTTACAGCCTTATTATTTTCAAAATTCTTCAAGCTCTGTCAAAATGGTTATTGATCATATCTAGACAATCATTTCAGGTCTTGCCATAGATTTTCAAGTAGATTTAAGACAAAATCTGTAACTTGGCCACTGAGGAACATTCACTGTCTTCTTGGTAAGCAACTCCAGTGTAGATTTGGCCTCGTGTTTTAGGTTATTGTCCTGCTGAAAGGTGAATTCATCTCCCAGTGTTTAGTGGAAGGCAGACTGAACCAGGTTTTCCTCTAGGAACTGACTTAGCTCCATTCCATTTTTTTTTATCCTGAAAAACTCCCCAGTCCTTAGCAATTGCAATCATAACCATAAAATGATGTAGCCACCACTATGCTTGAAAATATGGAGAGTGGTACTCAGTAATGTGTTGTATTGGATTTTCCCCAAACATAAGACTTTGTATTCAGGACATAAAGTGAAATGCTTTGCCTCATTGGTTGCAGTATTACTTTAGTGCTTTGTTGCAAACAGGACGCATGTCTTGGAATATTTGTATTCTGTAAAGGCTTCCTTCTTTTCACTCTTCACATTGTGGAGTACCTACAATGTTGTTGATCCATCCTCAGTTTTCTCTTATCACAGCCATTAAACTCTGTAACTGTTTTAAAGTCACCATTGGCCTCACAGTGAAATCCCTGCGCAGTTTCTTTCCTCTCCGGCAACTGAGTAAGGAAGGATGCATGTATCTTTGTAGCGACTGGGTGTATTGATACACCATCCAAAGTGTAAAAACCAACTTCACCATGCTCAAAGGGAAATTCATTGTCTGCTTTTTTTACCTATCTATCAATAGGTGCCCATCTTTGCGAGGCATTGGAAAACCTCCCTGGTCTTAGTGGTTGAATCTGTGTCTAAAATTCACTGCTCTACTGAGGAACCTTACAGATAATTGTAAGTGTGGAGTACAGAGATGAGGTAGTCATTCAAATATCATGTTACACTATTCTTGCAGTCCATACAACTTATTATGTGACTTGTTAAGCAAATTATATAACAAAGGGTCTGAGTACTTATTGACGCAAGACATTTCAGTTTAGATGACTTAGGTAGTTGCCTCAAAATGCTCATAACCCTTCTCACAATCCTGACAAGCATTCTGAATGCTGGTTGCAATTGAATAACAATTCCAACTGTTGGATATCCTAACTCTGGCTGGATTCCAATAGCAATTAAACATCACTTTGAAAGCAGATAGGGTTTGCAAAATTCCCAGGTTTTCCAGAAATCCTGGTTGGAAGTTTGCTGGAAATAGAAGCAGGAAATCCAAAGTCCTTCAGCAACGGATTTTTGGCATAGTCACTAGTGATGTGCTTTCACCAAATTGTGCCGAGAAACGGTTAACTACTCAGAGCTTAACTATCTGTTCACAATGCACATTAGTGACATCTGCTGGTCAGCAATAAATAACAGTGTGATTATCAGATATACTTTTTTATCCACTATTTTCACAAAAACTCTGTGGCTCAGTGGTGTTGTTGGCTTTCAGTTGGGATATAATCAGTTGGAATACCAAACAGGATCTTACATCATCTTCAAAAATGGAATCTATGGCGTTATTTAGGATGCTTAAGACAGAATCGTATATTATACTAAAATCAAAATGTTAACAACAGTGTAGAATGTGTAGTTTTACATTTACAATTGTCAAAACAGGATTCAACCTCAAATCCTCACATCCCTGAATGTTCTATACTTTCCCACTCTACCTGCTAAGCTACCAGTCAGGTGAAACATTTTGCACAACATCCTAACTATATTTGTAGGTACTGTTTCCAGCAGAGGTTGGAGTTTGAAAGGTCCCACAGTTAACAGTGCGTGTCCAAGAAAAAACCAAGCCATGAGGTCGAAGGAATTGTCTGTAGAGTTCCGAGACAGGATTGTGTCAAGGCAGCGTATCAAAAAATGTCTGCAGCATTGAAGGTCCCCAAGAACAGTGGCCTCCATCATTCTTAAACTAAAGAAGTTTGAAACCACCAAGACTCTTCCTAGAGCTGGCCAAACTGAGCAATCGGGGGAGAAGGGCCTTGGTCAGGGAGGTGACCAAGAATCCAATGGTCACTCTGACAGAGCTCCTCTGTGGAGATGGAAGAACCTTCCAGAAGGAAAACCATCCCTGCAGCACTTGATCAATCAGGCTTTTATGGTAGAGTAGCCAGACGGAAGACACTCCTCAGTAAAAGGCCCAATGATGCCCGATTGGAGTTTGCCTAAAGGCACCTAAAGGAATCTCAGACCTTGAGAAACAAGATTATCTTGTCTGATGAAACCAAGATTGAACTCTTTGTCATGGATGCCAAGCATCACATCTGGAGGAAACCTGGCACTATCTCTATGGTGATGCATGGTGGTGGCAGCATCATGCTCTAGGGATGTTTTTCAGCAGCAGGGACTGGGAGACTAGTCGGGATTGAGGGAAAGATGAACGGACCAAAGTACAGAGAGATCTTTGATGAAAACCTGCTCCAGAGCGCTTAGGACCTCAGACTGGGGCAAAGGTTCACCTTCCAACAAGAAAACGACCCTAAGCACACATCCAAGATGAAGCTGGAGTGTCTTCGTGACAAGTCTCTGAATGTTCTTGAGTGGCCCAGCCAGAACCCGGACTTCAACCCGATCGAACATCTCTGGAGAGACCTGAAAATAGCTGTGCAGCGATGCTCCCCATCCAACCTGACAGAGCTTGAGAGGATCTGCAGAGAAGAATGGGAGAAACTCCCCAAATACAGGTGTACCAAGCTTGTGGCGTCATACCCAAGAAGACTCAAGGCTGTAATCACTGCCAAAGGTGCTTCAACAAAGTACTTAATAAACAGTCTGAATACTTATGTAAATGTGATATTTCAGTTATTTTATTTCTTTTAACAGTTTTTGCTTTGTCATTATGGGGTATTGTGTGTAGATTAATGGGGAGGGGGACAATTGAATACATTTTAGAATAAGGCTGTAACGTAACAAAATGTGGAAAAAGTCAAGGGGTTCGAATACTTTCTGAATGCACTATACATGCAAATGCTCACACTCTTACTTACACAAACCCATTACTCTCGAGAGTGCCAGACAAGTACTATAACCATGTTCACACACATGAATACAGTTGTTATTTAAGAAAGAGGCCAGATGATTGCAATAATTTTTTCAGGACATAATATATCATATCTGTTTATCGAACTTGGCAATCGATTAAACACGTCAGGATCCTGCCAACTGTTATATCATAAAATATCACCCCGGTGCTTCCTCATGTTCTGATTGACATTCTCTAATCCTTGCCAAACTAGTTATATGATTTCTCCTTGAGGCCACTTTTCTGATATTGTGAAACAGTTGCCCAATACTATTGTAGCTTCTGTAAGATACTAAGTAGCTTGGAAAACACCCCATCTTTTTTAATTTCAATCAAACATATTTTTATCATATTCTGTTGTAATGTTAAGTATTTAAATCAATAATTAAGACTTCTCCATGTTTCTTTAATTAATATGGTGGGTAGGCCGGTGTATCCATGTGTCATTGTACGCACTGATGGCCAGTCCAGTGTGATTTTCTCCAGCCACGAATGTCCCAGTAGTGATGCATAGTCTCCTTTCACGACATTGAGTGGCAGCTTTTCAGTTTGCCCGTTTAACTGAACTGTGACTTCAGTGATGCCTCTCACAGCGACACATTCACCTGTGTAAGTGTTTAACATGTTGTGTGCTGGCTGAAGTGAAAGGTGTTTAATTGTCTTTTTCGGAGATGGTGTCTGACACAACAGGCACAGCAGCCCCTGTGTCAATCTCCATAAGCACCGGTTGCCCCTCTAGCAAGGGAGAGACAGTAGCCTTGACTTCCTCATCTGATGAGTCACTCAACTATGTGTTTTCCTTCTCAACAGTGTGAACATCTCTTTTTTTCTTGTTTTCATTGACATTTTCACTGAGCTCTTTTTGTTTCTATACGCTTGTTTGATGTGGCCCTTACTACAACAGTCTCGGAAATCCATGTCCTTACACCAGCAATGCAGACGCCTGATGTCCTGTCTTGCCACAGCGGAAGCATGTGCCTTGACTTCCCTGTCTCTGATTTTAAGTTGCAACTCAACTCTGAGCCTCTTTAGCAGCTAGTTCCATGGACACACTGACTTCAGTTGACTTTGCCATGGTCAGGTTACTTTCCGTCAATAGTCTATTTTGTGTAGCTTCACTCCGTAGGCCACATGCTAGTTTGTTTCTAATGGTGTCATTTAGAACTTCATGAAACAATGCTCTGATAGTTTATTTAATGCAGCAACAAACGTTGTCACTGATTCCCCTCTTCCTGATTTCTTTTGTGTAACCAAACCTTTCAGCAATAACTAGCGGTTTTGTTGAAAAGCATCCTTTCAGCATGTTAAAAGAACTGGACCAAGATGCAGCGTGGTGATCGTACATTTTCTCTTTTATTCGAAATGACGCCGGCAAAACAATACAAATATTTTAAAAACGTGATGCTTATGTGCCATCAAACAAAGTTAACTTCCCACCTTTTATTTATTTATTTATTTATTTTACCTTTATTTAACCAGGTAGGCAAGTTGAGAACAAGTTCTCATTTACAATTGCGACCTGGCCAAGATAAAGCAAAGCAGTTCGACAGATAAAACGACACAGAGTTACACATGGAGTAAAAACAAACATACAGTCAATAATGCAGTAAAACCTACACAGGTGGGAAAAGGGTACCTAAGTATGGTTCCCAATCAGAGACAACGATAGACAGCTGTACCTGATTGAGAACCATACCTGGCCAAAACATAGAAATAGAACATCATAGAAACAGAAAACATAGAATGCCCACCCCATCTCACGCCCTGACCAAACCAAAATAGAGACATAAAAATGATCTCTAAGTTCAGGGCGTGACACCATAGGACCACTTTGACCCATACACTCCACAGAGCTGGGCTTTATGGAAGAGTGGCCAGAAAAAAAGCCAATGCTTAAAGAAAAAAATAAGCAAACACGCTTGGTGTTCACCAGATGAGACTAAAATTGAGCTTTTTGGCCATCAAGGAAAACACTGTCTGGCGCAAACCCAACACCTCTCATCACCCCGAGAACACCATCTCCATCCCCACCATCCCCATGTTTTTCATCGGCAGGGACTGGGGAACTGGTCAGAATTGAAGGAATGATGGTGCTAAATACAGGAAAATTCTTCCAGAGATTTAAGACTGGGACGGAGGTTCACCTTCCAGCAGGACAATGACCCTAAGCATACTGCTAAAGCAACACTTGAGTGGTTTAAGGGTAAACATTTAAATGTATTGGAATGGCCTGGCAAAGCCCAGACCTCGATCCAATTGAGAATCTGTGGAATGACTTAAAGATTGCTGTAAACCAACGGAATCCATTCAACCTGAAGGAGCTGGAGCAGTTTTGCCTTGAAAAATGTGCAAAATCCCAGTGGCTTGATGTGCCAAGCGTCTAGAGACATAGCCCAAGAGACTTGCAGCTGTAATTGCTGCAAATGATGGCTCTACAAAGTATTGACATTGGGGAGGTGAAAAGTTATGCACGCTCAATTTTTCAGTTGTTTCATCTTACTTCTCGTTTGTTTCACAATAAAAAAATATTTTGCATCTTCAAAGGGCATGTTGTGTAAGTCAAATGATACAACCCCCCCAAACATCTATTTTAATTCCAGGGTGTAAGGCAACAAAATAGGAAAAATTTAAAGGGAGGTGAATACTTTCGCAAGCCACTGTAGTAAAATAAATTCATTACACAAAAAAATGTAGGCACAAGTTTACTCTCAGCAATTTAAGTTGCAACAACAAAATATTCAACCTGTTCCGTATATAATAATAATAATAACAATTTATTATATTTCTATAGTGCTTTTCATAGAATTTCAAAGCGCTTCAAGAGCAAAAAAACAAACAAGTAATATATCATGATAAGTTAACCAATAGAGACCAAGTCTCTGATAGCTGCATCCTCCAAAGGTGGAGAAAGGGTCAGTTCATGGCTTGAGCGAACGAAGCTGGACAGAGGATGGTAGATGATGGTGATGGAATCTGCTGATTAACTCCACTGCTCAATACTTTCATCAAACTGTCCAATGTTTCCAACAATTCCAGCCATTTTTATTTCTCAATAGGCTCCTGATTGTCACTCCTCAACCACGGCAATATTTTCCTCAGTCATGTAATCTTCATTTACTTTTTTTACTTTTTTATTTTTTTTAATTTAACCTTTATTTAACCAGGTAGGCTAGTTGAGAACAAGTTCTCATTTGCAACTGCGACCTGGCCAAGATAAAGCATAGTAGTGTGAACAGACAACAACACAGAGTTACACATGGAGTAAACAATAAACAAGTCAATAACATAGTAGAAAAAAAAATCTTTATACATTGTGTGCAAAAGGCATGAGGAGTTAGGCAATATATAGGCCATAGGAGTGAATAATTCAAATTTAGCAGATTAACACTGGAGTGATAAATTATCAGGTGAACATGTGCAGGTAGAGATACTGGTGTGCAAAAGAGCAGAAAAGAAAATCAAATAAAAACAGTATGGGGATGAGGTAGGTAAATTGGGTGGGCTATATACCGATGGACTATGTACAGCTGCAGTGATCGGTTAGCTGCTCAGATAGCAGATGTTTAAAGTTGGTGAGGGAGATAAAAGTCTCCAACTTCAGAGATTTTTGCAATTCGTTACAGTCGCAGGCAGCAGAGAACTGGAAGGAAAGGCTGCCAAATGAGGTTTTGGCTTTAGGGATGATCCGTGATATACACCTGCTGGAGCACGTGCTACGGTGTTGCCATCGTGACCAGTGAACTGAGATAAGGCGGAGCTTTACCTAGCATAGACTTGTAGATGACCTGGAGCCAGTGGGTCTGGCGACGAACATGTAGCGAGGGCCAGCCGACTAGAGCATACAGGTCGCAGTGGTGGGTGGTATAAGGTGCTTTAGTAACAAAACGGATGGCACTGTGATAAACTGCATCCAGTTTGCTGAGTATTGGAAGCTATTTTGTAGATGACATCGCCGAAGTCGAGGATCGGTAGGATAGTCAGTTTTACTAGGGTAAGTTTTGCGGCGTAAGTGAAGGAGGCTTTGTTGCGAAATAGAAAGCCGACTCTAGATTTGATTTGGATTGGAGAGTTTGATATGAGTCTGGAAGGAGAGTTTACAGTCTAGCCAGACACCTAGGTACTTATAGATGTCCACATATTCTAGGTCGGAAGAATCCAGGGTGGTGATGCTAGTCGGGCAGTCGGGTGCAGGCAGCGAAGGGTTGAAAGGCATGCATTTGGTTTTACTAGCATTTAAGAGCAGTTGGAGGCCACGGAAGGAGTGTTGTATGGCATTGAAGCTTGTTTGGAGGTTAGATAGCACAGTGTCCAAGGAAGGGCCAGAAGTATACAGAATGGTGTCGTCTGCGTAGAGGTGGATCAGAGAATCGCCCGCAGCAAGAGCAACATCATTGATATATACAGAGAAAAGAGTCAGCCCGAGAATTGAACCCTGTGGTACCCCCATGGAGACTGCCAGAGGACTGGACAACATGCCCTCCGATTTGACACACTGAACTCTGTCTGCAAAGTAGTTGGTGAACCAGGCAAGGCAGTCATTAGAAAAACTGAGTCGAAAGCCTTGGCCAGGTCGATGAAGACGGCTGCACAGTACTGTCTTTTATCGATGGCGGTTATGATATCGTTTAGTACCTTCAGCGTGGCTGAGGATGGAGTAGCCAGGAGGAAGGCATGGCCAGCCGTTGAGAAATGCTTGCTGAAGTTTTCGATTAGAAGTTCGAACTGTTTGTGGATAGACCTGGAAAGTATGAAAGAACTTTGCAGGCTATCTCTGCAGTAGATTGCAACTCCTCCCCCTTTGGCAGTTCTATCTTGACGGAAAGGGTTATAGTTGGGTATGGAAATCTCAGAATTTTTGGTGGCCTTCCTAAGCCAGGATTCAGACACGGCAAGGACATCAGGGTTGGCAGAGTGTGCTAAAGCAGTGAGTAAAACAAACTTAGGGAGGAGGCTTCTGATGTTGACATGCATGAAACCAAGGCTTTTTCGATCACAGAAGTCAACAAATGAGGGTGCCTGGGGACATGCAGGGCCTGGGTTTACCTCCACATCACCCGAGGAACAGAGGAGGAGTAGGATGAGGGTGCAGCTAAAGGCTATCAAAACTGGTCGCCTAGAGCGTTGGGGACAAGGAATAAAAGGAGCAGATTTCTGGGCATGGTAGAGTATATTCAGGGCATAATGTGCAGACAGGGGTATGGTGGGGTGTGGGTACAGTGTATGTAAGCCCAGGCACTGGGTGAAGATAAGAGAGGTTGTATCTCTGGACATGCTGGTTGTAATGGATGAGGTCACAGCATGTGTGGGAGGTGGGACAAAGGAGGTATCAGAGGTGTGAGGAGTGGAACTAGGGGCTCCATTGTAAACTAAAACAATGATAACTAACCTGAACAACAGTATACAAGGCATATTGATATTTGAGAGAGACATACAGCAAGGCATAAAGTAATCGCAGGTCTTGATTGGGAGAGCTTGCTAAAACAACAGGTGAGACAACAACAGCTAGTCAGCTAACACAACAACAGCAGATAAAATGGCGATGACTAGGCAGAGAGGGTTGGATTAACTACACACAGAGCCTGAGTTTGCGGCTGGGGCCGACAGATAAAACATAAATAAAGAATAATAAATAATAAAGAATGGAGTACCGTGATTAATGGACAGTCCAGCAGATATCAGCTACAGTGCCTTGCGAAAGTATTCGGCCCCTTTGAACTTTGCGACCTTTTGCCACATTTCAGGCTTCAAAAATAAAGATATAAAACTATATTTTTTTGTGAAGAATCAACAAGTGGGACACAATCATGAAGTGGAACGACATTTATTGGATATTTCAAACTTTTTTCACAAATCAAAAACTGAAGAATTGGGCGTGCAAAATTATTCAGCCCCTTTACTTTCAGTGCAGCAAACTCTCTCCAGAAGTTCATATTTTTTTTCAATAATGGTGAGATGGGAGACAGGAATTCAGTTCAACCATTTATGTAGAATGTGACATCTCAACACACACATTACCCATGCTCTGCGTATACAACTACGGTAAGTATGGCGGTAACAAATGGTACAACGCTAATATAAAACAATCAAAGTTGTTTTCTAGTTCTCATTTTAATATATCTATTCATTTTTATTACAGTTAATTTTGTTCATCACTGTGGTTTACATACATTTCTACCATGTTGCAGCTGAAGGGGAGTGTGTATTTACTTTCCATTTTACTTTCCCTACTGCCGGTCCACTTCACCGGTGGACGGTCTGAAACGGTCTGTTTCAGTGATCAGTTCATTCTATGTGCTGCAGGTACAGATGCAGGGGGGTTAGGCGGTAGGACTGTGTGTTTATGCAGCTTCCTGAGCTGCCCCCTCATACTCCAACAACTCCCTCATTGTGCCCTCAGCAGAGTGTATAGGGTGTGTGTGCTGGGGGTGGGGTGGGGTGGGGGGGCTGCAAGGGAGGGGGCTCCCCCAAGTTGAAGTGATTGGGGTTCAAAAGACCGGACTAATTTCTTTAAAAGCTGAACTTCCGGGCCTGGTCAATACCCACACATTTAGATAAACACATGCAGACACACACACACACACACCAACACACACTCTCACACACATGCAGACTCACACACATGCACACACAAACACAAACACAACCCCCCCCCACACACACACACACACATTTATTTCAACCAGCCTTCTAACAAAGTGCTTCCGACCTCCCTAAAGGCATCTGCATGCTCAGTTCTGCTGGCGACTATCCGAAGTTGGCTAGGCACAAACAGAACATGTGTGCTCTCATACTCCCTTAAAAAAAAAAAAAAAGAAGCAGCAATAGTACTGTTTGTCCATTTTGACACGCCGTAGCTAGTGTACACTTCCTCAAAATAGTCTAATTTAGTCTAAGATAACTCATGAAATCTGTTATGAAATTTGAACATTTTTGCAGAGGAGATCTTAGTTGCAAATTTTGCATTGAACTAAGTTGTTTCGGGCAGTATTTCTCAATGAAAGAATGTGCATGAAACGAGTCATGTCTCATTGAATGACAACAAATACTTTATTGAAGAATCCCTACAGTTGACCAATCACGGACGAAGGGGCGTAGACTTTGGCTCCCAAACTTCGGCTGGCCTGGATAATTTTTTGTGTGAACAAACAACTGAAAAGCCCAAAACCAACAAAAACTACACAAAAATGTCATAAAAACACACTATATATACACATAAATATGTGGACACCCCTTCAAATGAGTGGATTAGGACATTTCAGCCACACCCGTTGCTGACAGGTGTATAACATTGCCTTACTGAAGAGCTCAGTGACTTCCAACATGGCACTGTCACAGGATGCCACCTTTCCAACAAGTCAGTTTGTCAAATTCCTACCCTGCTAGAGCTGCCCTGTACTATTTTGTGAATTGGAAATGTCTAAGAGCAAACACAGCTCAACAGCGAAGTGGTAGGCAACACAAGCTTACAGAACAGGACCGTCGAGTGCTGAAGCTCATAGCATGTAAAAATTGTCTGTACCCGGTGGCAACACTCAGTACCGAATTCCAAACTGCCTCTGCAAGCAACATCAGCACAAGAACTGTTAGTCGGGAGCTTCATGCAATGGGTTTCCATGGCCGAGCAGCCACACACAAACATAAGATCACCATAAGCTAGAGTGGTGTGAACTCTGGAGCAGTAGAAACGCGTTCTCTGGAGTGATGAATCACGTTTCACTGTCTGGCAGTCCGACGAATCTGGTACACTGCATGACCAAAGGTATGTGGAAATCTGTTGTCCAACATCTCTTTCCAAAATCATAGGCATTAATATGGAGTTTGTACTCCCTTTGCTGCCATAACAGTCTCAACACTTCAATATTCATGAATTAAGGTAAAAAAATTCAAAATACTGCTCATTACAGTTGGAACATTGCTGCGGGGACTTTCCATTCATCCTCGAGCATTAGTGAGGTCGGGCACTGATGTTGAACGATTAGTCCTGGCTCAGAGTTGGTGTTCCAATTAATCTCAAAGGTGTTTGATGGGTTGAGATCAGGGCTCTGTGCAGGCCAGTCAAGTTCTTCCACATCGATCTCAACAAACCATTCCCCTCACTGGATCACCATCAACTATAGCCCTTAGGAACATTGAATGCAATAAATTGACTTTGGCGTCAATAACCATGATGCATATCTTTTTGCAAAAACATCACAAAGTGACCATGTTGCACATTCAAGTCCACATAAGAGGAACTATACACAACAGCTTCTATCTTCAAGAACAAGCATCTGAAAACCATTACGTTGCTGCAATATGACCTTCAACAACCACCCAATGTTCAATTCACCCAAAGGGGCATGGGGGTCAGGTCATTTCAGCTCTCAACATTGTCAGCAAACCCAACTCAACCATCCAAGCCTATGAGGACGCATCCATACAAATAAACACATCCAGGTCCAAGAAAATGTGTTTCAAATATACTCCTAAAACCATGCAATAAACACTTGTTGGTTTGTTCTGACATTTGCATGCTTGTAACACAGCCACTCAGTCTTTCAAAGACACTGTATAGAAACCCAAAGGAGTGCAAAGGGGATAACAGCCTCCACTCTTCTGGGAAGGCTTTCCACTAATGTTGGATTATTGCTGAATGGACTTCCTTCCATTCAGCCACAAGAGCATTAGTGAGTTTTGGGCACTGATGCTGGACGATTAGTGCTTGGCTGGCAGTTGGTGTTCCAATTTATCCCAAAGGTGTTCGATGGGGCTGAGGTCAGGGCTCTGTGCAGGCCAGTAAAGTTCTTCCACAACAATCTCAACAAACCATTTCTGTTTGGGACCTCACTTTGTGCACGAGGGCATTGTTATGCTGAAACTGAAAAGGGCCTTCCCCAAACTGTTGCCACAAAGTTGGAAGCACAGAATCGTCTAGAATGTCATTGTATGCTGTAGCGATACGATTTAGAAACAGCCCCAGAACATTATTCCTCTTCACCAAACTTCACAGTTGGCACTATGCATTCGGGCAGGTAGCGTTCTCCTGGCATCTGCCAAACCCAGATTTCTGCCAAACCCAGATTTGTCTCCAGATAACATGTTTCCACTGCTCCAGAGTCCAATGGCGGCGAGCTTTACTCCACTCCAGCCGACGCTTGGCATTGAGCATTGTGATCTTAGGCTTGTGTGCAGCTGCTCGGTCATGGAAACCCATTTCATGAAGCTCCCGACAAACAGTTATTGTGCTGACGTTGCTTCCAGAGGCAGTTTGGAACTCAGTAGTGAGTGATGCAACTGAGGACAGAATATTTTAAAGCCTCTGCGCTTCAGCACTCAGAGGTCCGGTTCTGTAAGCTTCTGTGGCCTACCACTTTGCAGCTGAGCCGTTGTTGCTCCTAGACGTTTCCATTTCACAATAACAATTGACTATGGCAGCTCAAAGCAGGGCAGAAATTGAATGAACTGTTGGAATAGTGATATGCTATGATGGTGCCACGTTGAAAGTCACTGAGCTGTTCTGTAAGCCATTCTACTGCCAATGTTTGTCTATGGAGATTGCTTGCTGTGTACTCGATTTTATACACCAGTCAGCAAAGGGCGTGGCTGAAGTAGCCAAAACCACTCATTTTAAGGCGTGTCCATATACACTATATATACACAAAAGTATCTGTCCCTCTTAGATCTGGGCTCAGGACACTGTAGATAGGGCTGGGAAAGAGTGGAGGTAGGGTGAGGAAATTAATGGGGCGAGGGGGAGAAGAGTGAGGGAAGGTAGAGGTTGGGGGAGGGAGGGCAGATAGAGTAAGGAAGGTAAGGGTAGGGGAGGGAGGTGATAGCAAGGGGAGAATGTTGGAGAAAGGGGAGGAGAGAAGGAGAGAAGTTGTAGGGGAGAGTGGAAGAGTGTGGGAGATAAATGGGTTTGTAGGGGAGAGAGGGAATAATCAGGGATAGGGCTGTGGCGGTCATGAAATTTAATCAGCCGGTTACTGACCATTAACATAAACATGTTTAGCTTCGCCTTTTGAAAAATGTACATTTAAAAAAGTTGAACAAATCTATTTAATATAGACCATCACAATAAATCCATGATTTATTTTAGGCAGGTCTAAAGAAAAATTATTGTTGGAAGACAATGTATTTCCAAAGAACAGGAGTTAGGAATAGGAGTTGGCCTACTGTACTTTATCTGGCTATGCAATAGGCTGTAGGCTAGTTCATGTAGCAGAAAAGATGTGCTCATAAGTCCTGTGCTATTGTATTGTATTGATTTTATTGTAAGAATTCTATAATTGAACTTAACTGAATAAAATATCATTTTAAAAATCCCATTTCCGAGCGAGTGCACATACGAAGCGGCTATGTTGAGCATAAAAGTGATCATTTGAATGCGGTACTATACTCTAGATTTAGAGTTGTTTGGCAAATTAAGTTGTGAATGATACAAATCTTAGAATGTCTTAGGAATCAAAACATATATGGGAGGCATGATGCGACTGTCAAACAGGGAAATGGTTCCTTATGATAGCCACATTAGCAACTAATTAGCATAAAAACAATGTTAAATACATTGATAAAAGTCAATGTATCAAGACATCATTACCAGGTAAACCTACCTAAAACACAGCCCTTATTTTAAGAGTTTCTAAAATCCCCTATAGGAAAAATGAATGTTGGAAAAACGATTGGAACCATTTCTTTGTTTGACCGCTAGGTTTTATGGGTATTCTGACTCATACTTTGGTACTCTATAGGCTATTGACTATTTGAAAGTCAACATCAAAAAACTTGCATTCTTTTCCTTGCCTCAGGCTGCATATTTTCATATTTTCACCACTCAGACTATTCTCAATTTAATCTCGTCTTGACTAATACGGAAAATGTGTTTAGATTTAGAATAGCCCCTTATCAAATGGGTAGGAAACAGGGCAGTGGAAAAAAATACACGTAATCTGCATGCACTCGAATAGTGAATTGAGGCCGCCTTTCCACAGTTTAAATCATGCTGGCTAGGCTACTCCAGTTTTATAGTGGAGCAGCTGAGAAATACATATAGTAGCAGCTGGGATCCTCTTTTTAGTGGCAACCATCAAAATTCGGAATTGCATATGGAAATGTCTGGGTTTAAATGTCTGGGTTTAAGACTTATTTCACTTCACACATCAACCACTGTTTGAGGAATATGCAGCTTCTCACTTCGCGACAGGTGATATCCTGCCCAAACTCTGTATGCTATGGCTCTCCAATCATGTTCATGCAGCTACCCAGAGCTTAATTTGGGAAACCAAGTGAAATCTGTTCGGGAATATTGATAGAAACATGCTTTCACAGCAAAACATATTTAATCAATCTGTTAACAGCCCATATCTCTGCGCGCTTGAGAAAGGAATGAAGGAGAGAGAGGAGGAGATATTATGAAGCTATAATTCATTATTAATTAATTATGAAAATATTAATTATGAAAATATAAAATTGCCCCATTGCTAGGCTATTCAAAATCTAATAGAAATTCACTAGAATTGTAGGCTAACTCTATAAGCCGCCCTGCACAATCAATGAACCAACAGAATCGCTAAGGCCTATATGTTCTCTCCCATACTCATGGATAGAAAGTTTGGAGCGTAGAATAAATTAACCAGTCCATTCAGTATGCATAATAATACAGTCAACACTCAAAGGCAATTACTAGGATTAGTTTAATTTTGGAATATAGGATAAACCAATTCATGACAAAAGACAACTTAAATCTATTTTTTTATTTTTTTTATTCTGCCATGCACAATAAATGGTAGGCTATTAGGCTATACAGTGCATTCGGAAAGTATTCAGACCCCTTGACTTTACAGCCTTATTCTACAATGTATTTAATTTATTTTTCCCCCTCATCAATCTACACACAATACCCCATAATGACAAAGCAAAAACAGTTTTTTAGACATTCTTGAAAAAAAACATTTAAATGCTGAAAATGTTAATTTACATAAGTATTCAGACCCTTTACTCAGTACTTTATTGAAGCACCTTAGACAACGATTTACCGCCTTGAGTCTTCTAGGGTATTATGCTACAAGCTTGGTACACCTGTATTTGGGGAGTTTCTCCCATTCTTCTCTGTAGATCCTCTCAAGCTCTTTTAGGTTGGATGGGGAGTGTCACTGCACAGCTATTTTCAGGTCTCTCCAGAGATGTTCAATCAGATTCAAGTCTGGGTTCTGGCTGGGCCACTCAAGGACATACAGAGACTTGTCCCGAAGCCACTCATGCGTTGTCTTGGCTGTGTGCTTAGGGTTGTTGTCCTGTTGGAAGGTGAACATTTGCCCCAGACTGAGGTCCTGAGCTCTCTGGAGCAGGTTTTCATCTAGGATCTCTCTATTCTTTGCTCCACTCATCTTTCCCTCGATTCCGACTAGTCAAAGAGTTGGTTCTTGGTTTCATCAGACCAGAGAATCTTGTTTCTCATGGTCTGACAGTGCTTTAGGTGCCTTTTGGAAAACTCAGAGCGGGCTGTCATGTGCCTTTTACTGAGGAGTGGCTTCTATCTGACCACTCTACTATAAAGGCCTGATTGGTGTAGTGCTGCAGAGATGGTTGTCCTTCTGGAAGGTTCTCCCATCTCCACAGAGGAATTTTGGAGCTCTGTCAGAGTGACCATCGGGTTCTTGGTCACCTCCCTAACCAAGGCCCTTCTCCGCCTAATGCTCCGTTTGGCTGCCATCTCTAGGATGAGTCTTGGTGGTTCCAAACTTCTTCCATTTCAGAATGATGGAGAGCACTGTGTTCTTGCGGACCTTAAATGCTTCAGAAATTTTTGGGTACCCTTCCCCAGATTTGCACCTGAGCTCAATTTTGAGTCTCATAGCAAAGGGTCTAAATACTTATGTAAATAAGGTATTTCTGTTTTAAAGTTTTTATACATTTACAACAATGTCTAAAAACATGTTTTCACTTTGTCATTATGGGATATTATGTGTAGATTTATATTTTATTTAATCCATTTTAGAATAAGGCTGTAACATAACAAAATGTGGAAAAAGGGATGGGATCTGGATACTTTCCGAATGCACTTTATTGTTAATGACACAATCATTATTTTAGTTCAGGTTATTTTTGGGGAGCTTGGGCTCATATTAAGGCCTTGTGCATTTGCACGAGCTCTAATATGCATATGGGTGTTCTACATGCAACGTCTTAAATGCTTTGAATTAACAGTCACCTTAGAAAGCCCTGTCCGGCCTCCCGGGTGGAGTAGTGGTCCAGGCTAGCTGTGCCACCAGAGACTCTGGGTTCGCGCCCAGGCTCTGTCGCAGCCGGCCGCGACCGGGAGGTCCGTGGGGCGACACACAATTGGCCTAGCGTAGTCCGGGTTAGGGAGGGTTTGGCCGGTAGGGATATCCTTGTCTCATCTCGCACTAGCGACTCCTGTGGCAGGCCGGGCGCAGTGCACGCTAACCAGGTCGCCAAGTGCACAGTGTTTCCTCCAACACATTGGTGCGGCTGGCTTCCGGGTTGGATGCGCGCTGTGTTAAGAAGCAGTGCGGCTTGGTTGGGTTGTGTTTCGGAGGTCGCATGGCTTTCGACCTTCGTCTCTCCCGAGCCAGTACGGGAGTTGTAGAGATGAGACAAGATAGTAGCTACTATTAATTGGGGAGAAAAAGTGGGGTAACTTTTTTTTTATTATGAAAAGAAAAAAAAGAAAGCACTGTCCATTTGTGCATTGTGTTTGGCTTTATAACAACATCCACAACAACTATGTTTTCCACTCAGTTTCAACCTGTTGTCTAACTTCTTTCTTCAAATTGATAACAGTGAGGTCCAAAAAATGTTGCCTAACGTTGAGTTTTAAAAGCACGATACTGTTTTGATGACAAGTGTTTGATGTGATTTTCGATTGCATTTTCATTGATGTCAGAGAGGTTAGAGGGACAATAGTCCCTGAATACCAGCCCATTAGCGACCTGACAGTCATTCGGGAGTTGGGTACTACCAACGCATGTCCAGGGTGCATAAAAGAAGATGACCAATTACCGACTCAACGGTCACTTGGAATTTGACTGCGGTCATAACGTATGACTGCCGGTGTGGTGGTAATAAGGTTACTGCAACAGCCCTAATCAGGGGTAAGTGAGGGCACTTTGTGGGGAGTTTGAAGGGAGAGGGACAATGGGCTTTAGTGTTCATTACCTCTCTCCTCTGGACAGGTGGCTCTCACAATAAAACCTGCTGAGTGAACTACTTGTCCCAGATTAATAGTTTTGATAACACACTCAGAGAGAGAGAGAGAGAGAGAAAAAAAAAGAGAGAGCGACATAAAAAGTAGAGAGAAAAGTGGACAGAGCGAGATGGAGAGAGACAGGGGGGGTAAAGAGAGAGCAGAGAAACAGGAGCCGTTGAGAGGGGGGAACCACCTGGCAGTCACCCAGTGAGATGTCAGCAGCCTCTAGATTAGAGGCGATACATTACCCCGGCCCATTAAAACATTACACACATTGGTGCTGACGGGAGGACCGCATGACCAGACCAGAGACAGGGAGGGGTGGGGGCTGTGTGGCCGAATGGGCAGACCTGGGTTCAAATACAACTTTAAATCATTTTAAATACTTTATCTGGGCTTGATTTAACTTGCCTGCCACATTGAAGCAGATACAATAATCCCCGTGAAAGCTGGCACTCAAGAGCAAACGCTCAAAGTTTTTTGAATGATTTCAAATAGTGTTTTAACCCAGGTCTGCATGTGGCCATATGAGTTTGTGTTACCTGAGCTTGGATTTCTATGGGCTGAGGTCTTTGTTCCGTGTCTGTTCACTCCAGCCTTGTTACATTAGTTCAGGGAACCTTTCAGAGAACAACAAACAGAAGACTAACCATGTTTGATGATGTGCTTACACACAACATATCTGAAGGGGTTTCATGGGTTAGGCCTACATCAATTGCAAAGAGACCTGAAAGGAACAGTTTTAACCATAAAACCAAAGCTTGATTTTCTCTTTGATTCCACTCTCCATGTGGAAACGATGGTCTATGGTCTGTTCAATGTTTACAAAGGATGTCTCCATGCTTTCAAAGCTGTCATCACCCTTTGTTCTTAACACATAGCTATACCGTAGATGGCACTCTCTCCAGGCCCATAGACTACTGTCAGGGTACCATTTAACTGAGTCCAATTATACAGAGGGCTCAAATTGAGGTGGCATGTGGGGTTATGCCATACATCTTGTGAAAGAAAAGGGCAAAAAGCATACCCCTTGTTAGCTTAAAGGCCCAGTGCATTCAAAACACGATTATCTTGTGTTTTATATATATATAGTATACAGCATTTCCACACTATGAGGTTCAAATAATACTGTGATATTGGAAAATGATGATCATTCACTTTTAGCGTTAGCGCTGTTTAATAGATAGTACAGTATACAGCCTTATCTTGACTTTCACTGAAGAGTTCATCTTCTATTCTAAACTGTAGAGGACAAAGGAAGTTCAGTCAAAGGGGAGAGGCCCGGCGTCGCAAGCGAACGAACACAAATGAGACGTGAACGTTCTCTCTACTAATAAACTCGGGGGATGACACACACACACACACACGCGCGCCTCCCCCTCCTTCCCCGCCATCCCTGTTTGATCTTCAAAGCCCCCTCTCCTAGATCACTAAATAATTACAGGCAGCAAGGCACATGCGCACACACACACACACAAACGAGCGCGCGCGTGCGAACACACACATGGCGAAGCAGGGTACAGGGGTAATTGAAGGTACAGCATCTTGAGATATGGTGATGGACAGATTCCCATTAAGCAAATCCACTTCATTGCAGTGCAGCTCTCCCGCCACACATCTCGGGGGCAAGGAGTGAGGAGTGGGACACACACAGTCAAACACACACACACACACACACACACGCACGCACAGACACACACACACACACAAACACACACACAAACACCACCGCCAACGTTATCTGAGGAGACCTATAGAATAGATCGACAGGGCAATTCAAAATATAATGTATAGGTAGGTATAAAGTCTATAGCTAGGTTTCAGCATCAGTTCTTTGTGGCATAATGCCCTTGAGTTCACCCTCGACTTTCCTCTTAGGTACAGTACTGCTGGTTCAGCATCTGGCCCACAATGCAAATGTAATGTGTGTGGTGTGTGTACGAGATTGAGATAGAGAGAGACAGTGAAAGAGAGAGAGAGAGAGAGAGAGAGAGAGAGAGAGAGAGAGAGAGAGAGAGAGAGAGAGAGAGAGAGAGGAGAGAGAGATCGAAAGGACAGCGAGAGCAAAAGAAAGGGGGAGGAAGAGCGTGAGTGAGAGCACACTAATGGAGCAGCTAATGGCATTCCCCTCCATTGAACATAGAGTCAATTTTCAGATAACAAGGCTAGTAGATTGTGCACTTTTGCTTCATGAGGTGAACAGAGCAGCGAGCTGGCCTGAACCCTTGACCTTGCCGCAGACACTGGGCCTGTCATGCCAAATAATATCCCTAAGCCAAAAAGTGTGTGTCCCCCGCGTCACAATGGGATTCGATAAACTATTCTATTTGAGTAACTCTGCATAACGTCCATTGGTTCAAGGGGAGTGGGAAGTGCGCAGGTGGGCAAAACAAACTGAAGCCTACGTAACATTTTCTAGCCACATCTGCTATGAGGGGCCAGTTATATTTCTCAACCCTTTTGATCTTTCTCTATCAAAAATGATATATTTAGTTTTCAAAATGAAATTAGATCAAGTGATAATTGGCCTAGTGGAAAGGTGAGACAATAGAGCAAGATAGAGCAAAAATGTTCAGCGTCTCACACACTTATGTCAGTATGTACTCTCTTCTTCACAACAAATGAAATTCCAAAGCCATTGAACTACAAATTTCTCTCATACGGTTAGATTTGATTGACAGCTGATGAGTGTGTGATGTTTTATTTTGATATGTCTTCAGTTACAGATCGAAACACATTCCAATAAGAGCATCTCTATTGTCTGAAACACACACATACAAACACACACGCACCCATTGTCTGACTGTAGCATACAGTATCAGGTCCATTTAGTCAGTTACAGATAATGGCATGGGATGCCTTAAGGAATTCCTGGGATATACAATGAGTATACTGAGCAATCGGGGGAGAAGGGCCTTGGTCATGGAGATGGTCACTCTGACAGAGCTCTAGAGTTCCTCCAAAGATTTTTGGGAGAAAGATAGACCACAGCCTGTTGTTTCCAATGGGAACAAATGAGTCATAGTGGGCAGAACAAGCAAGGAGGGGGGCATAGCCAAGCACGAGCTAGTGAGATTCTATTGGCGCGTTCTAGCTTAATCTGCATATTGCCATTAGGGAACACCTACAATGTGTGATGCGCGTGTGCAATAACTCAATTTGCCTTTGCACTCCTTCTAAACAACACTTTTTTTTTTTTTTGCGAAGATTAAAGTTTACAAACCTTAGCCCACTCTTCATAAAATCTTCTAGTTTTGGAAACAGAAAACTGTTTTGAGATAGAAAGTTTTGTCGATAAGAACATTTGCAGAATGTAGGCCAAAATACATCTCGTTCAATCTTCTTCCACTGCTTCACATTAAAACATCCAGTGAAAGATTTGTCTCATTGTTCTATCTGTGGTTCCTCTGTAGAGATGGGAGAAACTTCCAGAAGGACAACTATCTCTGCAGCACTACTCCAATCAGGCCATTATGGTAGATTGGCCAGACAGAGGCCACTCCTCATTGTCAGACACATGACAACTCGCTTGGAGTTTGTCAAAAGGCACGTTAAGACTCTCAGACCATGAGAAACGCGATTCTCTGGTCTGATGAAATCAAGATTGAACTCTTTGGCCTGAATGCCAAGCGTCACGTCTGGAGGAAACCTGGCACCATCCCTACGGTGAAGCATGGTGGTGGCGGCAGCATCATGCTGTGGGGATGTTTATCAGCGGTAGGGACTGGGAGACTAGTCAGGATCATAGCAAAGATGAACAGAGCAAAGTACATAGAGATCCTTGATGAAAACCTGCTCCAGAACGCTCAGGACCTCGGACTGGGGTGAAGGTTCAACTTCCAATAGGAGAACGACCCTAAGCACACAGCCAAGACAACGCAGGAGTGGCTTTGGGACAAGTCTCTGAATGTCCTTGAGAGGCTCAGCAAGAGCCCAGACTTGAACCCGATCGAACATCTCTGGAGAGACCTGAAAATAAATGTACAGCAACTCTCCCCATCTAACCTGACAGAACTTGACAGGATCTGCAGAGAACAATGTGAGAAACTCCCCGTGTAATAGTTATGAATAGTTATGTAAATGTGTAAATTTCTGTTTTTATTTTGTAATAAATTGGCAAACCTGTATTTGCCTTGTCATTACGGGGTATTGTGTGTAGATTAACTTATTATTTTTTTCTCATCAATCAGTTTTAGAATAAGATTTTAGAGGTTGGCACTAATTGGTGTAAATGAATGAATGGAAGAATGCAAATGCTGTGCATGTGAGTATGTGTGTGTGTGTGTGGTTGTGTGTGCATACCTACGCATGCGTGTGTGTGTGTGTGTGTGTGTGTGTGTGTGTGTGTGTGTGTGTGTTTGTGGGGTTGTGTGTACATACCTGTGTGTGGGTGTGTGTATACCTGTCTGTCTCTGTGTGTGTGTGTGTGTGTGTGTGTGTGTGTGTGTGTGTGTGTGTGTGTGTGTGTGTGTGTGTGTGTGTGTGTGTGTGTGTGTGTGTGTGTGTGTGTGTGTGTGTGTGTGTGTGTGTGTGCGCATGCCTGAATGTGTGCGTATGTGAGTGTGTGAGCACCAGGTTGCTCTCCCTCTCCTCTGGGACCCATTAAAACTGACAGGGTTAAGCTCAGAGGCAAACACAACATGGATTTAATAGAACAAAACACACATATTGTTACACACTGTTAGATTGACAGCTATCAGATCCACTTCTCCTCAATCCTCTCCTGGCTGTTTATTAGCGCCTTCGGGTTTTCTGCTCTGTTTCTTTGTTTCATTGTTTCATCCCTCCAGCTCTCCATTCTGTCTTTCTTTACTTCCATCTCTCTATCCCTCCATCTGAAAGCCACCCCTCTTCTAATTAAGGTGAAAAAGACCTGGAACCTGACACTGTGTTCTTTATGATGCTCACTCAAAACTCTGTCAATGAGGTCAATTACCAGCCACTGCCTTGTTTGAGTGGGCTTCAGCAGATGTTTGGGCCTGTGCTACTGAAATAATTGGGAATGTATTGAGAGTCAATGTGAACAGTTAGGAGTTTGACGTGTGTAAGAGTTGATTCTTGACTGGTGTCACTGAGCTGAGCATTGCCCTGAGATTATGTTCTGAAGCCTTTGATCAATTGTGAAATGATGTCCTGTTACGATCCAAGCTTTGAAGCAGGTGCATGGGACACAACGCACCCAAAACAATACACAGAAGTGAAAGCAGCTTACCACACAGCCCACTTATGAGACCAAGTCATATAAGCATGAATCATCGGAGTGTTTATGCAGAAATTAAAAGAAGCAATTAATCTGGGCACGCCATCCTGAGGGTCTGAAATAAAAGCTTAACAGAAACAACTTAGGTGTGAGTTGTGACTGAGTTGACATGCTTTTTACTTTCCACATGCTAGTAGTGTATGGTTGACACACTTTAGCAGCTATCTCACCACAGCATCAGTGCAGATCCAGAGTGTGTATGGCCCATGCATTCCCAATGTGTCATTGACTGAATTCATTTAACTCTACAATTTGGAAATATTTAAAGTTGCCTCAGCCACATGAATACAACAAATAAACACAAAAATTAACGGAGGATACAAACACAAAGTCAACATATTTATTTCCATTAGGGTCCTCGTCTGCCTTTGTCTCCTCAGATGACTGCAGGGAATACGTTCAGCGGTTCATCTGGATGACTTCTGCTCTCTTCGCCACATTTCCACATGACACAACCAGACCTGCAGGCCATTGAGCCAATAGGAATGGAGGATGCAAAATGCATTAGGAGAAAGAGAGAGAGCGTAAGAGACAGAGTGAACGACAGAGAGAGAGAGAGAGAGAGAGAGAGAGAGACAGAAACAGTAAGAGGGAGTGAACGACAGAGGGAGAGAGCGAGAGAAAGAATGCAAGAGAGAAAGAGGGGTGGTGTTTCTAATTAAAGGCTGTTTCACTAGTAAACACTAAACTATGAGGGTGTGTGTGTTTAAATGAAAAAGCTTTGTTGAAACACGTATGAATGTAATACAGGGAACATTAGTTGAGAGAGAAGGAAAGAGAGAGTCAGACAGAAAAAGAGAGACAGAAAGGGACAGAGAGAGAGAGAGAAGGAGAAAGCGACAGAAAGAAAATAAGGAGCAGTTTCAGGGGTTAGCTCTACCTGATTGTGTTTAGTGAGAGTGGCAAAGGCCAGGCCTGGATATTTAGGCAAAGAAAATCCCTCTGTTATTGCCATCATATACCAGCCTACACATCCAAATCCATCTCTCCAATAACTCACTCTGTATGGCAGCTATTCAGAATGAAGTGATGCTATGAAATGTCTTCTCAATGCAAACAGATATGGGAGAGAACTACACAATATATTGCATACAAAAGTATGTGGACACCCCTTCAAATTAGTGGATCCGTCTGTTTCAGCCACACCCGTTGCTAACAGGTGTAAAGAAATGTAGCACACAGCCATGCAATCTCCATAGACACACTTTGGGAGTAGAATGGCCTTTCTGAAGAGCACAGTGATTTTCAACGTGGCATCGTCATAGGATACCACCTCTCCAACAAGTCAGTTCATCAAATCTTTGCCCTGCTAGAGCTGCCCCGATCAACTGTAAGTGCTGTTATTGTGAAGTGGAAATGTCTAGGAGCATCAACGGTTCCGCCTACGAAGTGGTAGGCCACACAAGCTCACAGAATGGGAACACCGAGTGCTAAAGCGCATAAAATAATAATCTGTCCTCGTTTGCAACACTCACTACCGAGTTCCAAACTACCCTTTGGAAGAAACGTCAGCACAACTGTTTGTCGGAGCTTCATGAAATGGGTTTCCATGGTTGAGCAGCCGCACACAAGCCTAAGATCCCCATGTGCAATGTCAAGCATCGGCTGGAGTGGTGTAAAGCTTGCCGCATTGGACTGTAGCAGTGGAAACATGTTCTCTGGAGTGATGAATTATGAATTATGCTTCACCATCTGGCAGTCCGATGGATGAATCTAGGTTTGGCAGATGCTAGGAGAACGCTATCTGCCCCAATGCATAGTGCCAACTTTAAAGTTTGGTGGAGGAGGAACAATAGTCTGGGTCTTTTCATGGTTCGGACTAGGCCCCTTAGTTCCTTTGAATGGAAATCTTAAAGTTATAGCATACAATGACATTCTTGACGATTCTGTGCTTCCAACTTTGTGACAACAGTTTGGGGATGGTCCTTTTCTGTTTCAGCATGACAATGCCCTCGTGCACAAAGCGAGGTCCATACAGAAATGGTTTGTTGAGATCAGTGTGTATGAACTTGACTGACCTCCACAGAGCCCTGACCTCAACCCCATCAAACACCTTTGGAATGAATTGGAACCCTGACTGCGAGCCAGGCCTAATTGCCCAACATCAGTGCCCGACCTCACTAATGCTCTTGTGGCTGAATGGAAGCAAGTCACCACAGCATCTAGTAGAAAGCCTTCCCAGAAGAGTGGAGGCTGTAATAGCAGCAAAGAAGGAACCAACTCCATATTAGTGCCCATGGTTTCGGAATAAGATGTTTGACGACTAGGTGTCCACATACTTTTGGTCATGTAGTGTATGTATGATCTCCTCTCCTCCAGACCCAGTCACTCCAATAGCTAGTTAGTATTCAGCCAGCACCTCTCACACCAGAGAGATGGGATCCTATCACATCACATTAGGCTGAATTAGATGAAATACGTTCTGCTCGTCTCTGCCTTGTCTCTGCCTTTCTGCACAAAGAATCCCCAAAGGTCCCACAAGCCAGATAACATTTTATCTCTTCAACCATCCTAATCCCTTAGCCATGTGTTTCAGTATCTCATCTATGAGGCTAATGTTTTCCGAAGTCATCACTACGGACTTGTCCATCGTCCAATATCTGTTATAGCTAACATCCCTGCTACAGATTAAGTCGCTATCACATTTCACACACTTTTATAAAAACCTGCTCCTCTCTCTCTCCCTACTTCAACCCTCCCTCCCTCTCTCAGGAAACATTTATTCTCCATCAAAAAGAAACAGTCTCTCTCTCTCTCTAGATGTATGAGTGTCTTAAAGCTATGCTAGTTTATAGTTCCTCCTCCAGTCCGTTATCCTAAACGCTATGAGGACTGCTGCCTTGCCTTTTACACAGAAGGGAGATAAGGGCTTAATGCATTACCCTGCAAAGGGAAGCAGCACCCTGTATTGTCGTCATAAATCACTGTGGCTCCCATCACTTTCGTTTGCGCACACGCATGCACACACAGGCATGTACTGTATGCACACGCACTCACATGCTGCAGTGCATCCACATACAGCCATGCAAATACACACTCACACATACACACACTCCCAGAGCAAAAACACTGTCCCCTCCCCTGCCGAGTTGTCCTTGATGTTAAATTGATTTTCTCCACCGGTTTCTTAATGAAACTTCTTTTTCTGTTCCTATGATTTATGCCGCTGGCGGCCACCTAGCCCAAGCCCCAGCCTTCCATCCTTTCTTCCCTCCCTCCCTCCCTCTCCCCTGACACTAACGACTGTGAGAGGAGCGACCATACATCCAGGAGATTTTTGTTGAGGAATCCATTTGTGTGGCGGGTGCAAAGAAGCAAATAGTTAGGGAGTTCACCCCACTTCAACACCACTCAGACTAAGGAAAATTAAGAATTATTATACAAAGTGTCTGCAGTGTCCCTGTATTTTTATGTGCAGCACATTTGTGAGGTGAAATACGAGGTCAAAACATGGTGTCAGTGATCTTCAGGTCGGAAAGTCGAAGCTCTAGAAAGGGACAAGAGTTGGGATTCCGAGTTGGATGAACGCTCAAAACTATTTTTCCAGTAGGAGCTGGTTTCTTTCCGAGTTCCCAGTTGTTGTGAATGCGGAAAAGAGAGAGAGCAATGACGTGGTGCACATATCAGCACTAATTTCAGGACTACTGGATAAAAAGTATACCCAAGTATCTCTTTAATATTCCCAGCTAGCACATAATGTTCTGAGAACCATGTTTTCTTGACCTTGGTGAGAGCGTGGTTGTCCTATGGTTATTTTGCATACGAATGTCCCACAACTTCCTGGTAATGGCCAGGATAGTTGTTTGGCTTTGGAACAATTCTCAGCACATTGAAGGAACTTGACCAAAAAAATATATACACTAACGTTCAAAGGTTTGGTGTCACTTAGAAATGTTATTTTGAAAGAAAAAGACATTTTTTGTTCATTAAAATAACATCAAATTGACATTGTTAATGTTGTAAATGACTATCTTAGCTGGAAATGACAGATTTTATGGAATATCTACATAGGCGTACAGGAGCCCATTATCAGCAACCATCACTCCTGTGTTCCAATGGCACGCTGTGTTAGCTAATCCAAGTCAACAGTGAAGAGGTGACTCTGGGATGCTGGCCTTCTAGACAGAGTTGCAAAGAAAAAGCCATATCTCAGACTGGCCAATAAAAAGAAAAGATCAAGATGGGCAAAATAACACAGACACTGGACAGAGGAACTCTGCCTAGAAGGCCAGCATCTCGGAGTCACCTCTTCACTGTTGAGAATGGTGTTTTGCGGGTACTATTTAATGAAGCTGCCAGTTGAGGACCTGTGAGGCCTTTGTTTCTCAAACTAGACACTAATGTACTTGTCCTCTTGCTCAGTTGTGCACCGGGGCCTCCCTCTCCCCTTTCTATTCTGGTTCGAGTCAGTTTGCGCTGCTCTGTGAAGGGAGTAGTACACAGCGTTATATGAGATCTTCAGTTTCTTGGCAATTTCACGCATGGAATAGCCTTCATTTCTCAGAACAAGAATAGACTGACGAGCTTCAGAAGAAAGTCCTTAGTTTCTGGCCATTTTGAGCCTGTAATCAAACCACAAATGCTGATGCTCCAGATACTCAACTAGTCTAAAGAAGGCCAGTTTTATTGTTTATATAATCAGAACAACAGTTTTCAGCTGTGCTAACATAATTGCAAAATGGTTTTCTAATGATCAATTAGTCTTTTAAAATTATAAACTTGGATTAGCTAACACAACATGCCATTGGAACACAGGAGTGATGGTTGCTTATAATGGGACTCTGTACACCTATGTAGTTATTCCATTAAAAAACATATGCCAACTACAATAGTCATTTACAACATTAACAATGTGTACACTGTATTTCTGATCAATTTGATGTTATTTTAATGGACATTTCTAAGTGGCCCCAAACTTAAGTTAAGATATTGTTACATGTAATGTTCTAGGAAAGTTCTCCAACTGATTTGACATTGGAAATGTTCTCAAATAGCTCCAAGAATGTTAAGAAATTTCAGAATTTCAGTACTTCAGCATAACGTTTCCTACAGGTTTCCTCATGGTTCTATTTAAAGTCATGTTTTCAAATTGTACTGAGAACGTTATGGAAAGTTTTCTTAAAAAGCACAACAGAATTTTAGTAATGAATGTTCGAAGAAGGTTATTTAAAAATATATTTTCCATTCTCAGAACGTTATGAAAACTATAAATAAAAACTTTAGTAACATTCAGAGAACGTTTTAATAATGTTATTTTTAAAACATATACATTCCATTGTCAGCAAAAAAATATATCCTCTATCTTGTTAAGTGTGTTCAGGTGTGTTTGCCACCACCCACTAATTGGCCACACCTGCTCTAATTGAGTACTTGTTTCCTTTGAAATGCGGTCTGCTTGAATAGACAAAAATTAACAGCTTTATAAACAAAAAAACATGGCATGCTAACTCCATCCTGGAGGTGAATTGGACTAATTCCATGAATAGAGAACCAAAGAGTACAGGTTTAAATTTCACTAATGCTGTGTCACAATAAAACATTTTTTTTAAATTATTAATGTCTAAGGACATGTATTTCCATGTGTCCTCTCTCTGCTTAGAGTTCAAAATAAAGCTAGCAGTGTTATTACAAGTCTTACTGAAAGGAAGTTATTAAAAAACCTCCAAATAACCTATCATTTGCATTCTCAGTGTTAATAAAACCTCCCAGGAAAACTGCCTATCAATCATTGTTTTTGAAACCAGTTGACAGCCAGTGAAAAATGCACTCTTGCAACAGATGCATATTACGAATCCAAGCTTGTGGAATAAAAGTGGGGCTTTTATTGCTCAATCTAATTCATGCTGATAAAAAAAATCCATAGGCCTAATGCTCAAACTTGCACACTTTTGATAGACTTAAAGGGGCAATCTGTAGTTGCTACATCCATTTTTGGACTTGTAAATGATTATATATATATATATATATATATATATATATATATATATATATATATATATATATATATATATATATATATATATACACATATACACACACACAGTTGAAGTCAGAAGTTTACATACACTTAGGTTGGAGTCATCTTTCAACTGCTCCACAAATTATAGTGGAGTGGTTGGAAAAAAAAACTATAGTTTTGGCAAATCGGTTAGGACATCTACTTTGTGCATGACACAAGTAATTTTTCCAACAATTGTTTAAAGACAGATTATTTCACTTATAATTCACTGTATCACAATTACAGTGGGTCAGAAGTTTACATACACTAAATTGACTGTGTCATTGCTTTAGAAGCTTCTGATTGGCTAATTGACATCATTTCAGTCAATTGGAGGTGTACCTGTGGATGTATTTAAAGGCCTACCTTCAAACTCAATGACTCTTTGCTTGACATCAAGGGAAAATAAAAATAAATCAGTCAAAACCTTAGAAAGATATTGTAGACCTCCACAAGTCTGGTTCATCCATGGGAGCAATTTCCAAACGCCTGAAGGTACTACGTTCATCTGTACAAACAATAGTACGCAAGTATAAACCCCATGGGACCACTTAACTGTCACACCGCTCTGGAAGGAGATGCATTCTGTCTCCTAGAGATGAACGTACCTTGGTGCGAAAAGTGCAAATTAATTCCAGAATAACAGAAAAGGATCTTGAAGATGCTGGAGGAAACAGGTGCAAAAGTATCAATATCCACATTAAAATAAGTGCTATATCAACATCAGCAAGGCAGAAGCCACTGCTCCAAAACCGTCATAAAAAAGACAGATTACGGTTTGCCACTGCACATGGGGACAAAGAGCGTACTTTTTGGAGAAATATCCTCTGGTCTGATGAAACAAAAACAGAACTGTTTGGCCATAATGACCATCGTTATGTTAGGAGGAAAAAGGGGGAGGCTTGCAAGCCCAAGAAAACCATCACAACCATGAAACACGGGGGTAGCAGCATCCTGTTGTGGGGGTGCTTTGCTGCAGGAGGGACTGGTGCACTTCACAAATAGATGGCATCATGAGGAAAGAAAAGTATGTGGATATATTGAGGCAACACCTCAAGACATCAGTTAAAGCTTGGTCACAAATGGGTCTTCCAAACGGACAATGACACCAAGCATGCTTCCAAAGTTGTGGCAAAATGGCTTAAGGACAACAAAGTCAAGCTATTGGAGTGGCCATCACAAAGCCCTGACCTCAATCCCATAGAACATTTGTGGGCAGAACTGAAAAAGTGTGTGCGAGCAAGGAGGCCTACAAAAACTGACTCAGTTACAGCAGCTCTGTCAGGAGGAATGGGCCAAAATTCACCCAACTTATTGTGGGAAGCTTGTGGAAGGCTACCCGAAACATTTGACCCAAGTTAAACCATGTAAAGGCAATGCTACCAATACTAATTGAGTGTATGTAAACCACTGGGAATGTGATGAAAGAAATAAATAAAAATTTCTCTCTACTATTATTCTGACATTTCACATTCTTAAAATAAAGTGGTAATCCTAACTGATGTAAGACAGGGTTATTTTTCCTAGGACTAAATGTCAGGAATTGTGAAAAACTGAGTTTAAATGTATTTGGCTAAGGTGTATGTAAACTTCTGACTTCAACTGTGTGTGTGTGTGTGTATACATACACTGCTCAAAAAAATAAAAGGGAACACTTAAACAACACAATGTAACTCCAAGTCAATCACACTTCTGTGAAACTGTCCACTTAGGAAGCAACACTGATTGACAATAAATTTCACATGCTGTTGTGCAAGTGGAATCGACAACAGGTGGAAATTATAGGCAATTAGCAAGACACCCCCAATAAAGGAGTGGTTCTGCAGGTGGTGACCACAGACCACTTCTCAAATCAAATCAAATTTTATTTGTCACATACACATGGTTAGCAGATGTTAATGCGAGTGTAGCGAAATGCTTGTGCTTCTAGTTCCGACAATGCAGTAATAACGAACAAGTAATCTAACTAACAATTCCAAAAAACTACTGTCTTATACACAGTGTAAGGGCATAAAGAATATGTACATAAGGATATATGAATGAGTGATGGTACAGAGGAGCATAGGCAAGATACAGTAGATGGTATCGAGTACAGTATATACATATGAGATGAGTATGTAAACAAAGTGGCATAGTTAAAGTGGCTAGTGATACATGTATTACATAAGGATGCAGTCGATGATATAGAGTATGAGAGATGAGAGATGAGTATGAGTATGAGAGATGTTTTGGTCACTTTTGAATGCTGGTGGTGCTTTCACTCTAGTGGTAGCATGAGACGGAGTCTACAACCCACACAAGTGGCTCAGGTAGTGCAGCTCATCCAGGATGGCACATCAAGGCGAGCTGTGGCAAGAAGGTTTGCTGTGTCTGTCAGCGTAGTGTCCAGAGGCGCTACCAGGAGACAGGCCAGTACATCAGGAGACGTGGAGGAGACCGTAGGAGGGCAACAACCCAGCAGCAGGACCGCTACCTCTGCCTTTGTGCAAGAAGGAGCAGGGGGAGCACTGCCAGGGCCCTGCAAAATGACCTCCAGCAGGCCACAAATGTGCATGTGTCTGCTCAAACGGTCAGAAACAGACTCCATAAGGGTGGTATGAGGGCCCGACATCCACAGGTGGGGGTTGTGCTTACAGCCCAACACTGTGCAGGACGTTTGGCATTTGCCAGAGAACACCAAGATTGGCAAATTCGCCACTGGCACCCTGTGCTCTTCACAGATGAAAGCAGGTTTACACTGAGCACATGTGACAGACGTGACAGAGTCTGGAGATGCCGTGGAGAACGTTCTGCTGCCTGCAACATCCTCCAGCATGACCGGTTTGGCGGTGGGTCAGTCATGGTGTGGGGTGGCATTTCTTTGGCGGGCCACACAGCCCTCCATGTGCTCGCCAGAGGTAGCCTGACTGCCATTAGGTACAGAGATGAGATTCTCAGACCCCTTGTGAGACCATATGCTGGTGCGGTTGGCCCTGGATTCCTCCTAATGCAAGACAATGCTAGATCTCATGTGGCTGGAGTGTGTTAACAGTTCCTGCAAGAGGAAGGTATTGATGCTATGGACTGGCCCGCCCGTTCCCCAGACCTGAATCCAATTGAGCACATCTGGGACATCATTTCTCACTCCATCCACCAACGTTGGACCACAGACTGTCCAGGAGTTGGTGGATGCTTTAGTCCAGGTCTGGGAGGAGATCCCTCAGGAGATCATCCGCCACCTCATCAGGAGCATGCCCAGGCGTTGTAGGGAGGTCATACAGGCACGTGGAGGCCACACACACTACTGAGCCTCATTTTGACTTGTTTTAAGGACAATACATCAAAGTTGGATCAGCCTGTAGTGTGGTTTTCCACTTTAATTTTGAGTGTGACTCCAAATCCAGACCTCCATGGGTTGATAAATTTGATTTCCATTGATAATTGTTGTGTGATTTTGTTGTCAGCTCATTCAACTATGTAAAGAAAATTTCATTCATTCAGATCTAGGATGTGTTATTTTAGTGTTCCCTTTATTTTTTTGAGCAGTGTATATATATATATATATCCATTGATTCTTGAAGAATATAACTTATAAATGCTAGTTCAATTAATTCAACTGTCACACTCCCAAAGTACAAGCTTGTTTTTACCAATGTTTGTAAAAGAAGACGCCTACATAACCAACCCATAGAGTAAAATGTAACATCCATATGGCCAGCTATGTAAACATTAACGTTGATTTATCCTGCAAAAGATGTCGTTCAATTGGTAGCATACATTTTTGTCTTCTTTTAATGCCTCTAAAGGTGAAAGTAATCTAAATTTAACAGAATGTAATCAGATTATGTTAATGGATTTGGGTAATCCAAAAATAGCCACTGGGATTTTATCCCATTCTTCAAGGCAAAACTGCTCATTCAAGTTGGATGGGTTTTGCTGGTGTACAGCAATCTTTAAGTCATACCAGGTCTGGGCTTTGACTAGGCCATTCCAAGACACTTAAATGTTTCCCCTTAAACCACTCGAGTGTTGCTTTAGCAGTATGCTGCTGGAAGGTTTACCTCTGTCCCAGTCTCAAATCTCTGGAAGACAAACAGGTTTCCCTCAATAAATATTTAGTACATCATTCCTTAAATTCTGACCATTTTCCCAGTCCCTGACAATAAAAAACATCCCAAAACCATGATGCTGCCACCACCATGCTTCACTGTGGGGATGGTGTTCTCAGGATGATGTGAGGTGTTTGGTTTTCACCAGACATAGCATGTTCCTTGTGGGGCCAAAAATCTCAATTATAGTCTGATCTGACCAGAGTTTGGAGAGTCTCCCACGTGCCTTTAGCAGAACACCAAACATATTTGCTTTTTTTTTTCTGCCCACTCTTCCGTAAAGCCCAGCTCTGTGGAGTGTATGACTTAAAGTGGTCCTACGGACAGATACTCCAATCTCCACTGTGGAGCTTTGCAGGTCCTTCAGGGTTTGGTCTCTTTGTTGCCTTTCTGATTAAAGCCCTCCTTGCCTGGTCCGTGAGTTTTGGTGGGCTGCCTCTCTTGGCAGGTTTGTTGTTGTTTTTTTTACCCCCTTTTCTCCCCAATTTCGTGGTATCCAATTATTAGTAGCTACTATCTTGTCTCATCGCTACAAATCCCATACGGGCTCGGGAGAGACGAAGGTTGAAAGTCATGCGTCCTCCGATACACATCCCAACCAAGCCGCACTGCTTCTTAACACAGCGCGCATCAAACCCGGAAGCCAATTGCACCAATGTGTTGGAGGAAACACCGTGCACCTGGCAACCTTGGTTAGCGAGCACTGCGCCTGGCCCGCCACAGGAGTCGCTGGTGCGCGATGAGACAAGGATATCCCTTCCAGCCAAACTCTCCCTAACCCGGACGACGCAAGGCCAATTGTGCGTCGCCCCAAGGACCTCCCGGTCGAGCCTGGTCGAGCCGAACCCAGAGTCTCTGGTGGCACAGCTGGCACTGCAGTACAGGGCCCTTAACCACTGCGCCACCTGGGAGGCCCATTCTTTCCATTTTTTTATAATGGATTTAATGGTGCTCCGTGGGATGTTCAAAGTTTCTTTTTATAACCCAACCCTGATCTGTACTTCTCCACAACTTTGTCCCTGACCTGTTTGGAGAGCTCCTTGGTCTTCATGGTGCCGCTTGCTTGGTGGTGCCGCTTGCTTGGTGGTGTTGCAGACTCTGGGGCCTTTCAGAAGAGGTGTATATATATACTGAGATCATGTGACAGATTATATGACACTTAGTTAAATAAATTCCACCTGTGTGCCATCTAACTATGTGACTTCTGAAGGTAATTGGTTGCACCAGATCTTATTTAGCATTGGAGTGAATACATATGCACAGACCCCTTTTCCGTTTATTTTTATTTTTAAACAAGATATTTTTTTCATTTCACTTCACCAATTTGGACTATTTTTTTGTCTGTTCATTACATTAAATCCAAATCAAATCTATTTAAATTACAGGTTGTATTGCAACAAAAACACCAAGGGGGTGAATAATTTTGCAAGTCACTATAAATAGTAACTGTAACAGATTACATTTATAAAGTAACCTACCCAACCCTGCCTGTAACCTCAGCACTCCAGTCAGACATTATGTTGGCTTTGTCTTCTCTTTCTCTTCATCAGAACAGTACAGCCACACTGTTTTAGAGTGGAGTACCATACAACTCACTCCCTTACTGGATGACTTCACCACTTCATCAGTGTGGATTAAGTCAAGGGTCTCCACTGTAGCTCTTTTCCAAGTTCCAGCAGGAGGGAGATCAGCAAGGCTCTCTCCTTAAGACAGCATTGGCTGTCCCAAATTGCACCCTATTCCCTATATAGAGCACACATTTTTACCAGAGCACTATGGACCCTGGTAAAAAAGGTAGTACACTACAGAGGGACTTTGGTGCCATTTTGGACACTGTTTCCATTCCTACTCCCTCACCACTATAGTCTGCTAGTCTAACAAGGGAATGCAAGGGGCTTATGATGAAAAATAATGCAGAAGTTTCCACAGAGCACATACTGACAAGCATCTCTGAGCTGACAGAGGTCCAGGCTCAAATCAAGTGGGATTGGCTCTAAACCAAATGGAATGCATAATGCAAACGTTCACCACTCCAACAGAAACTATGTCCTTCTGGGGTTAAATCTGTCTGTGATCCCTATCGCCTGTTGCAGCCCTGATCCACCCTCACTCTAAGTCGTGATCTCACCTACCAGACTGTTCATTGTTTACTCAATCCCTGTATCAGACCCATCTCTCAGTCTTACAGTCTCACCCTGACCTCCCAGCCTCAGTCTCAGCCTTCCTCCCTGCTTGTCTCAGACAAGCGCCAAGGACCATGACCTTGGACAAAGGAGAGAGGGGAATGGAACACTAGTCACTTTAATAATGTTTACATATCTGGCATTACTCATCGCATATGTATGTACTGTATTCTATACTATGGTATCTTAGTCACTTAATGGATACATATCTGGCATTGCTCATCTCATGTGTATATACTGTTTTCTATACTATTCTACTGTATCTTAGTCCGTTCCGCTCTGATATCACTCGTCCTTAATTATATAGTTTTAATTCATTCCCACAAATTCATTTGTGTGTATTGGGTATACAGTGGGGCAAAAAAGTATTTAGTCAGCCACCAATTGTGCAGGTTCTCCCACTTAAAAAGATGAGAGAGGCCTGTAATTTTCATCATAGGTACACTTCAACTATGACAGACATAGCTACTGCAGGAAAATAATCTTTCATCAACAGGAAATGTGAATTATTATGTGGATTATAATTAATGGACATTTTTGTAGGGGTTGGTACACTTTGTCAGGGCAAATCAAGTCTGAAATTTCAAAGTGGAAATTACAAACTACAAACTTTGCATTTCCTGTGTGCACTAAAATACTCAGCAACAAAATAGTGATCAAATTGAGATGCTAGATCTGTAGTCACCTTGACATACAGTAGTTTAAAAACATGGCAAATATACAGTAGTTTGCACACAAACGCAGGTACACACACGCACGCACACACACTACAGTACCACCACCCCCACCCAGCAGCACAACACACTGCACCGCACACGCTAACCCACACACAAAAACCATGAAACACAACACTCATACACTGTGCTTTCAACACAAACAACTCATTCCCACTTTATCTATTGTAGGTTGACTATCCATTCCGTTATTTATTTAAGTTTTACACACTTGCCACTCGGTCGATTTCTAATGAATTTCTTCTTGTGATGAATGGTGGTAATAACAGGGTGCCTGGTGAGAGGAGAATGCTGTGCACTGTGCTCTGTAAGGCCCCAGCGTGTATGTGTGTGCTTAATCAAGGCAGGGGCCAGGCTATGCATTATGCATGTTCTACTGGACATGGTTAAAGCCCCCATGCTGCATCTTTTTTGGGCTCAGGGTGCCTGCGTGGTCCGCCGTGGAAGAAATCAACTCCATGAAAGCCCAGCTTATTGGTTATAGGGTAGATTGCACAATGGGAAATCTTAGCGCTGGTGGAAGCGTTATAGGTTCTCGGGTGTGCCCGAAATATTTTTTTGCTATTTTCACAACCAGAATTATGGCCGCAGTATCTGGCAGTGGTGCTAAAGGGCTGGGTTTTGATGAATAAACAGGGTTTGGGTGTTTCGAGACCCCTCACTGGTCAATCAGAACGTGCTCCATGGCTAAATATGTGGTTGCTTCAAGTTGTGTATTTACGGTCTTTTATGTATTGCTTTCTCTTCAACTCCAATTTGAATGTTAGTCCGTTATAGCCTAGTTCGTTAAATAGCATGCACCATATTTGCTAAGTCATTGAAACATGTTGGCAGTTCACATTGTTCTAGTTGCATTGCTTCAATATGGAAATACATTGTTAAACATAGGCTTTAGCATTCACACTGATATAGGCTGTAAATTGCAGGCTGGATATGGACATGCCAAACATAGTAAATGAGCCAGATTAAATCCACTAGACTATTGATACGGCCTAAAAAGACAGTGTATAATTTAGTGTATAATTCTAATCAAAGCAGGGGGGATTTTGAATACACACCAGCATGACAGAGCGGACACACCTTGCGGTTATGGAGCGCAACAAGATTATGGGACAGAAACCAGCAAGGGACACTGAATGGTATAAAATCAAGACCACAACAGCAATGACAACGACCTCACTCTTCTCGTCGCAGATTCTCCAAACGCAATACAAAGACACGTGTTCAAAAATTCCCCTGCAAAAGGGCTATTATTGACAAGAATGAGCTGTCAAAGTCAATGAGCTGGGGGAGGTTTACAGACAGTACTATAAGATGAGGAAGGGGGTTATGGTTTGTGCTTAGACAGTAAAATGTATTGTTGTGTATGAGAGCGATTGAGATGCCATTTCTCGCCAATCTTCCATACACAACAATTCATGCTGTGTAAGAACTGCCTTCCTAAGATTCAACACCTTCTTTATCCCCCCCTCACTTTGTTGAATAATCTTTCCTCTCAAAAAGCAGCTCCCAATCTCCCCTCATTATCCCTAAACAACACGCTAGCCGGTCCCATTCAATTTATACCTTTACCAACAAAGGCATGTGGCTCTATGTTCCTTCCACAAAAAAAAAGTCAAACGCTAACACCACAACCATGTCTTTCCAGGAGAAGTGCAGTACCAGCAAATATTCTGCAAGAGGATCAAACAGTTGGTGGTTAAGAAGCCTTACACCACTTTCGGCAGATTCTTATCCAGCTGGCCATTCACCGCAGAAAAGACAAGCCCATGGCCACAAGCACAAAGAGTCTCTGCTTCCCCAGCCCACGATGCTGAACACATTTGCCAGTGTACCGAAGCTGAATAAAGGACTCTGGCTGGGTTTACACAGGCAGCCCAATTCTGATATTTTTTGACCAATCAGATCAGTTCTGAAGATTAAGACCAATTAGTGGAAAAAATATCAGAATTGGGCTGCCTGGTTCCATCCTGGGCTGTATCACAACCAGCCGTGATCGGGAGTCATCCGGGTTAGGCCGGGGAGGGTTTGGCCGTGGGGATTTTACAAGTAGGCCGTCATCGTAAAATAAGAATTTGTTCTTAAATGACTTGCCTAGTTTAAATTAAGGTTCAATTAAAAAAATATATATAAATTATGGATTCACAGAAGATATTTAAATAAGCTGTACAGGGCTCTGTAGCATCAAACAGATGTTAGACATTCAGATATCCAAAGAATGTTTCTTTATTTGTCAAATTCTAAAATACAGGGGATGGTACACTATTTAATGCTAATGCAAGAGAACTTGGTATTCAACAAGAATGTTATATGGTAAAAGTAACATACAAAAAAATTGTATGAACAATGTAGTTCAGTGTGTCCGAGTGTGTCTCAGGTGTAGAGGCACACAAGTGCCGAGAACTGTAGCTGCAGATTGTTACACCAGATAATGTGATTTACCCAAAGATTTTTGCTGACATCTTATCTATTTCAAGTCCCCTCTCATTGATCGAGACAGGTGGGTGTCAACATGACAGAGACCTGTCTCGATCAATGAGTGAAATACATTTTGTGTATTTCACTCATTGAAATGGCTCCCTATCCTCTGGATGTGTACCAAACTCACTAAAAGTGGTAGTAATAAAACCTTGACCCAGAAAATGGGCCTATATAAAAAACAGCCTATATCAAATGAAAATGTAGAAAAAGCTGTTGCACAGCAACTCACTGCCTTCCTGAAGACAAACAATGTACAAGAAACTCTCCAGTCTGGTTTTAGAACCAATCATAGTAGTGAGACTGCACATGTCAAGGTGGTAAATTACCTTTTAATGGCGTCTGACCAAGACTCTGCATCTGTCCTCGTGCTCCTAGACCTTACTGCCGCTTTTGACACCATTGATCACCACATTCTTTTGGAGAGATTGGAAACCCTAATTGGTCTACACGGACAAGTTCTTGCCTGGTTTAGATCTTATCTGTCGGAAAGATATCAGTTTGTCTCTGTGGATAGTTTGTCCTTTGACAAATCAATTGCACGTTTCGGTGTTCATTAAGGTTCCATTTTAAGATAACTATTATTTTCATTATATCTTCTAACTCTTGGGGATGTCATTCGGAGACACAATGTCAACTTTCACTGCTATGCGGACGACGCACAGCTATACATTTTGATGAAACATTGTGAAGCCCAAAATTGCCTACTCTGGAAGCCTGTGTTTCAGACATAAGGAAGTGGATGGCGGCACATGTTTTACTTTTAAACTCAAACTAAAGAGAGATGCTAGTTCTAGGTCTCAAGAAACAGAGACCTGCGGTTGGTTCTGACAATTAATCTTCACAGTCGTCTCAAATAAAACTGTGAAGGACCTTGGCATTACTCTGAACCCTGATCTCTCTTTTGACTAAAATATCTATAAAATATTAAGGGCCAGCTTTTTTCCATCTTTGTAACATTGCAAAAATCAGAAACCTTTTGTCCAAAAATGATGCAGAAAAGCTCATCCATGCTTTTGACACTTCTAGATTCGACTATTGCAATGCTTTACTTCCGGCTACCCGAATAAAGCACTGGATAAACCTACGTTAGTGCTAAATACGGCTGATAGAATCTTGACTAAAACCAAACAATTTGATCATATTACTCCAGTGCTAGCTTCTTTACACAGGCTTCCTGTTAAGGATAGGACTGGTTTCAAATTATACTGCTAACCTACAAAGCATTAGATGTGTCTCTCCGATTTGGTTCTGCCGTACATACCTACATGTACGCTACGGTCACAAGACACAGCCCTCCTTATTGCCCCTAGAATTGCTAAGCAAACAGCTGGAGGCAGGGCTTTTTCCTATAGAGCGAGCTCAATTTTTATAGAACAGTCTGCCTAACCATGTGAGAGATGCAGACTTGGTCTCAACCTTTAAGTCTTTACTGAAGACTCTTCTCTTCAGTTGGTCCTATGATTAAGTGTAGTCTGGCCCAGGGGTGCGAATGTGATGGCAAGGCACTGGAATGACGAACCGCTATTGATGTCTCTGCCTGGCCGGCTCCCCTCTCTCCACTGGGATTCTTTGCCTCTGACCCTATTACGAAGGCTGCGTCACTGGCTTACTAGTGCTCTTCCATGCCATCCCTAAGAGGGGTGCGTCACGTCGTGCCAGTCTTTTTTTGTGCTATACTCGACTTGAGTCGGTTGAGTCACTGATGTGATCATCCTGTCCGGTCTTGTGCCCCCTCGGGCTCGTGCGATGGAGGAGATCTTTGTGGGCTATACTGAGCCTTGCCTCAGCGTAGTAAATTGGTGGTCTGTTGATGTCTCAGCCTCAAGTATCTATGCTTCAATAGTCTTTGTGCCAGGGGACTACGGTCAGTTTGTTATATCTGGTGTAATTCTCCTGTCTTATCTGGTGTTCTATGTGAATTTAAGTATGCTCCCTTTAACTTTCTGCTCCAGTTTCAACTGTCCTGCCTGTGGCTGTGGAACCTTGACTTGTTCACCAGACATGCTAACTTGTCCTGGACCTGCAGTTTTCAACTCTCTCTCTCTCTCTCTCTCTCTCTCTCTCTCTCTCTCTCTCTGCCGCATCTGCTGTCTCGACCTTTGAATGCTCATCTATGAAAAGCCAATGGACATTTACTCCTGAGGTGCTGACTTGTTGCACCCTCTACAACCACTGTGATAATTATTTCATCCTGCTGGTCATCTATGAATGTTTGAAAATCTTGAAGAACAGTCAGGACTTAATGGCCCTATACTCTTATAATCTCCACCCGGCACAGCCAGAAGAGGACTGGCTACCCCTCAGAGCCTGGTTCCTGTCTATGTTTCTTCCTAGGTTCCTGCCTTTCTTATGTAGTTTTTCCTAGCCAACTTGCTTCCACATTTGCATTGCTTGCTGTTTGGGGTTTTAAGCTGGGTTTCTGTATAAGCACTTTTTGACATCTGGTGATGTAAAAAGGGCTTTATAGTTCAAATTGATTGATTGATTGATTAATTACAGTTGCTGAAGTTACACAGGTTTGCGAACAAGTTACAAATGTGAGATGTGGCGCATAACAGTTAGCAGGCGCTAGGCTAAATAGCTAGCCAACTCCAGTCATGTGCTAACGTTTGCTGGTAAACCTAGCTTCAGGTGGCTGGGCATAATGTTGTACACGATATGGGTTTTAGTAGATAAACTAAAGTCAGCTAGGTGGCTTGCAGGGAAAACAACTTACTTAACTAGGCACCGTATTTGTCATCTGCCCTCTTCCTCTTGTTGGTGGCATCGGCTGTAGCTAAGCTTAAAATATAAATGGTTGAATGTCGCCATGTATACTGAGCAAAAATGTAAATGCAACCTGCAACAATTTCAAATATGATACAGTTTCCTTAGGAAATCAGTCAATTGAAATACACAGTCCTTCTCTCAGCACATATCAAAAGATAACGGAGACATAATTTATAGATCGGCAGGTAAGGGTGCTCTCGAGCGGCTAGATGTTCTTTACCAGTTGGTCATCAGATTTACCACTAATAGCTTCTTATAGGACACATCTCTGCATTCTATACTCCTCTGTAAACTGGTCAACTGTATAATATTTTTTCTTGACTGTCTTTTTTAACAAAGTTGAGTTTTTACTTTGAAGTCTAAAGTGTAGGAACACAGGTGAAATCAGTTAATGACAAAAATGGTGGCCTATCAGGAAGATCGCAACGATTTGAACCTGAGCTGGTGTTCGAGGTGTAACTGTGCTGTCAAATCGTTGAGCAGCTGCTCACATGTTCATTGTCACGAAACCATACCTGTGCTACTCGAGTTAGAAGTTATAATTGAGAAACTGTTGGCTAAATATAAATAATTACACTAATTGAAAATCCTGAAATAAAATAATGAAGAGTTCCATCAGCCTTATCGAGGTGTAGATTGCATATCACATTCCAGTGTTCCAACTTCCAACTATTTGTTACCAGGGATATATATCCACACTCTCAAAAATAAGAGTATTGTTACGGTACAGTGTTGTGCCGTGGTGTACAAAAAGGTCAAAGGTACACATGAGTGATCTTCAGGGGTACACAAAAGATCTTGCATGGTACTGGTTTGTCCCTTTTAGGGTAGATGATAATTGGACCACTATTTGCTTGATTCTGGGCAGCTTTTATCAAAGTGCAGAAATTCAATCTCTTTTGAGCTCACAGATCTGGTGGTGTACTTGTAATATAGCAACACATTTCAGGTACTAGCGACCAAGAAGTTATGAGTTCTCATCCCAAGTGTGGTCACAGTACAAATTTGTACACTAATTGAAATCAGAATACAGCAGCATACTGTGTTTTTATGGAAATAACACCTTCAAATTGTTGTCTATATTTTCTTGATTGTTACCTCAACTTTGGGTGAAGTGCAGAAATGTATTCATGCCTATCTCCTATGAGTCCACAGACCGTGTGACACAACAGGAACTTCAGGTAGCTAAGAGGTTGTGAGTTCAAGTGAGGTTGAGTCCCAAGCAATCAGCGTACTGTCCATTAATGCCTGAATTTCGCTAGTTGTAGATTTACCATAGATTTACCATATATTTACCGCAGCTAGACAAAACCTGCAGGGGACCATGACTGTTTAAATTAAATTAACGTAAATTATGCCTTTCGAAGTAAAATATTCTAAATTACATTTGACACCTGAGTTTTCACACGTGCTCAAATATTGTCTCGTGGTATCACATGTTGAAATTTTGAAATTTTGCTTCCCCATGTTGTCACATTTACTTCACATTAATTTCACATGAGATCATGTTCTCACATGTGTACTTTTATGTCATCACATGTTGCTTCACATGTTGTGTCACATTTTGTCACGTTATCACATGAGATCACTTGTTCACATGTGTTCACGTAAAATTTGTGAAGTTTTTCTGTAAGGGATGATATCATAAATCGCATCTTTCGTTCCATGACTGTTCACTCATAGGCCTAAAGGGCTCTTTAACAGGATGTTTGTCCTATCCATTGAAGATAGTTTATTAAATAGTATAAACTAACCCTATAATAGTCCTAGTTATAACAACCACGTAGGTAATCTAGTTTTTTTTATTGGCTTCAACATGGAAATATTCGTCTACACACATTGCATTCACATTTTGAAAATGCGCATTGAAATGGCCTGTTAGTGACTTTGGCACATGAAAGGTAAACAAACGAATAGGCGAATAGCCTAAAGCTACATACGGATTCAGCACCAAGGACAGCAATCGGAATTCCCACGATTTGACAGTTATGTCCAACAGATGAAAGTGGAAGATGCACATTTTTCAGTGAGTTTCAAAATAGCTTTCAGTGAGTCTTAAATATCACCCGTACCGCTGCTTGAAATTTGAGCATTGGGGCACACCTCAAATATTACCAACCTTGGCCCCAGCGGAAAATAGAGCCCAACACTTCCAATAAGAGTGGATCATGTGAGCTGAGAGACTGATGTTACTGGCTCCTGGCCAGCTTCCTCTTTCTAGCCTGAGGAGAACTAAGGTGTTGACTAAATCCGGACTCTTGAGGTTCATGATTACACCTGTAAGATTGAGAATCACAAAGGTGGGCAAAGATTGGCTGGACTGGCGAGTCGTTTAAATTACAATATGGCTTGACTCTATTGTGCTGTAATGTGTAAATGATTTGAACTTAGTCTGTTAGTTATACTCACAATAATATAAGATGCTACTGTATTTCTCTGACAAGTAGTACCTGGGCCTTAGAGCAGTCCTTCAACACACAATGGACTAGATTATATGCCATTATTATGAAATTGAATAATTCAGCTAGTTGTTGAATGCACTCCTAAACAATGACACCTGCCAGCGTTATTTTACAGAGCAGTGTATCAAAATGTGTGCAACACATCCAGGTGGTCCCTTCATTGGTGTCTGGACTGGAGAGCTTTCAAAATGTACAGCTTATACGCCTTTCTAGAGATGCCACAGTGTGGTTGATGTATAAACCCTCTCAAGTAGGGTTTAACCCCGTCTATCAATCTCTCTGTGTTAACCCTGGCAGTACATCTGTCCATACCACTGGCATCATGGAAAACGAGTAAATCAACTGGCTCTGCTGTCCTTTGGAAACCTGATTTAAGCACAGGCACAATAGTCCCTGGTTTGGTCTGGATGCAGGAAAATAGTGATATAACCCTAAGAGACTTCCCCAACATACACACAAACTAAATCAGTGTCTACTGTTAAATGGCACTGGATATTCAGCACAGGTAGCTCTGGTTTTCTCAGGGAAATAGCCCTAAGAGGGCAACATACACACAAACTAAATCAACTACTCTGACTCATGATTGGTTTTCATACGTGGATTAGAATGAGTCTCTGAGGCAATGTTCAACTCAGTATAAAACGCGAAGGAAACGAAAGCTGAACTTGGCTTCAGTATTGAAACACATCCTCCTCGGATGTTTTGAAACATTACATGGTGTTTTGTAACGCCATGTCAGGGACTGAGAGCACTACCAGAAAAGGTTCAAAAATACTATTTTGGTTTTTCGAGTTCTGTTTAGCGCAAAATTAGATACATTCTCTTTGGGTGTTGTTTCCTCTTTCTGAAGCTTCTAAACGCTACTGTGATGTTTTAAATCCTGTCTAATGCAGGATATGCTTACTTCCTGTGGAGTATTTTCATGTTACACATTGATTTATGTGTCTGATCATTTTCCAGTTTAAGCCATTTTGGCAGACATCATTGAGCACCGTGCTCAATTCACAGCAATAACTAGAGGTTTAAATGCAAGTCTTGCAAGACATTTTATGCCTCTTCTTTAAAAGTTTTTGGAAAAATTGGAAATGGCTTTTATCATCATTGAACATCACATTGTCTTATGGTTTTGATAACTGTTCATCATGATCCATTACGCCTCATGGCAAGCTCCTTAATACTAATAGAGAAGTATACTTTTCTTTTTTCAAACATGCATACAACCATTGTGCAACATTACCCACAATCCTCTAGAAACAGTCACGTAGTAAGATAGGATACGCAAGGAGATTAAAACCAGACCTCCAATGTTCAATCACTAAATTGTCTCGATCTTTGGTTTAAAGATACTTATTTTTGAACATATTACATTGGATTTATGCCTTTTTTTATGAAACAAATCATTGACACAACTTGCATTCATTTTTATTTATGCTGGTAGTTTTTTTTGTTTGTTGTCAGTTTCAATTCAACTCAGAATATTGTTTTACAGTATAGGTGTGTTGTTGAAAGAGTAAAATTCCAAAGAAATGTACCATCTTACTGCCCAAGGAGTCGGGGATTCGATTCCCGCTCCTGCCTGTCCCACATTCACCCTTTTTCTGTCTCCTGCTTCTAATCTGTCTAAAAAAGCATTGAAAAAAGGTGAAATTCTACCAAAAATATTCTCCATAGACCCTTATCATCAACAATATTTAGGCTATAAACCATTTGCATTTCTTAACCGTTTGATTGTATGAGAGACAGTCTGCAAAAGAAGAAAACAGATCTCAGGTTATGTGCACTTTGCATGCTTTCATTACACAATCAAGGTGTTTTGAGTCGTTCTGTCTGTCTGTCTGTCAGTGCAGACAGACAGACAGACAGACAGACAGACAGACAGACAGACAGACAGACAGACAGACAGACAGACAGACAGACAGACAGACAGACAGACAGACAGACAGACAGACAGACAGACAGACAGACAGACAGACAGACAGACAGACAGACAGACAGACAGACAGACAGACAGATAGACAGACAGAAGAAAACAGAGACAAGAAAAGAGAGACAGAAGAAAAGAAAGACAGAGAGAGAGTCGAGGCTGACTGACTCACGGGGCTGAGACATAGGACACAGCTTATCCAATATGTCAACCCATACTGCCACGTCTCTGTGGTGCTGCTATTAAACCAAAAGCCAATCACATTGAGGGTTATTGCACTGTTGCTAAGGGAAGATCCATGGGACCATAGGTAGAGATTAGGGCCTTCCCAGCAGAGTGTGAGTACAATAGTAATAGCATTGCAGAGCTATCATGCATGTGGAAATGTGATTCAGATTCCTTGTGAGAAGGCTTGTCATATAATTATGTGAATTTTATGTGTTTCAGTCATGAGCAGGGAGTGGAAGTGGTTCAGGGAACAGAACCTAAAATAATGACATTTTTCAAGGAACAGAAACAGAACGAAAGTGATCCATACTCTTCCGGAACAGAACCATTATTTTAAAAGAATGGAGACCAGTTAATAATGTTATTTTATGTTCAAGGAATATGTTTCTAGTCCCACAAAAAAAATGCAACAAAGCGCCTATGCAAAGCCATCACTCTGTCATCCAAAAATGTATTCCAGTATCTGCCTGCAAACTGAACATCTTTGCCAGTGTGTATGCCTGTTAAGGCTACAAGCCCCTCACCCCTCTGAAGCACAGTCTACTGTCCTGAGTGATTCAGAAGACAGGGATAGGTTTTTAATGTTTTACTTTTTCAATGGTAGCGAAGGATACTATAGGCCTAGCTTTCACGTTTCACGTTGGATTTTTTAATTACAAAAAAGTAAGATGTGTTTTTAATTCTGGTGCTCAAGTTTGTTAGCTAGCTAGCTCAAAGGACATCCAAAGTTCCTCCAGAGAAGCCACTCCTCCGAGATATAATTCTGTGGACCTAATTCATATTATGCATGTCTTAACAAGATGCCCAGTGCTTCAAACCTCCTCCTCAACACTCTCACGCTCTCTCCTCACCCACAAAATATCAGTTGCATCCTGCATCATAGGCTACACTTATCTGTCCATCACGCATGTAAACAACTAGCTTTCCTGCTCTATCCGCAACTGATTGGTGAAGTCATTTAAGTCATTAGTCACAGGTTAAAAAAGGAACAAAAAGGAATGATATAAACCGGTACTTTTTTTGTTTTGAACCGGTTCAGAACTTTATTTTGCAGGTCGGAAAAGTGTAACGAAGCAAAGAAAACAGTGGTTCTGTTCAGAATGAAAGGATTGCAAAAAAATAAAGTTCCAACCCCTGGTCATGAGTCTTTGCCTGTATGTGTTTCAGTAATGAGTCTTTTGGTCCTGCATCTCGTGTTCGTGTTTGATGAATTGCATCCATTTAGCCAGGCTTCGTTTAGCCACTCTCTTCCTGGTGTAGACTTTCTTCCTCCAAGCTTCTATGATATGAACAGACAGACGGACACGTGTACGCCAGTCCTGAATCAACACCGACAGTGTTACATTTAACCATAGGAAGTCAAGTTCGCACATGGGAAACTGTTGAGCGTGTGAAAAACCCAACAGCGTTGCAGTTCTTGACACAAACCGATGAGCCTGGCACCTACTACCATGCCCAGTTCAAAGACACTTTAATATTTTGTCTTGCCCATTCAATCAGTGTTAATGGGAGGATACAGGTTAAAGAAGGATTTTTAAGCCTTAAGACAATTGTGACATGGATTGTGTATGTCTGCCATTCAGAGCGTGAAGTGGATTTAACAAGTGACATCATAAGGGATAATAGCTTTCACCTTGTCAGCCTATGTCATGGACAGATCAGGTGTTCTTAATGTCTTGTACAGTGTATGTCATAAGGCTTTTCTGTGATGGCCAAGTTTTCCCTAATACAGTGGTGTTATGAACCTCCTGGTTTACAGACCACATCAGGCTGGTTTACAAGGTGATGTTTAATTACTTTCAGAATTAAGCCTGAATTAGGACATCTAACCTGCATTCAATATACATATCAGGAACATTGACAAAGTGAGACTACCTCAATTATTTAAACTGGAACAACCATTTCAGTAACAGGTGCAATAAAGTTTAGTAGCTGATTGTAATATGTTAGAAAAATGTATGTTATTTATCTTTGTGTAGCATATGATTAATCAAAACATCAATGTACATACAAAAACACAGATATTTACAAACAATCCTAAAAAAATCTAGCTGTAATAGAGCATTCTTGTGATATTGGTGGGCGTGGTTTTGTTTGGAACGTTTTATTCTCCACAGAGTAAAACTGACACAATCACACTCTCACTCAACCCTGGTTATTAACACCAACACGGGGGTCCGTTTACACCACTGAGTGGTTCACTCTTAGAGAGTTCATTTAACTCCAGAAGCAACACTAGACATTTTACACTGAAAAATCAACACTAGATAACACTGGCCAATTTGTTTTACACACACACACACACACACACACATACACACACACACACACACACACACACACACACACACACACACACACACACACACACACACACACACACACACACACACACACACACACATTCCAGTGCCCCTGGGGACAGGAGAGAAGTCACAAACTAAGCCCAGGAAAGGGAAACATGTCCCACAGTGTTTCAGAACCTCTCTGATAAAGCATTTCATTCTCAACATCTATCTTGTCTAAGTACTATAAATTCCAGACACAGTTTCTCCCAGACACAACATTGTTAAATCAGTGCAAGAGTGGTTAAGGAGAGTTGTGCTCCTCTGTCTCTTTTTGTCTCCATCTAGACATGCACTGCTACTAACGAGACCTGCTGATTCATACTGTTTGAATTTTTAAGTTACAATAGACCTTTTGTGTTTGTTTTTTTGTTTATTTCGAATCACTTTCTAAAATATTTGATGTCCTTTTTTAAGGAGACATGTTAAGCATTAGCATTCAGTCCCATGCAGGTCACTTCTGTGTGTTAGTGTTTCATAGCTGGGGTTAATTATGCAAGACACAGTGGACATTATTGGTGGTTTTAGTAATATAAAACATCTCAGTTGGTGTTATAGGGATATTAATGTCCTTCATCAATCACCTATGGACAAATCATTCTATAACACCAGAAGCACGTACGAACGTACGAATGTGCACACGAACGCACTTACGTACACACGCGCACATGGGGGGGAAAACTGAAAAATAACTCAAAGACATTTGTGTGACTGGAACACAGAAGTGGCTTGTAAAGAGACAGGGGACAGTTTGTGTGTACAAAGCTGGCTTGTGTTGGGATAACAATAATGTTTTCAGACTGTCTGAGCTGTGGCGGACAGGTGGGATTGGCTGGTAGTGTGTGTGTGTGTGTGTGTGTGTGTGTGTGTGTGTGTGTGTGTGTGTGTGTGTGTGTGTGTGTGTGTGTGTGTGTGTGTGTGTGTGTGTGTGTGTGTGTGTGTGTGTGTGTGTGTGTGTGTGTGTGTGTGTGTGTGTGTGTGTGTGTGTGGGGGCGTGAGAGTTGGCGTGCTTGCGTGCATGCTTGTGTGCGTGCATGAGTGTGCGTTGGGTCTGGTCCCTGCTCCTTGCAGGGTTGGGATTGGAGGGAGTTGGCGAGTCTGATATCTGAACACTCTTGTAAAAAAAAGGTGCTAAGTGGAATCATACATGGTTTTTCGGTTTGTCCCCATAGGGAAAATCTTTTTGGTACTGGGTAGAACTCTTTGTAGGGTTCTTCAAAGAATCCCCTGTATATGGATCTACCTAGAACCCTCTATAAAGGGTTCTACCAAGAATAATTGTATAATCTAAAGGTTCTTCCTACAACCATCTATGAAGACCCTTTTATCTTGAAAGGTTCTTCCTTCTATGAACAGTTCCACCAGCCTTATTACCCTTTCAAATGTTATTTATGACAGCACATATATCATGAGGCCTTTCTTTGAGGACCTAGTTATACCCTAACACAGTCGTGTTGTGAATCTCCTAGTTTGCAACTCACATTAGGCTGGCTTGCAAAGAGATATGCAATTCCTATTGGAATCCAGCCGGAGTTAGGATAGCCAACAATTGGCAGTGTTAATCACCCACAACCTGCATTCAGAATGACTGCGAGAATAGTCATCCTTCAGTTCTGAGACTATCTCAATCATCTAAACTGGAACAACCATCTCAGTAACGGGTGCAATGAATCAAACAATGAATGGGTGCAATGAATCAAACAGATTGGATTAGTTTAGAAAACTGTATGTTATTTATCTTTGTGCAGCATAAAATGTTTTAACCAATCGATGTACATGCAAAATCACAGATATTACAGTAAAACAAACAATCTTGAAAATCTCCCTGCAATAGAGCATCCTGGGAAATGGTATATATGGTTCTATGTAGAACCCTTCTTGCCTTCCAACGATTCCTTCTTGCCTTTCAAAGAATCATGAAAGAACCCTTTCTTCCAAAAACTGTTCTTAGTATGTTAAAGTTTCTAGGTAGAACCCTTGGCCTTACAAAAAACCCTTGTTGTCCTAAAAATGGTTCTTCTGATCAAAACAATTATTGGTAGAACCCTGTTCCTCCACAAACAATCCTTTTGGAACCCTTTTTTTCTAACAGTGAACAGGACCAGTTAATATTGCCTGGTATACGGCTTAGATCGGTCAGGAGACCAGCCCGGTCTTTCTAATACTCACATTAGTATTTCACTCTGTCTATCTCCCACCCCTAGGATTCTAGGACAATCTGTTTCCATCCCTCTCTTTCTTTCTTTTGACATCCTTCCTCAGTTTCTGTCTGTATGTTGTGCCTCTATGGCTGCTGGCAGTCTGAACGAGGGAAGAATGTGGCCCCATTCTTTATCTTGCTCTGATTAGTTAGTTTCTAATGGCTAGGAGGCATCAGTTAGCCTTTCTTCCTAAGGCTACTGTCAAACATTTTGGCTCATTCTTGAATTGTGGTGCATTTTGCGTCCCTTGCCTTTGCAACCATGAAAATGCTTTTAAATAGTTTGACAAATAGTTACACATCATACATGTTTTTGTTTCATGTTGAACTGTTTATCAATGATAAAACATAATGCAAGTCATTTTACTGCAAATTGTTAAATTGATGCATTGTTTAAAGTCCTTAGGGTAAGCAAATTGGCTTATCTCAGTGGTGATGTGTAGAGTTGTAGTGAAATGTTTTGGGGATTTAGAGATATCTATTTATTATTTTGAATGCTAGAAAATGAACAAAGGTATTTCATATATTGTATAGGTCAATAAAAACAAAGAAGGCTATTAAAATACCTATTTACTAGTATAATGTGTGTCCCTCAGTATTATGTCTCAGGTGTTACCGCTTTGACAATTGCTCATTACAAAAATACACATTTACAAGTACCTTGAGCATTCCCTCCAGTGGCAAATTGCTATTGGGGCAAGGCGGGTATATATTAAAGAAAATGATTTGCTTATCACTTATTATGTCATACATTTGAGGATGCTATTGATCATTTTCTGTGTCTAAATTCAAAGTGTCACTTGATGATACTCAATTTAAATTGAGACATAACAATATGAGCAAAGGTATTAATCATGTCACTTTAATAAATTCTTTTTGAAGGGTTAATCACCTTAGATTTGAGCATCTGTGGCCTCCATTTGAAAAAATCCTCAGTAAGCAAATGTTGAGAGATGGAACTAAAACACAAAGCATTTTACTTGTTTACCACAAGAGTGATGAATAGGTAGTCATGTCCTTTTATGATTATCCTTTGCAAAAATAAGAATCAATAATCAGGATAACTTGTTCTGAAACATTAAATGGATAAACATGCAAAACATTTGTGCTGTTAACCATTTACCCAACTGCATGTCAAAACACTATCAACCTCACAATACTCAACAACTTCAGACGTCTGTTTCTCTTCTTTCTCTATACACAAAGTGTATAAAAACAAAGTCACAAACACATGAGATAGATACAAGTTATTGGATACCCTAAACAGCAAGAGCTCAGCCTGCAAGACACAAGACAGGGGCGTTTACACAGGCATCCTGGTGGTTAGAGCATTGGGCCAGTAATCAGAAGGTTGCTAGATCGAATCCCTGATCTAATCTGTCATTCTGCCCCTGAACAAGGCCCACATAAGAATTTGTTCTTAACTGACTTTAAATAAAGAAAATCATGCCACATTTCTATGAGTAATCAAATTCCTCTTACATTCTTAGAGGCCTGTCTTTCTTTCCATCTCAATCCTATGCACAGTTGTTCTCAATCACTCCAGCTGACAAAGTTCTTATTTCAGAGGGGTTGTGATAAAATGGGCTTCTCATAAAACCCTGTGAAAATATTTCCACCGCTATAATAACAAACTGTGTTTCTCTGAGTTTCTTCTTTCTGTTAGTGAGGAAACCCAATCCAGATTGGGGGGGATGGATGAAAGGCTAGCCAGTCTGACCTGGGCTAGCCAGTCTGACGGACTGTCTAGCCCGGACTGAAGCTGATCAGGGGGTGAACGCCAGTCGGTCATAGACGTGACCCCGTTATCATCAGATACCCTAGACTCAGTAGACCTCTCGGGCTGTGTCTGACATCCCACCCTAGCCCCCCTTCCAGCACAGGAGAATACCCCACACCCAAACGCACGCCATGTCTATTTCTATAAGCACAAGCACTGTTCATGACACAAATTGTTCACAACCCCTCTTGTTGGCGGAGATAAAAATGTTGCAGACGGGAGCTTACTCCCTGCAATTCTATACAATTTGCCATGGAATGGAAACTTTTTGGGGACCATGTTAATGCACATTTTTTGCAATTCTACACATTTTGTCATGCGGTGCAGAGAAAATGTTGCAGTTTGAACGCTAATTTCCCGCAATTCTATACATGTTGCCATGTCTTATATGTCTTCATGTGATATTTGAATGACTCAAACATTACAATAAAATCGATGGGCTAAAAAAACCTAGCTAAAAAAACGTTAGCCTACATGGGCTAGTTGATCTGGACATTTCTGACATGTTCTAAATAGCTCTCTAAGGTTTGCAATGACTGACATAATAAGAGGAAAACTGCTGAGGCACTACCCTTTTGAAATGGCACCTTGTGCATTCTACTATTACAACTTCCGGGAGTAAGTTTAGAGTCGGACTGAGTTCCTTAAAAAAAAAGGGTGCCATTTCAGACGCAGACATAGATGTGACCTCGGTGTCATCTGACACCTTTGGTTTAGCAGACCTCTAGGTCTGGATCAGAAGACCAACACCTTTGATAAAGTCAGACTCTGGGATGAGGGGGGAGACGGGAAAGAGGGATAATCTCCCATATGACAGACTGGATACCATAACTGTAGCATAGGCTAACTCTAACAAGATGTTAAAGCAGCAGAAAGACCAACCCGATACACAGACACAACACACACACACACACACACACAATGTATTCTATCATCATGCATTGAAAACATACCCAGAACACTTTAGACGTATGACCTTGCTCCAACCAAGGTGCATGAATAGAGGAGCACACTGAAGAGAAAAATATATTCAGCCACTCTTTGAGGAGAATGGAAGTTTATTGGAAGCACTGTGTACAACTGCCGAGAAAAGTACCTAATAGGGTTCAATCCCAGGTTCCTCAATGGCCCGCATTAACAACATGTCCTGTTTTTCCATCACACAAAAGGCAGTGCAGCTTGAGTGGCATGGAATAGCTGACAGATTTCTTTATTTTTTTATTTTTTACTTAGGATGGTCAGTGCAAAATTGATCAGCATTGGTGAGTTCTCACTGAAAGTCCACGTGGAAACAAAACTATTGATACCTGGAGGCTGGAACTTCCTACTGTTAGTAATCGTAAAAATGTCTGATCCATATAAACTGTACAAAGCTACAAAGCAACACATTGTCCGCTAGATTTACTGCTCTGTCCTGAGATGACCTACACTCTTAAAATTAGTGGTGACTCCTGGAACCCTGGAGATCCTCAAGGAACCCCCGGTCACCTTTGGTTAGCTGAGGTGTTCTTGGAGGAACCTTTAATGGTTCAATGTAACGGGTTCGTGTAGGAACACTGGAGCGTAGGGGCGTGGCTTTCAGATATATAGTTGTTGGGCCACGTGTTGTATTGTCATCACATGTTAAAAGTCAGTCTGATTTCCATGTAAAATAGCCTTTTGAGTGGCTAAAATATCACCCATAAAACATTTTTGGGCTAGATATTTTTTTTGTATTACTTCTCTCTTGACTAACTACTGGGAAGTTTGAAAAGACAGGCTGAGTGGGGGGAAAGCTTACATTCATGAACTGGCCTTGACTGACATCCCTTTGAAACACCTACTGTATGCAGTGAGCAATGTTGCAGTAAAACTATCTCCAGCAAATTTGGTGACGCACAAAGCAAGTCAAACGGCATTGAAATTGCATTCTAAATGTTTCTATACTGTACCTCTCCCATTTGGCATGTCTCTTGTGATGCGGTTCACAGCAACACTGACGGATGTGTTGACATGACAACTGCGTCAGAGTTTTGAATGACCCAACTCTCCCCCTTTTGTTCCATGCTGGCTGAAGACCTAGCTAGCCAGTAACTAACTAACACCAGACCCAGATGAAAGGGGAAACATATAAGTATCGTTGCCATAGATGAATAGTGTAAACTTTTAATTAAGTCGGTACTTATTTATACTGAACAAAAATATAAAAGCAACATTCAAATTGTTGGTCCCATGTTTCATGAGCTGTGTGGCATATCAAGAAGTTTATTAAACAGCTTGATCGTTACACTGGTGCCCCTTGTGCTGGGGACAATAAAAGGCCACTCCAAATCCGGCTTCTTCACGTGCAGGATCGTCTGAAACCAGCCACACGGACAGCTGATGATACTGAGGAGTTTTTCTGTCTGTAATAAAGCCCTTTTGTTGGGAGAAACTCATTCAGATTGGCTGGTCCTGGCTCCCAAGTGGGTGGGCTTATGCCCTCCCAGGCCCACCCATGGCTGTGCCCCTGCACATTCATTAGGGCCTAATGAATTTAATTCCTTATATGAACTGTAACTCAGTGAAACTGATGAAATTGTTGCATGTTGTGTTTATATTTTTGTTCAGTATAAATTAGGTCAAATAATCTAATGTTACCACTGGTGTATAAAAATGAGAGTTAGGGTGATGATCCCGCCTCCTGAATCAAAGTGTTTGATATGGGGGAGGGGACCAGTAACTTTATGATCAAACTTTAGCAACGTAGAAGCAACAGTCATTTTTCATGCGCCGCTGTTAGCCACTAAATTACATGAATTCCTGTTCATGTGTTCTGTTGAATTGTCAGCACTTGTTAACATGCTAACAGCTGTATATGATTTCTCCAAGAGCCTATGCAAATCCCAAAATTGGAATAGTTACGCTAGTAATAGTTATGCTTACGGGTGGCCCAAAAAATATATATCTTAAAGCCACTCCCCTACTAAGCCATGCCTCCACGCCAGGGTTCTGGTAGGGGGGGAAAACAGTGGGCAGAGACGTGCAAGGTTTTCTACAAGAAATCTGCCTCCCGAAAAAGCTTCTCCCAAGTGGGTGTGACACCTACTCCCGTTGCCTACTGCACTGCAGCTTGGATTCCACCTGGCGATCTGATCACCGTCTGCCCTGTCCTGTCTCGGCCTGTCTGGTACAGCTACCCCCGCCACTCACTTCCCTCTCTCCCAAGCTTTCGCTTGCCTCCAACACACACACACTGTTGGGGCGAGTGACTCTGAACTTACAATGGCTAGCCCCAAGTTGCTATATTTTTTTTTCTGGTGCCTTATGCTATTTGCCTCATGACTCATGTTTGCTTTGTTGACTATGAACTTGCTTGTTTACCCAACCGTGGGACAGACTATGTTTGTTCCCGCATTCGGGACTCTGACTCTCTATTGGTTACACAGACTCTTGGCCTCCCATCCTATTCTAACCACCTCTCACCGGCTTTGCATTCATGTTACCTGATGAAATTGCTGTACAAAATGATCTTGTTGTTATCTGATGCACATTCAAATGTCATAAAAAATTTAAACTGCAGAGCTCTCCCTGTCCTCTGCCGTGCCCTGATGGTATTACTGCTGATGATTTCTGGAAATGTGCATGTGCACACTGGCCCACCTACTGTTGCTAGCCCAAATTCTGACTTATTCTCTGATATATGCTTCACTGATTTATGGTCTCGTAAATGCCTGGGTTTCTGCAAGAAGCTTATTACCTAAAATTGATCAATTGAAAGTAGGGATGCACCGATATGACATTTTTTGACCGATACCGATATCCAATATTTTCCTTGCCAAAAAAGTTATTTTGTTGCATTTATGTATGTCCCCATCAAAACCTATTTCTTTCACTTACTTGCTATGCTGTTTTGTTGTTCAGTCGTTTCATTCTCAATCAGGATTTCATCATACATGTCAAGCAGTGAAGTTTCAGCTCTGTCTTTCCGTGGCCTCTCTTCCTGCGTGCGCACTGTCACTGTGTCCATTTCCATCTTGTCCAGCTGTGTCTGTAACATTTCACGTAAACCCTGTTTCTTGTTTGCATCGAAGTAGCGGTCCTTGTACCTAGCATCGAGCATGGTGGTGACACAATAAAGCGGCTCAGAGAGAATGCCACGGAATCGTAGGTCACAGCCTCTAGTAGAGTACTTTCCAAGTTAACCCCACACGCTGTGTCGGCAGTTTTGTTGAGCAGGCGTTTCAAAGCCATGACAGAGGGTATCACGTCTGTGGCAGACGCAGTTGATGAGCTTATTTCTCAAGTCAGTTGTTCGAATGGAGCTAGGATTGTGTTCATGTTTCCAAGTTTCAAACATGTTCTCAAATGCCATTGAAATGACAGCAGCGGTATGAGAACCAACACGTTCTTGAGCATGCAATACAGCTTTCCTCAGTACAAAATCCTCGTCGACCCACTGTGCTGTCAGACTCAGCATGTTCATGGGGCTGACATTGCTGTTCCAAATGTCAGTCGTGAAGCTAATAGCAGTGATGCAAATAATAAGTAGCTCATGGATGTGTGTTTCAACAATACTGTGTAACTCCAGTAGGGCCACATCTGAAAAATAGCAGATGCTCGATGTTGGCATTTTTAGCTAATATCGGCCGATTCCAATATGCTTACCGATATATCATACATCCCTAATTGAAAGTGTGGGTTCACGGCTCCAATCCAGATGTGTTGGTCATTACTGAGACATGGTTAAGAAACAGTGTTTTGAACACTGATGTTAACCTTTTTTGTTATAACCTTTTTTGTCAAGACAAATCTTCCAAAGGTGGCGGAGTGGCAATATTTACAAAGGAACACCTTCAGTGCTCGGTTGTCTCTACCAAGTCTGTCCCCAAACAATTTGATTTGCTGGTTTTAAGAATTAAATATTTAATTCGCACTTTGTTGACTGTTGCTGGGTGTTATTGTCCACCTTCAGCACCGGCCTGTACCCTAAATGCCCTAAACTCTCTTCTGGCCCTTATACAAAGTCTGAATTTGTCCTGCTAGGTGACCTAAACTGGGACATGCTTAAACCACCTGACCAAGTCCTAAAGCAATTGGACTGCCTAAATCTTTCTCAGATGACTCCAAACACCCAGAAAAGGCTACTTTCCTTGATGCTATCCTCACAAATAATCCTGGTAGGTATCAGTCTGGTATTATCTGTAATGACATTAGTGATTACTGTTTTACAGCCTGAGTTCTTAATGGCTGCACAGTGAAATGACCTGTCCTGATTTGTCATAGATGCTTGCTAAAAAAACTTTAATGAGCAAGCCTTCCTTCATGACCTGGCCTCCGTAAATTGGTATAGAATCAGCATGATCCCCTCTGTCGAAGATGCTTGGACCTGCTTTTTAAAAAATTTCAGTGGTATTGTTAATTAACAAACAGAACATTTGAATTAAAGCAGGTTCAGCCCCTGGTTTGGCCGTGATCTGTCAGAGTTACTCCACCTCAAGAATTCCATTTGGCGAAAGGCTCAGCACGCAAATACTCAGGCTGATTGGCTCTTGTTCAGGCAAATGAGAAATAAGTGCACTCAGGCTATCCTGAAGGCCAAAGTTAGTTACTTTAAGGAGCAGTCTCTGTGGGTCTAACCCCAAGAAGTTCTGGAAAACAATTTAAGACCTGGAGAATAAACCCTTCTTCACACAGCTGCCAATGTCCCTTAATGTTGATGATGTGGTTGTTACTGACAAAGAGCACGTGGCTTAGCTCTTTAATCACCACTTGATTAAGTCAGGATTCCTATTTGACTCAGTAAATAGCCTTAGGGTACTCCCTTGGTGACAGGCAGTGGCTGAGACAGCAGATGTTCTGACTTTATACATTGCACTCTTTGAGAGAGTTAGTTAGCAAAACAGGCCAAAGACCCTTCAGGGACACCAATATTCCTTAGCCGGCCACAAGAATGGAATGGTCTACCATATCAAGTCAATAAAATAGCAGCACAACATTGCTTTGAATCAAGGGCAATGGTGACATCATTTAGGACCTTTAAGGTTGCAGTGGCACATCCATAACCTGAGCGGAAACCAGATTGAATACAAGAGAGAATACTACAGACACCAAGAAAGCCAGTCAGTTAATTATTGACAAGTTTTTCCAACACTTTTGATAAACAGATCAGCTTGATCTCCCCCTATCAATAAAGGATGCACCGTGGCTGCCTTCCAAGCAATGGGAACCTCCCCAGAGAGGAGAGACAGGTTAAAAATGTCAGAGATAGGCTTGATGATGACAGGGGCTGCAACCTTAAAGAAGAAAGGATCTAAACGCTCTGATCCAGATGTTTTTTAGGGGTCAAGTTTAGTACCTCGGACTCAGTGACCGCCTGCAGGGAGAAACTTTGTAGCGGGGCAGGGGAAAAAGAGGGTGGTGTATCGGGGCAAGTCGCATTAGCAGGGGTTGGAGATCAGGAAATGTTGGACGGGCAAGGAGGCGTTGCTCATGAGTGGCGCAGCGGTCTAAGGCACTGCATCTCAGTGCTTGAACCAGACACCCTGGTTCAAATCCAGGCTGCATCACAACCGGCTGTGATTGGGAGTCCCATAGGGTGGCGCGCAATTGACTCAGCATCGTCCGGGTTTGGCCGATGTAGATTTATTCTTAACTGACTTGCCTAGTTAAATAAAGGTTAAATAAATAAAGGTTGCTACACTGAACCACCACTAATTTTAAGAGTGTACAGTAGATCTCAATGTGTCACCAACAGACATCCATCCATCCCTCTTCTCTCTCTCATTCTACCTATCCAACTCTCTCTCTATCCCGCTGTCTCTCTCTCTCTCCCAACCACATCTCTCTTTCTCGCTCTCTTATTAGTCAGCTTAACGATGCTGACATACACGTGAAAGGTCCTCTATCAGACCCACACAGCCACAGAGAGAGAAATAGAGAGAAAGAGAGAGAGAGAGATGGAGGAGTGAGGGGTTGAGAGAAAGGGAGGGAGAGATAGAGATGGAGAGAGAGCTGATCAAATATTAACTCTTAACTCCCTCTCTGCTCCTATCAGGGATCAGAGACACATAGCCATGTTAATTAACTATTTAACACCTATAGAACTGAACACTACCCTGAGCAATGTACAAGGTCACTTCAGTCCATGGGTATGTTCAATTATCATACACTGGAAAGCTAAATTAATCTGCAAACTTTTATACAGTATGTTATATTGCCAATTACAAAGTGCTTTATTTGTCTAAAATGGATTAAGAGTTTTGACGCGTAAGTAGGCCTAGGTCTTTATCAGGGCAAATAAAACACAACAGCAAACATTCAGTGATTGGGTATTCAACTTCTGCAAGAGTAAACCACTATAATGTACTGCGTTCACCTCCTACCCAGTCCTTGACTCCTTTCTGAACAACTAGGGCTGTACATACCACATTCCAACCAACAGGAATTCTTGATGAACAATCTATTCGCTGGTCATGCTCATTTAGGCCTCTGGACTTGCTAGCTAGCTGCGTTTGGGCAGGCATCCCAAACGCATCCCTCTTGATTATATTGCAAAAGGTCCTTTATGAGTTTGTTAACCGGATGAAATCAGAGCAAATGAATTATCATCAGCCAAAGCACTACACACAATGGCTATCACTGCATGGTGTGTGTGACACACAGACACGCACGCACGCACGCACACACGCACACACACACACACACACACACACACACACACACACACACACACACACACACACACACACACACACACACACACACACACACGCACACACACACACACACACACACACACACACACACTCCTAATGACAGATGCAGCCCCCGCTTTACACACCCCCTCACTATCCCATGCCCCTCTCCTCTCACCCCCTCCCTTCCCCGTACCCCTATCTTCTCGCCCCCCCCCCTCATCCTCATCCCCATCCTCCCTTCCCTGTTCCCCCCTCCTCACCCCCCATCCTCCCTTCCACATGCCCCCTTCTCTCTAGAAGTACAACCACACTGAAAGGGATCCAAGCCTAAATGGAATCCCCTAACCTTATCTCCCTTTTCTCTGAGTGGGGTAACTGGTGGGGTAAGGCTGGGGGTATATTTAGCTTCACTCCATAGGCTGATTCTATCGACGGTGGTCTTGTTTCATGTAACCCCCAGCCTTACTATCATCTGTAGGGGAGAAGCACCCCTCTTACCCCCCCCCCCCCCCCATGTGTAGAGGCAGAAACGGGGAGGTATGTACGCCTGGCGGGGTGCTAATGAGGAGTTGACAGTGTGTCTCAGCGGGCATCATTTGGAGTGGATACGCTCAGGTGAGGGAGTGCGGCTGTGTGGAGCTGAGGAGTGTGGCTCAGGTGTAAAGTCTCCACCAATTAGCAGCAAATCGGAGAAGGTACCAGGTGTCCCTGTCTGTCTGTTACTCAAAGTGGATAAGAGTATTCGGTACATATGCTCAACAGATCCTTTCACTCTTTGCTTATACCCTACACGTCCCACAGGTGGAGGGCTGTTATACAGCCTGTCTGTTGTCTGTTCTATGGGGATTAATCAGCAGACCAGAGTCAGGCCTTGGCCAGGTTTGTTTGGGTGGCTGACTGTAGTGGGCAAATCCATAGAGGCCCCTGGCCTGTTTCCTAAACATGTGGCAGTGGTTACTCCAGAGGGGGGACTGGTGGGGGTGGAGGGCGGATGGGGGTCGGTTAGGATGGAGGGGGTGGAGAGAGAGGTTGGGCTAGAAGACGGGTAAAGACAGGTTGCAGTAGCGTGACTCTCCCTGTGTCTGTCTGTGCTCTTGAGATGGCATTTTGTGGTTGGGATGATTCAGTCAGAGCAGGATGACTGTTTTTATTTTATTTTATTTTATTTAACCTTTATTTAACTAGGCAAGTCAGTTAAGAACAAATTATTATTTACAATGACGGCCTACCAAAAGGCAAAAGGCCTCCTGCTGGGATTAAAAATAAATTAAATATAAAGATGAGACAAAACACACATCACGACAAGAGAGGCAACAAAACACTATATAAAGAGAGACCTAAGACAACAACACAGCAACACATGACAACAACATGGTAGCAACACAACATGGTAGCAGCACAAAACATGGTACAAACAGTATTGGGCACAGACAACAGCACAAAGGGCAAGAGACAACAATACATCACACAAAGCAGCCACAACTGTCAGTAAGAGTGTCCATGATTGAGTCTTTGAATGAAGAGATTGAGATACAACTGTCCAGTTTGAGTGTTTGTTGCAGATCATTCCAGTCGCTTGCTGCAGCGAACTGAAAAGAGGAGCGACCCAGGGATGTGTGGGGACCTTTAACAGAATGTGACTGGCAGAGTGGGTGTTGTCCTTGGAGAATGAGGGCTGCAGTAGATATCTCAAATAGGGGGGAGTGAGGCCTATCTGAGATATCTACTGTTCAGTCTCTCTCTGCCAACATACCCCCCTTCTCTGACGGTCTGTTCCCAACATAACTTTTTCCCTTTCCCTGTTCTATTTAGTTCAACATTGGGTTGTATCATACATCCTGGGAACATAATTTGCTATATTGTTTGTATTGTACAATCTGAGACCTAGAGTTCGTTCCTAGGAAGAATCACCATGCCCTCTGTATTTTTATTCTATCCCCTTCTAAAGTCTGGGGATTTGAATAGCGTGAGTCAACGGAAGTATGAGTCTTATTGTCAATGGTAATGATTAAACAAAGCAAAATGTTGAGAGCTGAGGGAGAGAGGAGAAAAATAGCATAGCATCACAGGCACACACACACACACACACACACACACAAACACACACACAACCTGCTACTGTGTTTCCCAGACGTTATATTTTCTGGGGATATTAGTTGTTTCCGCTTCATTCAGCTGTGTTGGAGAGAAAGGCCGTCTGAAACCGTACGAAGCTCATTACAGTAAAAATATCCGGGAAGAAACACAATGTTACCTTGTAGAATGCATTAATGCAACTTTCCTGCATCATAATGGAGGACCATTTACATTTTTGGGAAGGGAACACAGGGGAACAAACGATTCCAACCTACATAACAGGTTGTTGGTCCATTCAGTATACGACTGGTTTACCAAACAGGGTTAAAGGGTACCTAACCCCTCTCTGGCTCCACAAGCATTACCTAGACGGTCATTTGCATCCCAGAAGACGTGGCTAGTGGAATTTCCATCTCTAGGAGAAGCAGGCAGTAGCCTTTAAGGCCTTTTTGAACAAGGCTGGTGTGTGTGTGTGTGTGTGTGTGTGTGTGTGTGTGTGTGTGTGTGTGTGTGTGTGTGTGTGCGTGCGTGCGTGCGTGCGTGCGTGCGTGCGTGCGTGCGTGCGTGCGTGCGTGCATGTGTGTGTGTGTGTGTGTGTGGTGCTCTAGGGTCTCTCCAGGCAGGCAGCTCAACAGCAGAAAAACACTACTGTGCTGTGATTCTGGGTTAATTAACATTCCAGCCTAGTTTCTCAGGGTATAGCATACATGACCTGCAGCCCTAGGGCATCTTGGGATAGCAGAGGCCAGTGGTGGAGAGAGACATCCTGACACGTTAATGACCTTTGACCCCAAATGAACATTAGGAGTTAAACAGCAAAGTAAATGTTGGGAAACAAATAGTTTTTACCGATAAGAAAAATAGCTCTGTTGCAGGTGGTTTTCTGTGGTGATTGAGGTGCGGAAGTCAAAAGCCTGGAGCATCGACAGTGTGTAAAGATATTTACCCTCATCTGAGCAATATAAATAATCTCTTTCTCTCTATCATTCTCCTAATCTCTTCTCACACACAACAAAGCACACACAGAGAAACAAAATACTCTGGAAACCAAGCACATGACATGCCTGAAGAACAGGGGAAATGTGAATATTGAATGGCAACCTTTGACTGACCTCAGAGATACAGAGCTCTCTCCATCGGGATTGGACAGATGTCATCCCAGGGCCATCCCTGATTGGACAGATGCCAAGCCAGGGTCGTCCCTACTGGGTCGTGGCCAAAGTGGGCTCATCCATGCTGGAGAAGGGCCAAAGTGATGACTCAGTCAGGAGTACAGTGGAGGTGTGAGGCCCACTAATGAGGAGAGGAGAGGTTGATATGCGAGAATGGAGGATGGCAAAAAAATATGTCCACTAACAAGTTCCAAACTGCCTCTGGAAGCAACATCAGCACAACGAACAGTTTGTCAGGACATTCATGAAATGGGTTTCCATGGCCGAACTGCTGCACACAGGCCTAATACCACCATTCGCAATGCCAAGCGTTGGCTGGAGTGGTGTAAAGCTAGCCCCCCATTGGACTCTGGAGCGGTGGAAACGCATTCTCTGGAGTGATGAATCACACTCCACCATCTGGCAGTCCAACGTACAAATGCATAGTGACAACTTTATCCCATTACTCAACGATATGAAAGCAGATCTAATGAAATGGAACAATCTTCCCATAAATCTCACAGTTAGAACACACTTCTTCAGAATGGCATGGCTCCCAAAGTTTTAACATTTATTCTCGGTAATACTAATTACCCCAAAACTAAACAATACATGAATTGCACTAAAAAGGTGACAAACGGTGCCCACAAACTGTTAGGGCCTACATAAAGCTGTCCCAACAGCAGTTCCAACATCTTACAACTGCTACAGCTGGCTATCAGAGGAGCCTTGGCTATCAGCGGAGCCTTGTCTGGCAGCGAAACCATTCATTCAGTCTCTTTTACTGCCTACTACACAACTTACACTTAGTGTTACTTTCTTAGCTACAGTATACATATCTCCCTGCCATATTACATCATTTACGCAATAGCATACGAGACATTTTTGGACTCAACTTCTTGTGCTGTGCTCACTTGAACAGAAAGGTGGCACGGCAGTCCTTCGTGGGCAAATTTTGTCATCAAAGCCTGGCATTCTCTGAATTTATGGTGCTTTCAAGACAACTGGGAATTCTGAAAAAAAAACGCGGTCGAATCATGATGACGTCATTGATCTTCAGGTCGTAGCTCTAGAAAGAGTTCCCGACTTACAATTCCAAGTTGGATGACCGTTCAAAATGTATTTCCCCATCGGAGCCTGTTTTTTCCGGAATTCCCAGTTGTCTTGAACTCACTGAAGTCAAGTTTTCACAGTTCCGAGTTAACAGTTGTTTTGAGCACTGCACAAATCATGCTTCATTGATAACATGGCCAATGTTGAATGTTTATCATGTTAAACATGGAAAAGAGACTGATTCCTTTCAAACCACTCATGGTTGAATTTGCGATTTCCAACTTGTTGTGTCATGTTTATGTCCAATGGACGATGAGCACCGATACGTTTTATCTATAATTTCTCTTCATTATTTATCTTCAAATGACAAGGATTAAAAAGGATTTGCCAGTAGATTGTCGACTGTTCATGATGATCACTGCTAGCTAAGATTTTGAAAGTCAGTCCAATCAAAGCTACTATAGATATAATGTGATTTGACGTCATTTTATCTGTGGCCAATGACATTGATCCTTTTTGGATGGGCATTTCTAATGTAACTCTATGGCAGCACCCAAGGGGCTTGAATTTTCGAGGTCTACCCTTAAATTTGGCGGTGACGTACTGTCCCCACGAGTGACAGAACACTGAGCTAATCATGGCGCAACTAGAGAACATTACTAGAGAACATTTCTAGGGAGTTTTTCCTAGCCACCGTGCTTCTACACCTGCATTGCTTGCTGTTTGGGGTTTTAGGCTGGGTTTCTGTACAGCACTTTGAGATATCAGCTGATGTACGAAGGGCTATATAAATACATTTGATTTGATTCGATTTGATTTACCAACACCTACACTCCACATTTTCCATTTGCTGCCCCACCACCACAGAAAGCACTGAGCTAGGCTGAAACACTTGCATTTTGGAGCTGCCTTACTCAAGAAAGCAAAAAAGAGCTTTTCAGAATTCACTGATGAATTGGTCTATCTGGAAAGCTACAGGCATAGAAACTGTAAATGACTTGGTAATAGAAAATACATTTATTTCCATGACAGAATTAAAAAGCTATTTTGGACTGACCAATGTAGATATTTTGAAATACATGCAACTCAACCCATAAGAGTCTAAGCACTGTCTAATACAGGGGAGGGGTGCGTGGGATATTACTAAACTATATGGAATTGTTTTAAGAAGGTCATAGTAAGGATCATTTAGCAATTTGATTTTGAAATGTAAATCCTCTTTAAGTAAAAAATTATAATGTATATATAAAATAATGTATAAAATATAAAATAAATGTATATATGTATTTAACCTCTAATTTTTATCACTAAACAGCCTCCATAAATACTTACATTTTTTCAACTGGTAATGGGGGACTTTCAGGTGAGTCTTGTGAAGCCTGTATACATCTTAGAGTTAAAACAACTGACATGTACATGTTCCTGAGAGTCTCATCTTTCCACAGTGGGGTATTAGTGTGTGTCCCAAACTGTTCGGACACTACAGACAGAAGTTGGCAGATCGGCTGTACAAGACACTTGTGGGTCGTAGAGCAAAACGGAGAACACCATCATGTTCGTGAGAGTCTCGTCTTTCCATAGAGGGGTAATAGTTTTGTAGGCCAAACCATTCGGACGCTACAGACAATTTTGTCAGAAGACCGATTTTCGGGGACGTCTCATGGTCTGACAAACACCGCTCTGGATCTGTCACCTTTCACCGCAGATGCGGTGTGACAAAGGCAGATGTGGTGGATTGAGACGCATCTAATGCAAAAAAAACAGATATCTCTAGCTTAAATTGACAGATTTTTATGGGGATTTTTTTCATTATGCTATCAACCTTATTCATTTTAAATATTTTAAATATTTTGGACACCAGAATAATATGGAGGAAATCCTATTTGAGTAAGAAAAAGATATTCATATGATAGGTAAGATATACATAACTTTGCAGAGAGCATATCAAACTGACAATCTCTTAGAAAATATAAACTACTGTAACCAAAACTTTAAAATAACTGATATTGACACAAGATGGAGGGAATGTTGGAACATAACAAAACTACAGTGAACGAAAATGTACGATCAATCCACTATAAACTAATGTGTAGAATGTATTACACAAGAGACAAAATTCCCAAATTCTACAGCACATGTCTTAAGTGTAAAACTAACAATGACTCAGTAATCCATGCCTTCTGGGAATGCTATAAAGGTTATGGGCGGAGTTACAAGGTCAGCAGTCAGATGTTTTACAATGTAAATGTACTTCTAATCCATCTGTCTACATATTTCAAGACATGGCATATGAGGGTGCAGTGAGATACCCGATGGGTTGGACAATACTTTTCTCGTCAATCATCTTGAACAAACGTGTAGTTAAAAACTGGAAATCAACCAATCCTCCATCATTAACACAATGGAAAGATCAGATAGCCTAGTGGTTAGAGCGGCAGATAGCCTAGTGGTTAGAGCAGCAGATAGCCTAGTGGTTAGAGCGGCAGATAGCCTAGTGGTTAGAGCAGCAGATAGCCTAGTGGTTAGAGTGGCAGATAGCCTAGTGGTTAGAGCGGCAGATAGCCTAGTGGTTAGAGCGGCAGATAGCCTAGTGGTTAGAGTGGCAGATAGCCTAGTGGTTAGAGCGGCAGATAGCCTAGTGGTTAGAGCATTAGACTAGTAACTGGAAGGTTGTAAGATTGAATCCCAGAGCTGACAAGGTACAAATCTGTTGTTCTGCCCCTGAACAAGGCAGTTAAATCATTGAAAATAAGAATTTGTTCTTAATTGACTTGCCTTAAATAAAGTAAAATATAAATAAATGTTAAAAGTGTGTGGGCGATGCTGAGAAACAAAAGGGTACAATTTGAGGCAATGTGGCGGAGAGTGATACGGGCACTGGGGGTGTGAGCAGGGGTGATGTTGGTGTGGCTCGGTATGTTGTCGTTTGTATGTGTATGTTTTCTATTGTACCAACAAAAAAATTCTGAAATAAAATCTTACAAAAAAAAAGAAGGGAGGATAGGGAGAGAGGAAAAAGACAACAATATGTACAGAAAAAGACCTGGGATAATTATGAATTGAGAACAAAAAAGCAATTCAGTGCTTTGGTTCAGACATGTTTCATGAGAGATAGCATGATGGAGTGAGATGGGTAAACAGAGCACTGAATACACAGTTTACACTATACATAACTAATTACAGTATTACTCCGGAGTGAGATTTATTTCATGCTACACCAAAGATGCTTCAGGTCAGGAGATGTGCGAGTCAGACAGAGCCGCTGGGAGTAGTGAGAAGGAACGACCATTGGAGGGACTGCTTTTTAAATGGAAAATGTTCCGGAAGATCAGTCATGAGTGAGGGATAGAAGCAAAAGGGAGGAGGGAAGGAGAGATGAGTTTGATGGATTTTCATGGGGTCTAATAATGTTTGTGCACACAGAAAAGAAGAGATGGGAAGAGTTGAAAGTTGAGAACTGGGTCATGGTCTCAGAGGATGTTAATGTCTACAGAGAATGAGGGTTAGAGATAATGATGCAGGGAGGGAGGAAAGTGAAATAGACATCCGCTCAACAAGATTTGGGGTTTCTTCTGAATTCCCCTTGAAATAGTAATTAGGAAAATATGAGGAATTTAGAAACTTAAAAATGGCCTAATACAGCTTATTGGTATATTCTGAGAAAATGAATACGAAGTATTAGAGTCAGTATGAAAACGGGGAAGGTCTCAATGTTTCTTCTATAAAGTGAGAGAGAGGAGAAGGTTCTTCCCACGTCTGACACATCTGTTTCTGTCCCCTCTGCAGCATGATGGTATGCTTTGAGGGGGTCTATTCAGAACAAATGACAATAGCTCTCTACTTCTCCCTCTCTCTCTCTCTCTATCCCACACTCCTATCACTCGGTCTCTCTAGGTCTCTCTCTGTCTCTTTGTGTCTGTCCGTCTCTTTCTTTCCGTCTGTCCGTCCGCCTCTCTCAATTCAGTTCAAAGGGCTGCATTGGCATGGGAAACACTTTTACATCCAAAGCAAATAGAATATACAATAAACAAAACGCAGATAAACAAGGGAAATAAACTATCTCTTTCTTTCTCTATCTCTTGAATATGCGCTAGCTATTCTCTTGTACCACTTGAACCACTTTAGAAGCCTACATTTCTAACTTGCTGAGTGAGGGTTGGGAGGTGACAACTTTTACCTGCTCTACAGAAAATGGTCTTTGATACTCTGATACCAGGACAAGGATGTGGTCTCAGGACTCAGGATTATTATTATACAGTGCCTTGCGAAAGTATTCGGCCCCCTTGAACTTTGCAACCTTTTGCCACATTTCAGGCTTCAAACATAAAGATATAAAACTGTATTTTTTTGTGAAGAATCAACAACAAGTGGGACACAATCATGAAGTGGAACGACATTTATTGGATATTTCAAACTTTTTTAACAAATCAAAACCTGAAAAATTGGGAGTGCAAAATTATTCAGCCCCCTTAAGTTAATACTTTGTAGCGCCACCTTTTGCTGCGATTACAGCTGTAAGTCGCTTGGGGTATGTCTCTATCAGTTTTGCACATCGAGAGACCGAATTTTTTTTCCCATTCCTCCTTGCAAAACAGCTCGAGCTCAGTGAGGTTGGATGGAGAGCATTTGTGAACAGCAGTTTTCAGTTCAGTTTTCAGTTTCAGAATCCACAGATTCTCGATTGGATTCAGGTCTGGACTTTGACTTGGCCATTCTAACACCTGGATATGTTTATTTTTGAACCATTCCATTGTAGATTTTGCTTTATGTTTTGGATCATTGTCTTGTTGGAAGACAAATCTCCGTCCCAGTCTCAGGTCTTTTGCAGACTCCATCAGGTTTTCTTCCAGAATGGTCCTGTATTTGGCTCCATCCATCTTCCCATCAATTTTAACCATCTTCCCTGTCCCTGCTGAAGAAAAGCAGGCCCAAACCACGATGCTGCCAACACCATGTTTGACAGTGGGGATGGTGTGTTCAGGGTGATGAGCTGTGTTGCTTTTACGCCAAACATAACGTTTTGCATTGTTGCCAAAAAGTTCAATTTTGGTTTCATCTGACCAGAGCACCTTCTTCCACATGTTTGGTGTGTCTCCCAGGTGGCTTGTGGCAAACTTTAAACGACACGTTTTATGGATATCTTTAAGAAATGGCTTTCTTCTTGCCACTCTTCCATAAAGGCCAGATTTGTGCAATATACGACTGATTGTTGTCCTATGGACAGAGTCTCCCACCTCAGCTGTAGATCTCTGCAGTTCATCCAGAGTGATCATGGGCCTCTTGGCTGCATCTCTGATCAGTCTTCTCCTTGTATGAGCTGAAAGTTTAGAGGGACGGCCAGGTCTTGGTAGATTTGCAGTGGTCTGATACGTCCTTCCATTTCAATATTATCGCTTGCACAGTGCTCCTTGGGATGTTTAAAGCTTGGGAAATCTTTTTGTATCCAAATCCGGCTTTAAACTTCTTCACAACAGTATCTCGGACCTGCCTGGTGTGTTCCTTGTTCTTCATGATGCTCTCTGCGCTTTTAACGGACCTCTGAGACTATCACAGTGCAGGTGCATTTATCTGGAGACTTGATTACACACAGGTGGATTGTATTTATCATCATTAGTCATTTAGGTCAACATTGGATCATTCAGAGATCCTCACTGAACTTCTGGAGAGAGTTTGCTGCACTGAAAGTAAAGGGGCTGAATAATTTTGCACGCCCAATTTTTCAGTTTTTGATTTGTTAAAAAAGTTTGAAATATCCAATAAATGTCGTTCCACTTCATGATTGTGTCCCACTTGTTGTTGATTCTTCACAAAAAAATACAGTTTTATATCTTTACGTTTGAAGCCTGAAATGTGGCAAAAGGTTGCAAAGTTCAAGGGGGCCGAATACTTTCGCAAGGCACTGTATGAACAGTGCTTTTGCATTGTGCAAATAGTTGTATTATGAATAGTGGGGGAAGATAAATAAGCAGATAAATATTGTTGGTATTTACAATGTTGTTTGTGCTCCACTAGCTGCCCTTTTCTCATGGCTCCGGGCCACAAATATTGCTGCACATTGCAGTATTTCGCCTAACAGATATGAGAGTTTATCAATGTTTGATTTGTTTTCAAATTCTTTGTGGGTCTGTGTGATCTGTGAGAATTATGTGTCTCTAATGTGGTCATACATTTGGAGGTTAGGAAGTGCAGATCCGTTTCCACCTCATTTTGTGGACAGTGGGCACATATCCTGTCTTCTCTTGAGAGCCAGGCTATGCTCACTGTTGCTGGACATAGTCAAGGACTTAATTAATTTTGGGTCAGTCACAGTGGTCAGGTTACTGTGTAATCTCTGTTTAGGACCAGATACCATTCCAATTTGCTCCGTTTTTTGGTTGATTCTTTCCAGTTTGTCAAATAGTTATCTTTTTGCACTTTCTCATCAGTTGTTTGGGTGTAATTCTGTTGCTGTCGTGTGGCTCTGTGGGGTCTGTTTGTGTTGTGTGTTGTGAACAGAGCCCTGGAACCAGTTGGTGGTCCCCAGCCGAACGTCTACACTGGCTTCACACGAAGAGTTGCCTGTATTGTATAGAACTTTTCCTCTCCCCTTACTCGCACCCCTTTCCATGCCATCCTGCTGTGGGGGAACCAGTCAAAGTCTTTCTGGGTACTCATCGACTCTGGGGCCGATGAGAGTTTTTGGATGCTACCCTGGCGTCCGAGCTGGAAATCTCCAATCAACCCCTCTTCATTCCCATGGACGTTAGAGCGCTGGATGGGTGCTCTAATGGCCGGGTCACCCACAATACCATTCTCATCAACCTACGAGTGTCAGGGAACCACATCGAGGCAGTCCAATTCATGCTAATTAAGTCTCCTTAGGTTCCCGTGGTATTAGAATTCTCTTGGCTGCAGCGACACAATCCCCTCATAGACTGGACGGCTGGTGCCATCATGGGCTGGAGCCCGTTCTACACACTCATTGGGTCGTCGGCAAGCCTGTCCTCCGGGATCCACCCTCAGTCAAACGGCCAGTCGGAGCGAGCCAATCAAGACCTGGAGACGACTCTTCGTTGCCTTGTCTCTGCCAACCCCACCACCTGGAGCCAGCAACTCATGTGGGTTGAATACACCCGCAACACCCTCCCCTGCTCTGCCACCGGGCTCTCGCCTTTTGAGTGTTCCCTGGGTTATCAGCCCCCGCTCTTCCCGGAGCAAGAGGTCAGCATACCCTTGGCCCAGATGTTTAGATGTTTATCCGCCGCTGCCGCAGTACCTAGAAGAGAGCACGGTTGGCTCTTCTCAAGACCACCTCCAGGTATCGACAGTACCCTGGCACCCCAGTATCACCTCGGGCAGAGGGTATGGTTGTCCACTCGAGATCTGCCCCTCAGGGTGGAGTCCCGCAAACTTTCCCTCCATTTTATCAGCTCTTTCCCCATCTCCAAGATCATTAGCCCCTCTGCTGTTAGTCCTCTGTTGCCCCGTACCCTCCGTATACATCCCACTTTTCATGTGTCTAGGATTAAACCTATGTCTCACAGCCCTTTGTCTCCTGTTTCCAGGCCCATTCCTCTCCCCCATCGACGACCAACCGACATACACGGTGAGGCACCTCCTGAAGGTTTGAGCAAGGAGCAGGGGAATCCAGTACCTGGTTGACTGGGAGGGTTTTGGCCCGGAGGAGAGTTGCTGGGTCCCCTCTAGGGACATCCTGTACCCGGGCCTCATCGATTCTGCTCTGCATGCATTATTTGGGGTTTTGCATTGTACACAATGTATATCTTTGCAGAATTCTGCATGCAGGGACTCAATTGGGTGTTTGTCCCATTTTGTGAATTCTTTGTTAGTGAGTGGACCCCAGGCATCACAACCATAAAGGTCAATGGGGTTTATAACTGATGTATTTTTAACCAGATCCTAATTGGGATGTCAAGTTTTATGTTCCTTTTGATGGCACAGAAGGCTCTTCTTTCCTTGTCTCTTACAGCCTTGTGATGTTGATGTTTAGGCCGAGGTACGTATAATTATTTGTGTGCTCTAGGGCAATTGTGTCTAGATAGAATTTTTATTTGTTGACCTGACCTTTTTTGAAACACATTATTTGTGTCATAATGAGATTCACTGTCAGCACCAATGTCTGACAGAATCTGTGCAGAAGATCTAGATGCTGTAGGCCCTCCTTGGTTGGGGAAAGAAGCACCCGATCATGTGATCATGAGGCCAGTAGGGTGATGCCAAGTACTGCACACTGTTCTAGTGCCCTTGCCAATTTGTTGATATACAGTACCAGTCAAAAATCTGGACACACCTACTCATTCAAGGGTTTTACATTATTGTTACCATTTTCTACATGGTAGAATAATAGTGAAGACATCAAAACTATGAGATTATTCAAAGCCGCCAGCCTTTGCCTTGATGACAGCTTTGCACACTCTTGGCATTCTGTCAACCAGCTTCACCTGGAATGCTTTTCCAACAGTCTTCAAGGAGTTCCCACATATGCGGAGTACTTGTTGGATACTTTTCCCTCACTCTGCGGTCCAACTCATCCCAAACCATCTCAATTGGGTTGGGGTCGGGTGATTGCGGAGGCCAGGTCATCTGATGCAGCACTCCATCACTCTCCCTCTTGGTCAAACAGCTCTCACACAGCCTGGCGGTGTGTTGGGTCATTGTCCTGTTGAAAAACAAATGTTAGTCCCACTAAGCGCAAACCAGATGGGATGGCATATTGCTGCAGAATGCTGTGGAAGCCATGCTGGTTAACTTTTTAAGGCTAGCAGTATTCGGAAGTTTGGATGACTGAGGTGCCTAAAGTAAACTGCATGTTATTCAGGCCCAGCAAGGATATGCATGGTAGAATTGGATAGAAAACACTCTAAAGTTTCTAAAACTGTTAAAATAATGTCTGTGAGTATAACAGAACTGATTTTGCAGGCGAAACCCAGAGGACATTCCATCCAGGATTATTTTTGTTGAGGTCATTGCACTTTTCAATGCTTTTCTATGGGAAGGTTTAATAATTAGGACCCAGATTGCAGTTCCTATGGCTTTTACTAGATGTCAGTCTTTAGAAATGGTTTCATGCTTGTTTGTTGAAAAATTAAGAAGTATTTGTATTCTTTCGAAGTATCCCTCTGAAGGACTCTAGTCGTTTGGCGTGCGTGAATGAGTGCGCGCTCCTCGTTCTTTTTCTCCGGTATTGAACACAGTATAGTCCGTCTTAAATTGTATTGATTATTTACATATTAGGGTACCTGAGGTTGGATTAGAAATGTTGTTTGAATTGTTTGGACAAAGTTTACAGGTAACTTTTTAGATTCCTTTGTAGGCATGTTGGGCGAGTTGGAACAGGTGGATTTCTGAATCAAACGCGCCAAATAAACGGACATTTTTGGGATATAAAGAAGGACTCTATCGAACAAAATGACCATTCATTGTGTAACTGGGACCCTTTGGATTGCAAAAAGATGAAGATATTCAAAGGTAAGTGATTTATTTTATCGCTATTTTTGAGTTTTGTGACACCTGTGCAGGTTATTAATTAATGTTAATGCAGGAAGTGGGTGAGGCACTGTCCTCAGACGATCAAATGATATGCTTTCGCTGTAAAGCCTATTGTAAATCGGACAAAGCGGTTCGATTACCAAGATTCTAAGCTAAAGAATAGTGTATAACACTTGTATTTTTATGAATATTTAATATTACTACTTTTGTATTTTGAATTTCGAGCTCTGTATTTTCACCGGATGTTGTCGAGGAGGGACGCTAGCGTCCCAATGATCCGAAAGAAGTTAAGTGTGCCCTGAATTCTAAATAAAGCACGGACAGTGATACCAGCAAAGCACCCCCATACCATCTCACTTCCTCCTCCATGCTTTACAGTGGGAACCACACATGCGGAGATCACCCGCTCACAGAGCCAAACATCTCAAATTTGGACTTATCAGACCAAATGACAGATTTCCAATGGTCTAATGTCCATTGCTCATGTTTCTTGGCCCAAGCAAGTCTCTTCTTCTTATTGATGTTTCTTATTGGTGTCTCCTTATTGGTGTCTTTGCAGCAATTCGACCATGAAGGCCTGATTCACACAGTCTCGTCTGAACAGTTGATGTTGAGATGTATCTGTTACTTGAACTCTGTGAAGCATTTGTTTGGGCTCCAATTTCTGAGGCTGGTAACTCTAATGAACTTATCCTCTGCAGCAGCCAGTTACATCGTAGCGCATTTGAAATGTTGTTCAGAATTGACAGAACTTCATGTCTTAAAGTAATGATGGACTGTTGTTTCTCTTTGCTTATTTGAGCTGTTCTTACCATAATATGGACTTGGTCTTTTACCAAATAGGACTATCTTCTGTAAAACCACCTATACCTTGACACAACACAAGTGATTGGCTCAAATGCATTAAGACGGAAAGAAATTCCACAAATAAACTTTTAACAAAGCACACCTGTTAATTGAAATGCATTCGAGGTGACTACCTAATGAAGCTGGTTGAGAGAATGCCAAGAGTGTTTAAAGCTGTCATCAAGGCAAAGGGTGGCTACTTTGAAGAATCTCAAATATGAAATATATTTTGATTTGTTTAACACTTATTTGGTTACTACATGATTCATAGTTTTGACGTAGTCACTATTATTCTACAATGTAGAAAATAGTCAAAATAAAGAAAAACCATGGAATGAGTAGGTGTGTCCAAACTTTTGACTGGTACTGTATATGTAGCATACATTTTCCTAAACTAATCTAATCTGTAAGTGCTTGTATTTATTGAACCGTTACTGAAAAGTCTGTTCCAGTTTACATTGTGTAGGTAGTCTCCAACAGCAGTGTGTTTATCCCTGTGCTGATGTCCATGCTGAGTGTGACATTGCTGGACATTCTCCTTCTTAAATGGATCCCAATAGAGATTGGATGTCACATTGCAAGCCACCATAGCATGACACAATAAGAAATACAGTATGTAAATGAGGCTTTAAACCTCAATGGGACCATATTAAACCCTAAATTACTGTTGAGTTGACTCCATAGGAGATCAAATTAACTATTGCAGTTGTATTGGGAGAGTAAACATTCCTCTATATAATGAACTCTAGAATATTGAACAACACTGCAGAGAGTTAAAAAAGTAAAAGCGCCATTTTCTATTAACACTGTAAAGAGTGAAAAGCAATGACGTTGAGATCAATATCCATACTAAATTGAGCATGTACAACCGAAACATAACGGTTGTCAGAGTACCTTTTTCTCTAGATTGAGACCAGATGTGATCTGTGGTAGAATCACATTTTCTTCAATTGGAGGATGTTGAAGTAATATGGAGGTTTTTATAAGGTTTCTAGAGGTATAGAGGTGTAACGTCATGGTAATAGAGAGTACAGTAGCCTAAGCGTAGCTGTTTCTCCCTGAGGTATACTGTAGTTGTACAATGAACAAAACTAACTTTCTTCCCTCCACACCTGTAATGATTTGCTAGCTGAATCATTTCCAATCTTTTAAATATTAAACAAAATCACCAAACGTAATTGAATTGGGAAACACAAAGAAACAGAAGGAATGAGAAACATAAAGGAAGCAAGGGAGCAAGGGAGCAAGGGAGCAAGGGAGGGAGCAAGGGAGAGAAAAATGTGAAGGCTGTGGAGACAGAGCAGAATAAGTAGATAAAGGGACATTCCTTGGAGCATATTACCCCCATTAAGCTCCAGTATATCATGATAAACCCCAAACAGCACACGCTCCTTCTCTCTCTCCCCTGTCTCTCTCTCTCTCTACCTCCATCCCTCCGTGCTTGTTATCACATTCTGACACGTTGCCATTTATGCCGTGGAACTTTGCCAAAGCTGTATCCTGTATTGCCGCCCTTTCTTGCAATTTATACATCAGAGATTAAATCTACCCCTGTGCGTCCCAAATGCCACCCTATTCCCTTTATAGTGCAGGGCTATGGTCAAAAGTAGGGCACTATATAGGGAATAGGGTGTCATTTGGAAGGAGCCAAAGTCTCACAAATTCTCACTCGTGGGGAGACATTACCATCACTGTGTAGAGGTGAGCTAACACGCTCAGGTGCTGTGCCCAGGAGATAAAGCCAAAATAATAAAGAGTCTTATGATTAGCACCTGAAAAAAGGATATCAACTCATGAAAAGGTCTGTGTGACTGGCCTCAGAATACAGTACATGCTAATAAACGAGGCATGTATGTTTGTGTGTGTGCGTGTGCGTGTGTGTGTGTGTGTGCGTGTGTGTGTGTGTGTGTGTGTGTGTGTGTGTGTGTGTGTGTGTGTGTGTGTGTGTGTGTGTGTGTGTGTGTGTGTGTGTGTGTGTGTGTGTGAAAAGAGTAAATAAAAGGTAGCCTTATTGTTTCTAACAATGTAGAAAAAATAAGCACCACCTGCCAAGTATATAGTAAACTATCAGAGACTGATAAGAGGCTCTTTCCATTCTTCCATTTCCTTCCAGTACTTCCACTGCCTCTCCTCCCTGCCTGCCCATGTTTCATGGAGCACTATTTCTGCCCCTGAACATATAGTCCTCATTTTTCACCCTGACCCAGTCCTTACGCTGTCGGAGGAATCAGCAGAAAGAATAGTTCCTGTAATAGTCTCTGTGACTTTGTGGAAGGGTAAAGTCATTTTCGACCGTAATTGGAATGCTTTGTCACTTCATCCTATTTATCATGTCTGAACTGCATTTCCAAATGTTTTTGGTGCTTAACCCTTATGTTCCCTCTCTCAAACACTTGCAGAGTGTAGCCAGACATACTGTACACACACTTCACTTGCTCATATAATATAATGCGCATGCACGCACACATGCACATGCACACACACACACACAGAGCCAGGATAAATCCCCTGTCTATTCTCCAATTTAAACAGTGATAATAGCTGTTAGCATAACTTAGTGACTGCCTAGCCCTCCACCCTGAATCCATCCCTCCTTCCCTCTCCCCCCTTCAAATCTGTCACAGGGGACACACTTAAGCACACTTGCAAGCAAGTGCGCGCACACACGCACATACCCTCGCACACACAGGCAAACATTGCCGGCCGGACTCTTTGCCAGAGGATTGACCTAGATCGAGCCCCACTTCACAAACAAATTTGTGTTTAACACAAAAAGGGATTTGAGCAGATTAAGATGACTAGGACTGAAGGGTAACAGGCCTCAGAATCACTGGCTAGTCCTAAATGGCACCCTATTCCCTATGTAGTGCACTACTATGGACTACTATGCACTGAAAAGGAAATAGGGTACAAACTAAAAAAATGAGGGTTCCTCAAGGGTTCTTTGGGAAAGGTGATGGATCTATGTGGAACCACATTGACTCAAAGAACCATTTGAGCTATTCAATGGTTCTTTGCAGTTCACTAAAGGGTTATTTGCTCTTTCAGTGAAAATTAAAATGTAGGAGAGGTGACTCATTAGAATATTTTGGGCCATGGTTTGCATACACTAAGATTGGAGTCATTAAAACTTGTTTTTCAACCACTCCACAAATTTCTTGTGAACAAACTATAGTTTGGCAAGTCGGTTAGGACATCTACTTTGTGCATGATGCAAGTAATATTTCCAACAATTGTTTACAGACAGATTATTTCACTTATATTTCACTGTATCACAGTTCCAGTGGGTTAGAAGTTTACATACACTGAGTTAACTGTGCCTTTAAACAGCTTGGAAAATTCCAGAAAATGGTGTCATGGATTTAGAAGCATCTGATAGGCTAATTGACATCATTTGAGTTAATTGGAGGTGTACCTGTGGATGTATTTCAAGGCCTACCTTCAAACTCAGTGCATCTTTGCTTGACATCATGGGAAAAGCAAAAGATATCAGCCAAGACCTCAGAAAATAAATTGTAGACCTCCACAAGTCTGGTTCATCCTTGGGAGCAATTTCCAAATGCCTGAAGGTACCACGTTCATCTGTACAAACAATAGTACACAAGTATAAACACAATGGGTCCACGCAGCCATCATACCGCTCAGGAAGGAGACTCATTCTGTCTCCTAGAGATGAACGTACTTTGGTGTGAAAAGTGCAAATCAATCCCAGAACAACAGCAATGGACCTTGTGAAGATGCTGGAGGAAACAGGTACAAAGTATCATATCCACAGTCAAACGAGTCCTATATCGACATATCCTGAAAGGCCGCTCAGCAAGGAAGAAGCCACTGCTCCAAAACCACCATAAAAAGCAAGACTATGGTTTGCAACTGCACATGGGGACAAAGATCATACTTTTTGGAGAAATGTCCTCAGGTCTGATGAAACAAAAATAGAACTGTTTGGCCATAATGACCATTGTTATGTTTGGAGAAAAAGGGGGAGGCTTGCAAGCCGAACAACACCATCCCAACCATGAAGCATGGGGGTGGTAGCATCATGTTGTCGGGGTTCTTTGCTGCAGGAGGGACTGGTGCACTTCATAAAATAGATGGCATCATGAGGGTGGAAAATGATGTGGATATATTTAAGCAACATCTCGAGACATCAGTCTGCCAAATCTGCCATCATAAGCTTTGAGAATGGTGTTCTTGTTAAAGCTTGGTCGCAAATGGGTCTTTCAAATGGACAATGACCCCAAGCATACTTCAAAAGTTCTGGCAAAATAGCTTAAGGACAACAAAGTCAAGGAAATGGAGTGGCCATCACAAAGCCCTGACCTCAATCCTATAGAACATTTGTGGGCAGAACTGGAAAAGCGTGTGTGAGCAGGAAGGCCTACAAACCTGACTCAGTTACACCAGCTCCTGGGGCTCCATGCAAGATCTCACCTTGTGGAGTGTCATGAGAACGGTGAGGAATCAGCCCAGCACTACACGGGAGGATCTTGTCAATGATCTCAAGGCAGCTGGGACCATAGTCACCAAGAAAACAATTGGTAACACACTACGCCATGAAGGACTGAAATCCTGCAGCGCCCGCAAGGTCCACCTGCTCAAGAAAGCACATATACATACCGTCTGAAGTTTGCCAATGAACATCTGAATGATTCAGAAGACAACTGGGTGAAAGTGTTGTGGTCAGATGAGACAAAAATTGAGCTCTTTGGCATCAACTCAACTCGCCGTGTTTGGAGGAGGAGGAATGCTGCCTATGACCCCAAGAACACCATTCCCACCATCAAACATGGAGGTGGAAACATTATGCTTTGGGGGTGTTTTTCTGCTAAGGGGACAGGACAACTTCACCGCATCAAAGGGACGATGGACGGGGCCATGTACCGTCAAATCTTGGGTGAGAACCTCCTTCCCTCAGCCAGGGCTTTGAAAATGGGTCATGGATGGGTATTCCAGCATGACAATGACCCAAAACACACATCCAAGGCAACAAAGGAGTGGCTCAAGAAGAAGCACATTAAGGTCCTTAATGTGTAACGTTACCTAGCCAGTCTCCAGACCTTAATCCCATAGAAAATCTGTGGAGGGAGCTGAAGGTTCGAGTTACCAAACGTCAGCCTCGAAACCTTAATGACTTGGAGAAGATCTGCATAGAGGAGTGGGACAAATTCCCTCCTCAGATGTTTTTTATTTATTTTACTAGGCAAGTCAGTTAAGAACAAATTCTTATTTTCAATGACGGCCTAGGAACAGTGGGTTAACTGCCTGTTCAGGGGCAGAACGACAGATTTTGTACCTTGTCAGCTCGGGGATTTGAACTTGCAACCTTTTGGTTACTAGTCCAATGCTCTAACCACTAGGCTACCCTGTGCAAACCTGGTGGCCAACTACAAGGGTTTTGCCACCAAGTACTAAGTCATGTTTTGCAGAGGGGTCAAATACTTATTTCCCTCATTAAAATGCAAATCAATTTATAACATTTTTGACATGTGTTTTTCTGGATTTTTTTTATGTTATTCTGTCTCTCACTGTTCAAATAAACCTACCATTAAAATTATAGATGGATAATTTCTTTGTCAGAGGCCAAACGTACAAAATCAGCAGCGGATCAAATACTTTTTTCCCTCACTGTATATATGCCCCCAAACTGTTACAACACTCTTGTTATAGAACTGTAACACACAGCACTTGTCACGTGAGCTGGGTTAAAATAGTATTCTTTCAAATACTTTAGCTGTGCTCAATTTAAGTTGCCTGACGCAATGGAATCAATGAGATAACCCTAACCATAAATCTAACCCTTCTCCTAATCTCTAATTTGTGTCACTTGTGAGGCATTGAGTGCTCTCCTCTTCCTACATGTGAACATCAGTTCCCCAGAAGAGAAGAGGCCAGACTGCAACTTTGATGTGGTCTGTAAAACCATCAGAGTGTTTGAGTGGTAGATAGGTTTCTTATCGAATGCAAGTCTCTCATCTGTAATGATGCGCAGCTTTGTGGCTTTTTGAGATGTCTTTGGAGCATGTGTGGGCTGTGGTTGGGATGGTGTCTATGAGTGTGTGGGGGGGTCTATGTCTGAATGACTTTGGTTGAGTGCATGCCTTTGTGGGTGGTTGGAAGTGTGTTTAGCACATGGTTGTGGTTACGAATTTTATAGAAAAAACACATGATTTCACGTGACATTTCCACATTTTGCACATGTGAAACCATGTGTTTTTGGAACACTTAAAATGTGATTATATTTCACATGAAGTTTAATTTGTGATCGCATAACCTTTCACATGTGGATTCAAATTTTCCAAAGAGATTTCACAGTTTATGCCCTGTAAACAAAAATGTGTCATTATATTACACACACAGTGCTTTTAGCTTACACATTGGACACACATGACTACAATGTGTATGTGTATTTATATAAAACTGTCCACAGTGGTCATATCATCTCGAATAAACAGAACAACTTTTTTTTTTACATCCAAAGTAATCATTATTCAACATGTCGTTACCTGGGATTTGAACTCAGCCTCTTGGTTCATAGCATTCCAATCTTCCAATTTCACCTGTATTCCTATACTTTGGATGTCAAAGTTCACATTTCTGAAATAAGTCAATTAAATCAATGATGAGACAATAGTCCGAATAAATTCTAACTAAAATAACATTGCAGTTGGCACTCCTGCTAACTGCAGAGATGTATTTAATTTAATAAATGTTTCGGGGAATATTTCAGACTTTGTGGTGCAGCAGAAAGATCAGCGTACTTCAAATACAGAGGTTGTGAGTTAAATATCCAGGTGTGGTTCTAGTTTAGCTGAACAGCAGTAACACATAGAACTGCACATTTGAAAACGTGATCACGTGAATTGTTCCAAAAACATGATGTCACGTGAAGTTTTTCAAAAACGTGTGAAATTGTGATTTTCAACATGTGATAACATGAAACGACACTATTAGCCATTGATGCTAATTCGGTGGTACATTTTACAGTCATTATAAGGTACATTTCTACAGTAATAGGTCATTTGCAATAAAACGTCACAACAAGGTGTAGAGTGTTGGATTTGACGGCTGGGGGGCAAGGAGACCCACAGCTCCGCTAAAACCATTGACAACTGCGTGCATAGTCAAAAGAGCATAGTCAAACCTACACATTTCTGACTATTCCATGCAAAACAACTGCGCACATTTAGCTCTATCGTGAGACATACATACATATACATATATACATATATACATATACAGCAAGTAACAGCATGCTTTTAATTATCAGTAAAACATCAATCGATCATGTAATTTCAGATATGTAGTGTAGCCTCACGATATCTCTCAATATTGGCCACCGTAAATTGGCAAGTTAACTAGGCAAGTCAGTTAAGAACAAAGTCTTATTTACAAGGACAGCCTACCAAAAGGAAAAAGGAGTCCTGCAGAGACAGGGGTTGGATTAACAACAACAAAAAATAGGACAAAACAAGCATCACGACAAGAGAGACATTACAACACTACATAAAGAGAGACCTAAGTCAACAACACAGCACGGTAGCAACACAACATGGGAGCCGCGCAATGTGGTAGCATCACAAAACATGGTAGTATCACAAAACATGGTACAAACATTATTGGGCACAGACATCAGTACAAAGGGCAAAAATGTAGACACCAATACATCATGCGAAGCAGCCACAAGTGTCCATAATTGGGGTCTTTGAGTGAAGAGATAAAACTGTCCAGTATGAGTGTTTTTTTGCAGCTCGCTCCAGTCACTAGCTGCAGCGAACTGAAAAGAAGAGCGACCCAGGGATGTGGGCTTTGGGGAACTTAATGTGACTATTTGAGTGACATAAAATAAAAGTGAACTATACCTGACAAGTATGAGTGGTTTAGGTTCATTTCCCATCTTCTGTAGGCTCTGCCTATCATGCAGCAGAAGGGTGCATTTCCCTTGGTATTGTTAGCTGATCATTTACTTTGCATTCTACCGGTAGAGACTTTGTATAGTTGGCTAAACATAGTGGTAATTAGACCTAGTGTACTTTTTTTTCTCTGACCAATGTTTCATTAGGATTGCTGCTGACAGACATGCTATAGGCTACATTGATTGATGGGCCATGTCAAACTGCTACTTGGGCCCAGAAGATATGATATGCATATAACTGGTAGATGTGGATAGAAAACACTCTAAAGTTTCCAAAACTGTTAAAATAGTGTCTGTGAGTATAACAGAACTGATTTAGCAGGTGAAAACCTGAGAAAAATAATTTCAGGAAGTAGTTTTGTTTTTGTTTTTGTAGTTTTCTATTCAATGCCATTACAGTATCCATTGACTTAGGACTCCATTTGCAGTTCCTATGCCTTCCACTAGATGTCAACAGTCTTTAGAAATAGTTTCAGGCTTGTATTCTTATAAATGAGGGAGTAAGACCAGCCTGAACGAGGGGACCCTAACGTGACGCAGAGTTTTTGTTTCTTGTTTACCTTTTATATTGACGACGTTATTGTCCGGTTGAAATATTTTAGATCATTTAGACTAAAAAACAACCTGAGGATTGAATATAAACATCGTTTGACATGTTTCTATGAACTTTACAGATACAATTCGGATTTTTTTGTCTGCCTGTTGTGACTGCGTTTGAGCCTGTGGATTACTGAAGAAAACAAATTTTTTGAGGTTTTGGGGAACTAATAATTGTAAGGTATGCTTTCGCTGTAAAGCATTTTTGAAATCTGACACCGTGGTTGGATTCACAATAAGTTAATCTTTAAACCTATGTAAAATAGTTGTATCTTTTCAGAGTTTTTATAATGAGTATTTCTGTATTTGAATTTGGCGGAACCGTTACGTATTTATTCTAACAGGTGGCATCCATAAATCTAAATAATTCCCGTTACATTGCACAACCTTCAATGTTATGTCATAATTACGTAAAATTCTGGCAAATTAGTTCGCAACGAGCCAGGCGGCCCAAACTGTTGCATATACCCTGACTTAATATTTTAATATTGCCTGCTAACATGAATTTATTTTATTTAACTAAATATGCAGGTTTAAAAATATATACTTCTGTGTATTGATTTTAAGAAAGGCATTGATGTTTATGGTTAGGTACATTCGTGCAACGATTATGCTTTTTTCGCAAATGCACTTTTGTTAAATCATCCCCCATTTGGTGAAGTTGGTTGTTTTTGTTAGGAAGAAATATTCTTCACAGTTCGCAACGAGCCAGACGGCCCGAACTGCTGCATATACCCTGACTTTGTTGCACAGAACGCAAGAGAAGTGACAATTTCCCTAGTTAAAAGAAATTCATGTTAGCAGGCAATATTAACTAAATATGCACGTTTAATAAAAAATATATACTTGTGTATTGATTTTAAGAAAGGCGTTGATGTTTATGGTTAGGTGCACATTGGTGCGCTTGTTAAATCACCCATTTGGCGAAATAGGCTACTCAATGATAAATTAACAGGCACCGCATCGATTATATGCAACGCAGGACAAGCTAGTTAAACTAGTACTATCATCAATCATGTGTCGTTAACTAGTGATTATGTTAAGATTGATTGTTTTTTATAAGATACGTTTAATGCTAGTTAGCACCTTACCATGGCTCCTTGCTGCACTCGCATAATAGATAATTGGCCATTTATGATTAATCGGGTTGACCTCTACTGTAAACATCTTCTCCTGTTTGTTTTTCATGGTCTGCATAGGCTCAGTTTCTTGGATGTTATGTGATGTTGTCATCTGAATGTCAAACAAATCGCTTAAAAAAAGGAGGCTATATCTGCGCAGTTCGATCCACATAATTTATTTAGCTGATGCATCTTACTTGTACTAGCTTAGGCTACTGTCGCTCCTACTTTTGATAAGTTTCTGCTTATAATTTTAGACATTTGGTAGGCCATTTGTTCGTTAACTATATATTTATATATTTCTTTTTTTACCCATCTAACAATAGGTGCCCTTTTTTTGCGAGGCATTGGAAAAACCACAAAAACCTGGTCTTTGTGGTTGAATAGTGTTTGAAATTCACTGGGACCTTACAGATAATTGTATATGTTGGGTACAGAGATGAGGTAGTCATTCAAAAATCATGTTAAATACTATTATTGGACACAGTGAGTCCATGCAACTTATTATTTGACTTGTTAAGCAAATGTTTACTCCTGAACTTATTTATGCTTGCCATAACAAAGGGGTTGAATACTTGACTCAGGACATTTCAGCTTTTCAATTTTTTATTAATTCGTAAACAAAACTAAAAACATAATTCCACTTTGACATTATGGGGTATTGTGTGTATGCCAGTGATAAGAACATCTAAATGTAATCAATTTCAAATTCAGGCTGTAACAAAACAAAATGTGGAAAAAGTCAAGGTGTGAATACTTTCTGAAGGCACTGTATGTTACTTCATCGTAATATTGTTGTATTGCTATATCCTGATATTCTATTCTAATAATTCCTCTTTATTGTGTACTTTCAGAAAACACACATTCAAACAGTATATAACATTATTTGCCTACCTCATACCTGAACTGAACATATTTCTCAGCAAAGATTGAGGTCAGCTTTTGTATGCTAGCAACATACTGTTTACTGGAGTAAAAAACAGCAAGAAAAGACATAGGCCTATATGTAATGGTTGCCTATTTTATTGAAGTAGTAGTAGTAGTTGAACAACAAAAACAAAAAGTAGTTTTACTATAGGAGCAAAAACTGCAAGAAATATATGTAACCCATGTCACGCTCGTTGAAAAGAGTAGGCCAAGGCGCAGCGTGAATAGAGTTCCACATATTTTTAATAAACTACAACTCACCAAAACAAAAAAATAAAGCACAAACGAAATGAGGCGCACTGGAGGCCTGATGCTGGAGGCCTGATGCGTGGTGCCAGCACTGGTAGTACCGGGCTGGTGACACACACCTCAGGGCGAGTGCAGGGAGGAGGCACAGGACGTACTGGACTGTGGAGGCGCACTGGAGGTCTCATGCATGGTGCCGGCACTGGTAGTAACTGGCTGGTGACACGCACCTCAGGGAAAGTGTGGGGTACTACAGGACGTACTGGACTGGGAAGGGCGCACTTGAGGCAGAGTGCGAGGAGCAGGCACCGGACGTACCGGACTGGGAAGGTGCACTGGAGACCTGATGTGTATAGCCTGCATCAATTGTTCCGGAACTTTAACACACTTCTCAGGACAAGTACAGGGAACTGACTCAGGTGGCATCGGACGGCTAACACGCTTCTCAGGGCGAATGCCATGCATACTACGCCAAACCAACAGCTCTCCCTCTTCACTCTCCTCCAATTTGTCCAACAGCTCCTCGACAGTCTGACTCACCCTTCAACTTCACCGACCACTCCGTGTGCCACCCCCAAAACAATTTGGGTCTGCCTCTCGTGCTTGCTTCGTTGAGCTCTCTCCTCGTATCGTCGCCGTTCCGTTTTCGCTGCCTCTATCTCCTCCTTCGGACGGCGATACTCCCCGGCCTGCATCCAGGGTCCTTTACCATCCAGGATCTCCTCCCAGGTCCATTCCTCCTGTACACGCTGCTTGGTCCATTTTTGGTGGGATCTTCTGTCACGCTCGTTGAAAAGAGTAGACCAAGGCGCAGCGTGAATAGAGTTCCACATATTTTTAATTAACTACAACTCACCAAAACAAAAAAATAAAGCATAAACGAAACGTGAAGCTACTGGTGTGCACTCAGGCAACTCAATGTAAGACAAGATCCCACAAACACAAATGAGGAAAATGGCTACCTAAATATGATCCCCAATCAGAGACAACGATAAACAGCTGTCTCTGATTGGGAACCATATCAGACCAACAGACATACAAAAACCAAGATGACCCACCCTAGTCACTATCACGCCCCAACCAACATAGAGAATAAACAGCTTACTATGGTCAGGGAGTGACAACCCATTTTTCAATATTAATGTACTGATTGAACAACAACTGTATTCTCACCCCCCACCCCTAAAGGCATTTTATCATGGCAGGTCACCTGTCATGTCAGTCAGTGCAGATTTGCTCAATAGTGCTTGAGCGTATGGTACTCATCAAAGCATGATGCAACACACAGTGGTGTGTCACAAGCTAAAGACGTACTTTGTCAACCTCCCCTGCTTCCATCTACTGGTGCTGGACAGGCAGACTCTGCAGTGCATCTGTGTGCGACCGCCTTGGGCAGAAATTTGAGGGGAAATGCCTTGCAGTGAGGCGTAGGGGATTGTCAGCAGCAGGACGGCCCCCCGTGGATGGACGCTGAGGGGTGTAGTGCTTCTCCAGCAGCTCTCTCATGAGGTTCTCTGTACTTTTGGTAGGTAATTACTTTATCTATGGGGGAGAGGTAGTGGGGAGGGTGATGAGGGAGTGGGAAGGTGGAAAAATATAATTTTATCCCTTGGTAGTTTTCCGAACGCATTTCACAAAGCTGTTTATCATGTTCGCCTTATCCACTGCCCTCATTTTGAGGTTATAGTCAAGTACACAATCTGGTTAGATTTTTCTCTCTCCCGTCAGTTGGTCCACCTTCCCTGTGGCTGACATGGTTGCTGAATGTACAATGGAGAAGACATAGACATCTCATTTGTCATGCCACTTTACTGCCAGCTGTTGAGCTCCACCTCCCCCCTCTGCATCTCCCGAATGCCGTCCTCCCCTTCCTGTTCAACTGAACTGTGCCACAGTCCCCTGTGCTGTTGGAGAGCAGATGCTGAAAGAGTGTGGGACTGCTGTAACAATTGTCCACATACAAAGTGTGGCCCTTCCAGAGATGAGGAGCCAGCATGGTCATTATCACGGACCCGGACACCCCAAGCCCCTCATAATGTTGGATGTCAGGGGTGGACCCTGATGTATAATGTATTGGATAAATTGTGTTCTCAAATCAAATCAAATTGTATTATTTCGTAAACAACAGGTGTAGACTAACAGTAAAATACTCATTGTCAGAATTGACAAAAGATTTTGTGCATTTGTGAGTTGTCTCCTTTTGAAAGATGTTGCTAGTGCTACAGCTTAGCCCACTAGCTACATACATAAAGAACAACACTGAATGGCTCCGAGTGAGTGTCAAAGTTTATGTGATTGACTGCCAGTATGTCCCACTTGTATCAATAAATCATTATCAGAAAAGTGGTTTGTGTGGGAATTATTTATGTACTGTTTTATTCACGTTTTCAAGTAATGGTGACAAATAATGCATTCTGATTCTTGAGACTTATATAATGAGTGTAAAACACCTTTTTGAAGTTTGTACTGTTTATGATTAGCTATTTCTAAGCTAATTGTTAGCTATATTTGGAGCCATGTTTGCTAACATCATAAAATACATTCTGGGTGTCGCGTAAACGTCTGTCAGACCAAAGATTTTTTTAACAATATGAGGTGAAGGGACGGTTCAATCGTCTTTCGAGTAAACTTCCGGAAGTGAATGATGGGAAGAGAATGATGGTAGACGACACACCACCTTCAACGTGTATACTGCGAACAGACCCAACACATCTTGTCACCTCTTCTTATCTTTGGTTGATGCGTAAAAACAAACATGGTGGCGCGTACAAACTCTACTCATCGTCAGATTACTTTAGACTTTATTTTGATCACTGGTAAACTTACCCGTGATGTGAGGAATTGTAAATAGCAATTGCTATTAGGTCAATATTATTATGTTTCTGTTAAAAAACTGTGGCCAGCTGAAACGCTGACTGTTGCGTCAATCGTAACTAAAAGTTCTAATTAAGTGTTCTAATCACACCGGTTTGAGCATAAGCTGCAGGAACCATTGTTGAATGATCACACTTGTGTGTTTTTACACGTCAAAGAGTTAAAGAAAACTGAACCATGTATTACAGTTTCTCCTGGCCCATAGATTACATTCAATTGATTATAGGCTACGACTTACGGCTGCACCATGTAATTTGAAAACAGTGGAGAAAAACAACATCTATCTGATAATCAAACGCTGCTATTCATTGCTGACCAGTAGATGTCACTAATGTGCATTTTGAACAAATAATGAAGCGCTGAGTAATTAACACATTTTCGGCACAATTTGGTGAAAGAGCCGAAGCCTTCAGAAAGCCTCGGTTTCCCCTCAATACTTTTCAGGGTGAGAAACCATCTAACATCATGTTGTAAAAATAGTGAACAACTCCTTTATGGCATGACAATGGGCCTCGGGATCTCATCACAGTATCTCTGTGCATTTTCGTTGTCCGTGGCTTATACCTGACCATACCATAACCCCACCACCACCATGGGGCACTCTGTTCACAAAATTGACGTCAGCAAAATGCTTGCAAACATGGCGCCATACATGTCTGCCATCTGCCTGGTACAGTTGAAACCGGGATTCATCCGTGAAGAGTGCATTTCTCCAGTGTGCCAGTGGCCATCGAAGGAGAGCATTTACAAAAATTCTCTAGAATGACGTTGTGGGCAGTTTATGGTAGAGAAATTAAGATTAAATTATCTGGAAACAGCTCTTATGGACATTCCTGCAGTCAGCATTCCAATTGCACGCTACCTTAAAACTTGAGACATCTATGGCATTGTGTTGTGTGACAAAACTGCACATTTTAGAGTGGCCTTTTATTTTCCCTGGCACAAGGTGCACCTGCGTAATGATCATGCTGCTTAATCAGCTTCTTGATATGCCACGCTTGTCAGGTGGGTGGATTATCTTGGCAAAGGAGAAATGCTCATTAACAGGGATGTAAACAAATTTGTTCACAACATTTTATAGAAATAAGCTTTTTGTGCATATGGAACATTTCTAGGATGATTTATTTCACCTCGTGAAACATGGGACCAACACTTTACATGTTGCATTCCTAGTTTTGTTCAGTATATTATGTGTTATGGATTTATGAAACAAGGCAACTAATTATAGTATAACGTTATCAATGTTGTATAGGTAGAGATGGATGGACACAAAGCGGCTTACCGACTGCAGTCAATACAGAGGAGGAGGCCACTGACAGCTCTGATGAGGTCAGACTCATAGTAGATTAGGATGTGGAGGAAGAGGACCATGAAGGCATTGGCTGATTTGCCATTTTATTATTATGCACTTTTAGACTAACATACTAACATACAGTGGGGAGAACAAGTATTTGATACACTGCCGATTTTGCAGGTTTTCCTACTTACAAAGCATGTAGATGTCTGTAATTTTTATCATAGGTACACTTCAACTTTGAGAGACGGAATCTAAAACAAAAATCCAGAAAATCACATTGCATGATTTTTAAGTAATTCATTTGCATTTTATTGCATGACATAAGTATTTTATCACCTACCAACCGGTAAGAATTCCGGCTCTCACAAACCTGTTAGTTTTTCTTTAAGAAGCCCTCCTGTTCTCCACTCATTACCTGTATTAACTGCACCTGTTTGAACTCGTTACCTATATAAAAGACACCTGTCCACACACTCAATCAAACAAACTCCAACCTCTCCACAATGGCCAAGACCAAAGAGCTGTGTAAGGACATCAGGGATAAAATTGTAAACCTGCACAAGGCTGGGATGGGCTACAGGACAACAGGCAAGCAGCTTGGTGAGAAGGAAACAACTGTTGGTGCAATTATTAGAAAATGGAAGAAGTTCAAGATGACGGTCAATCACCCTCGGTCTGGGGCTCCATGCAAGATCTCACCTCGTGATCTCACCACCTGGTCAATGACCTGAAGAGAGCTGGGATCACAGTCTCAAAGAAAACCATTAGTAAACACATTACGCCGTCATGGATTAAAATCCTGCAGAGCACGCAAGGTCCGCCTGCTCAAGCCAGCGCATGTCCAGGCCCGTCTAAAGTTTGCCAAAGACCATCTGGATGATCCAGAGGAGGAATGGCAGAAGGGCATGTGGTCTGATGAGACAAAACTAGAGCTTTTTGGTCTAAACTGCACTCGCCGTATTTGGAGCAATAAGAAGGATGAGTACAACCCCAAGAACACCATCCCAACCGTGAAGCATGGAGGTGGAAACATCATTCTTTGGGGATGCTTTTCTGCAAAGGGGACAGGACGACTGCATCGTATTGAGGGGAGGATGGATGGGGCCATGTATCGCGAGATCTTGGCCAACAACCTTCTTCCCTCAGTAAGAGCATTGAAGATGGGTCGTGGCTGGGTCTTCCAGCATGACAACGAAACACAGCCAGGGCAACTAAGGAGTGGCTCCGTAAGAAGCATCTCAAGGTCCTGGAGTGGCCTAGCCAGTCTCCAGACCTGTACCCAATAGAAAATCTTTGGAGGGAGCTGAAAGTCCGTATTGCCCAGTGACAGCCCCGAAACCTGAAGGATCTGGAGAAGGTCTGTATGGAGGAGTGGGCCAAAATACCTGCTGCAGTGTGTGCAAACCTGGTCAAGAACTACAGGAAATGTATGATCTCTGTAATTGCAAACAAAGGTTTCTGTACCAAATATTAAGTTCTGCTTTTCTGATGTATCAAATACTTATGTCATGCAATAAAATCAAATTAATTACTTAAAAATCACAATGTGATTTTTCCGGATTTTTGTTTTAGATTCCGTCTCTCTATGATAAAAATCGACATGTTTTGTAAGTAGGAAACACTGCCGATTTTGCAGGTTATCAAATACTTGTTCTCCCCACTCTATAAACAGTATATTAGGTCTATCTTTTTAAAATTATTCTCTCCCTCTGTAGGACAGTGTAATGGACTGCCGGCTCTCAGACCTTTTTTAGAAGGACACTGTAGAAGCTGTCCCCACGGGGACAAGGACAGGCAAGGACTGGAGAGACTGGATAACATGCTGCTAGGGCTGCAGAGAGGGCTGAGGGACAATCACACCCTCACAGCCCAGGTGAGCACAATATGATAAGCAAAGGTAAAAGGACACACACTAACACACAAAAGACAGGCAAGTGAACATTGACTGGCAGAGAATCGACATTTGGCTAGCCTGGTCCCAAATCTGTTTATCCTGTTGTATGATTGTTGTCATGCCATGTTACCATAGGAGTTGGCTATATGTTACAATCTGATGGAAGACCACACTAACATTTGGCTGATAGAAGCTGGGTTGTGTGAGAAGTCTGGCTGTCAAACAGACTGAGATTCTGAGGAAGGCATCACACAAGCAGATGGGTCAGTATGTCCAAACACATAATGCAAATATTAAAGATTATGCTCCATATTGATGTTGAATAGAATACCCTTGTAAAACCAGATTGACGACTGTGCTCACACTTGTTTCACTTCACTTGCAGTGAAACAGAACGTGAGCTTGCAAGATCAGGCTGGTTTAGGGAGGTGATAGAAATATGCTTGATGCCATGCCAACTGTTGTAAAAGCCATTTATTGTTATATGCCTTATTCGTATCATATTATGTAATTCAACATCGATTTTGATGACAATATCCCTGAGATGAACGTTGTATATAATGTTAAGGCTATGATAGCGATGTATATTTAACTTTTTTTTACAGGTTTCAATGAGACAATATAATATATACCCCTAACCCTATCTTTTCAATAAGTTATTGTTTTATTAATATTATATTACTTGCTTGTCTTTATCATATGTAAGACTAACTACTATTTGTATTTTGTTTTGATGCAGATTTATGTTTAATATACTATCCAGATAAGAAAGCATCTGATCACAGAACATTCCATAGAATATATCTTTTTTTTTTTATTAAAACATTTGTCACTAAAACAGTTTGCAGTAAAAGCTATTTCTATTCTGATTTCAGATATTCAAACCTTAAAACTCAAGGAAGACTCAATATGCTATATGTTTTTCTGTATCTTCATTAGAAAGTTGTGTAAATGGCAGTTGTTTGGGGGAAAAAGCATTGATTTTCACATCAGATACCCATTTTCACAGGTGTTATTTCTTGAATGATTACAATTTGATTGATTGGGTTATATTTTATGTCAAATCATGCACATATCTTGCTGATTGGCAGCATACTGTAACAGCTGCAGCCTATCAGAAGATAGCAGGCATGGTTTTCAACTAGCTCTTTTTGGTTTTCCATAAGCGGGAATTTCGTCCCAGTTAACAAAATGACTAATTCACAGCAACAAGTTGCCATTAAGTTAGTTGAAAATGCACAACAAACTCTTCACAGTGCAGCTCATTACTGACACATTCTTCACAGTTTACAGAACAGTTTACAGAACAGACAGTGTCAAAAAAGGTTATCTACTTACATCCGCACAACCATCAAAAACTTCTACAACACTTCCACTGACAGTTGGCACAAATATACATATATTGACCACACCTGCAATGTATCAAAGTGCAGTGGTGATCATACCTTATATTCAAAATATTGAGTAGAAAAATATCCTGTTATACCTACAAAGCACCGAATGGTACCTTATGAGTTCATATGTGTACCTGGGAAGTGTACCTTTGACCTTTTTGTACCCAGGTAACAACATTGTACCCTAAACATATCCTTATTTTTGGCTAATGTAAAGTAGTGTGAATAAGTATGAACCTGGTGGCATTGCAGAGGTTGTAAATTCAAATCTGTGTGATCACGAGAGGTTATGAGTTCAAATCTTGAGTCACAGTACAAAAATAAACTATTTTTTACACTAATTTAAATCAGAATACAGCAGCATACTGTCATTTTATAGAAATAACACCAAGTTTAAAAAAAATATTTCCTATATTTTCACTGCAACTTTAGGTTGCAGTAAGAACTTCAGTTTTTTTTTTGAGTCCCAAGTAATCAGCATACAGCATCATACTGTCCTTCAACATTAACACCTGAATGTAGCTGTAAAAATACACTAACCTGTCATAGATTAACCATATTTTCACCTCAACTAGACAAAACCTTCCAGAGAACCATGACACCATGGCACGTCCTTGGAGACGTCCCTGAAACAAACTGGGAACTAGACAAAGTAAAATATTGTAAATTACATTTAACACCTGGGTTTTCACATGTGCTCAACTGTTGTCAGATGTGTAGTGTCATGGTATCACATGTTGAAATTTTGCATCCCCACGTTGTCACATTTCTTTCACATGAGATTGTGTTTTCACATGTGCTCGCTCACATGTTGTCACGTGTAGTTCATGTTATCACATGTTGAACTTATGCATCCCTATGTTGTCACATTTATTTGACATTCATTTCACATTAAATCATTACGATCACACAGGATCACATCTTCACATGTGAAATTCATGTGGTTTTTGGGTGTGAGCATGTGTGTGTGTGTGTGTGTGTGTGTGTGTGTGTGTGTGTGTGTGTGGTCTCACAAATGGAGAAACAAAAGCAGGACACTCATCAGTAGAGTTGGCGTGTGCACAGCAAGGCGGAATTCTAAGCAGATAAGAAGAGAGATGAGGAGGAACAGAGGCTTTCACCCATCCAGTTCCCATACACAGCACAGGGACATACAGATACCCTGATGTGGACCACATGGTTACAGTAAGTGAAGCATCCTTGTGATTAATGGACGCTACAAGTTTGAAGTTTGACGCTAGACTATATCTCCCCTGCCTGTAGTTGAGATACTGTGTGTGTGGGTGTGCGTGTGCGTGCTTGTAGCAGAGATACAGTATGGGGAATGAAGCTGCATGCCACAGGTCAGGGGTCAGTCCTAGTTGGCGGGGAAGAGTGAGTCTCTCTCTTTGAGACCGTTAACAAGCCTGGGGGACAGAGCATAAAAACAGTCAAACTCTTCGCCAGCTGTTGGACGTCCTGCTTAACTCTGCTAATTACAAACTCAGTGGGCTTCCGCTCTCCCCAAACTCCCCCTGCACACACACACTTATGCACATGCGCAGATACACAGACACACATATGCATGCATGCGTGCACATACACACACACACACACACTCCACCACACACACACGCCACACTCCACCCTCCTTTCCCCCACACACACACCCTGTCCCGTCCCGGTCACGTCCGACCCCTACCTCCGCTCCATCTGCTAGCGAGCTGTTTAATTAGGAGCAGCTCTTTTAATTGATGAAAGAGAGCGAAGGCTTGAAAACTTCAAAACCACCGTCTGACTCCACACCACAGCGCGCCTGTGCTCCACTCAACACCACATAAAAGTGCCTCAGAAATGGGCCTCCTCCCTGCTTCATTTACATTAGGTAACGGTGGCTACGCTAACTACCTCATCATGTCAGACCCCATTCATTAATCACGAGTCTTGTTTCAAGCATCGGTAAACAAAGGCTTTTCCTGCAGCTATGTTTTTACTTGTTTTCTTAACCGTTTTCTATCGGTGGTTGATTTTCTTTGTAGATTGAGGTCTTTGCTCTGGGCTGTTGTTTGTACTAGCTTGCCTGACAGGCTGGCAGGAGCACTGACCTTCTTACTGACAGGTATTTTCATTAGGGGTTTGGTAGGGTGAGGTCAGTTGTTTGCTGTGGAGGGAGAACAGCAAGGAATATTGATTGTTTTGATCCATCTACAACATTGCCCATCATTTGTGTGTGCTGTTGTCTTGTCTGTGGAGAGACAACACTGCACGTCCTCCCCTCCTCACTAAAGTTGTTCCGATGGAGCATCTGACCTGCTTTCCCCTCCTAACTTTTAAAGATTCCCTCCCGAACGCAATGTCAAAAGTTTTAGAACACCTACTCATTCAAGGATTTTTCTTTATTTTTACTATTTTCTACATTGAAGAATAATAGTGAAGACATCAAAACTATAACATAACACATATGGAATCATGTAGAAACCAAAGAAAGTGTAAAACAAATTCTTCAAATAGCCACCCTTTGCCTTGATGACAGCTTTGCACACTCTTTGCATTGTCTCAACCAGCTTCATGAGGTAGTCACCTGGAATGCATTTAAATTAACAGGTGCACCTTCTTAAAGTTAATTTGTGGAATTTCTTTGCGTCTTAATGCATTTGAGCCAATCAGTTGTGTCGTGACAAAGTAGGGAGGTATACAGAAGATAACCCTATTTGGTGAAAGACCAAGTACATACTATGGCAAGAACAGCTCAAATAAGCAAAGAGAAACAACAGTCCATCATTACTTTAAGACATGAAGTTCCGTCAATTCTGAACAGCTACAGGAATGGAAGACCCAGAGTTAACTCTGCTGCAGAGGATACGTTCATTAGAGTTACCAGCCTCAGAAATTGCAGCCCAAACAAATGCTTCACAGAGTTCAAGTAACAGATACATCTCAACATCAACTGTTCAGAGGATACTGTGTGAATCAGGCCTTCATGGTCGAATTGCTTCAAAGAAACCACTACTAAAGGACACCAATATGAAGAAGAGACTTGCTTGGTCCAAGAAACACAAGCAATGGACATTAGATTAGTGGAAATGTGTCAGTTGGTCTGGAGTCCACATTGGAGATTTTTGGTTCCAACCGCTGTGTGTTTGTGAGACGTGATGTGGGTTAACGGATGATCTCTGCATGTGTATTCCACACCGTAAAGCATGGAGGAGGAGGTGTTATGGTGTGGTGGTGCTTTGCTGGTGACACTGTCTGTGATTTATTTAGAAATCAAGGCACACTTAATCAGCATGGCTACCACAGCATTCTGCAGCGATATGCCAACCCACCTGTTTTGGGCTTAGTGGGACTATCATTTGTTTTTCAACAGGACAATGACCCAACACACATCCAGGCTGTGTACAGGCTATTTGACCAACATCAACTGTTCTCAAAACTCACCACTAAGCTAATGACGCTGGGACTAAACACCTCCCTCTGCAACTGGATCCTGGACTTCCTGACGGTCCGCCCCCAGGTGGTAAGGGTAAGCAACAATACATTTGCCACGCTGATCCTCAACACGGGGGCCCCTCAGGGGTGCGTGCTTAGTCCACTCCTGTACTCCCTGTTCACCCATGACAGGGAGTACAGGAGTGGACCAAGCCCGACTCCAAAACCATCATTAAATTTGCTGATGACACAACAATGGTAGGCCTGATCACCGACAATGATGAGACAGCCTATAGGGAGGAGGTCACAGACCTGACTGTGTGGTAACAGGACAGCAACCCCTCCCTCAACATGATCCAGACAAACAAGATCATCATGGACTACATGAAAAGGAGGGCGAGCACGCCCCAATTCTCATCGACGGGGCTGTAGTGGAGCAACTTGAAAGCTTCAAGTTCTTTGGTGTCCACATCACCAACAAACTATCATGGTCCAAACACACCAAGACAGTCGTGAAGAGGGCATGACAACGCCTATTCCCCCTCAGGAGACTGAAAAGATTTGGCATGGGTCGTCAGATCCTCAAAAGGTTCTACAGCTGCACCATCAAGAGCATCTTGACTGGTTGATTCACCGGCTGGTATGGCAACTGCTCGGCCTCCGATCGCAAGGCGCTACAGAGGGTAGTGAGTACGGCTCAGGACATCACTGGGGCCAAGCTTCCAGGACTTCTATACCAGGCGGTGTCAGAGGAAGGCCCTAAAAATTGTCAAAGAATCCAGCCACCCTAGTCACAGACTGTTCTCTCTGCTACCGCACGGCAAGCGGTACCGGAGCGCCAAGTCTAGGTCCAAACGGCTTCTAAACAGCTTCTACCCCAAGCCAATAGAATGCTGAACAGCTAATCAAATGGTTGCCTGGACCCCCACCCCCACCCCCAATTTTTACGCAGCTGCTACTCGCTGTTTATTATCTATATATAGACACATTACCCTTACCTACATGTACATATTGCCTCAATTACCTCAACTAACCTGTACCCTGCGCATTGACTCAGTACCGGTACCCCTTGTGTATAGCCTTGTTATTGTTATTTTGTTTAGTAAATATTTTATTAAACTCTTATTTTTCTTGAAACTGCATTGTTGGTTAAGGGCTTATAAGTAAGCATTTCACAGTAAGGTAAACCTGTTGTATTCGGTGCATGTGACAAATAAAAATGTATTTTATTTGAATATTGACATCCTCTGTGCTGGCTCCTCATTCTAATCACCTCTGTGTGTTTGAAAAGGGCAGCTAATAATAGTGGAGGCAGGATCACTGGCTATATCCGAAATGGCACCCTATTCCATAGATAGTGCACTACTTCTGACCAGAGCCAATAGGCACGGTTCAACTGCCAGGCAACAGATTCATTGGCACATTCCTAGTTTTAATTAGAAGGCTGATGTAATATATTGTTTTGATTCCACCCCCTGTTAGCTCACTTTAATTGGGGAATAATGTTTACTGTTTAACAGACTTCACTAAAACTCTGCTACTTTAAAGTGAAAAGAATAAAGAACCCACCTAGCTAATTCAGCAACCCCTCCTCCTCTCTCTCACCCTCTCTTTATCCCAACATCAACCTTAACCACACCCCAGCGAAAAAAAACCTTAGAACAGCAGAAATTGCAGGGTCAGACGAATGCCTTTGCTTTGAGTGAGAGCCTGATTAAAAGAGAGATGTTATGAGGCTGCCTGCTGCACCGCCCGCCCGCAGTGATTTAGACCTGTACCACACTGTTATTACATCTGCATCCCAAATGACACCCTCTACCCTACGGGACCTGGTCATAAGTAGTGCACTTTATAGGAAATGGGGTGCCATTTGGGACACAACCTACGTCCACCTTATGAAGCAGTCCCTGTGATGTTTCATCTCCATCCACGAGATAAGCCTCTGAGAGTTGAGGTAAGCTAAGTGGCCCTAAAAGCAATACTTAAGACGTTAGTAATTACGCTCTAACGACCCTAAACACATTTTATCTTACATGAAAGAGTCTGATAGAAAAATCCTTATCGTATATTCAACGAGGCCATGCATTGGGGGGGTTTGGGATTTACAAGCACAAAGTATGAGGGAAGGAAGGCTTTTAAATCCGCTGCTGTCAGAGGAATGCGAGCGGGCAACGAGTTGCTAGGCTGCTACACAAAGGTATGGGACCTCAGCCCCAGTGCTTCGCAGAGAGAGAGAGCAGCAGTCAGTTTTCTTATCAGTATGGGATAGGGAGTTTCATTCCTTCGCAAGGATAAAGCCTTGTAAAATCATTAGCCTCTAGGCGTGAACCCGGAAGATTTGCTGCACGGCGAGGTAGGTAGTTGTTGGACAAAGCAGAGCTTTTTTGGGCTCCTCCATATAACGCCCTAATAAAACATATTGCTTCTGATGACATTGCTATGAACAGCCATTCACAGGCTTTTTCGAAGTTGACAGCACACACCTAATCTAGAGTAATGTAAACGTGTACAACTATCCAAAGACATTGTCAGAAATATCTTATTTATGGAATTTGGCAATGTACTACATGCATATACTTTGATTGGGCAAAGTCAGACCATTCTGACCCTAGGCTACTTCCCCCAAAAAAGCCTCCAGAATCTGTTGCAATATTGTCTTATTAGTCAGACAAGACTTGATGCCCTCCCCATACGCCAAAATCAAATATAGTCCCTTTTGTTAATACTCACATCAGAACGACAGCATTGAGCAGCACATCGTGACCCAAATTGTTTGCCATGTCACGTCCAGTCAGCATCTGTAAACCCGCTGAGAGGTGTTTGGAATGAGACAGGGACGGATTAGGGAGTATCCTGGTGCTTTATCCCACAGATGAGGTGTGTCAACTCTGACACTAATAAACCAAGCGGAGCTGAGCATCTGACTGAGACACCAGGCTCTGATTCCCCTGTCCTTCTCCTGACACTCACCCATGCTATGTCCCAAATGGCACCCTATTCCCTGTACAGTGCTGTGTGGGCCCTGGTCAAAAGTAGCGCACTATAAGGGGAATAGGGTGCCATTTGGGATGCACCCCCAGTCACCGGTCTCTTCACATAAGCAACAACCCCAAGAGCTTGTGTTTTGTTTTCCTAAAGAGTTTTAGGTTTAAGCTTCTTTAAAAGCTTTTTTTAAAGTCTTTGTAGATCCAATCTGGAAGAGGAGAGAGGATAGAGGCAGAGCGGACAGGCAAGGGTGGGTAGTTGTTTGTTGATCCCCAGCGTTCTATTAATTACACTGCGTACCTAACTACTGTCCTCATTCTAATGGAAAATCACTTCAGATGATGTTCAAGTAGGAAATCAGGCACTGATTGCATTTGGAAAGCGACCCAATCAGATCTCTCCCTGAATAGCACACATAGAGCAAAAAATGACAAAGCTAGGAGGACAAGATGAGGAAGAAGGGAGTTAAAAGAGAATGAGTGCAGAGAGCGAGAGAGAAGAAGAGAGCAAGAAGATATGGAGAGAGAGAGAGAGACCGAATGTGGAAGCGAGAGAAGATCAATTGTAATGCGTTCTGACTGGTTCATTATATCAATTTCCAATCACGCTGCAAAGGGTAAAAAGAACCATCTCCTCTCTCTCCCACTCTATGGAAAGATTGGGACCTTTCAGATATGAACAGAGCACTTGTACTCATATTCTTCTCTCTAGATTTTCTCTTGTGATGGAGCAATCAACAATCTTTCAGCAAGGGAAGTGCAATCTATGTGCAATCAGATTCCGAATCTCATTTACAACAGTCAAAGATAATCTTCATTTTCGCTCTACCCAGTACTATGCTACGCGCAAAAAAAAAGACACAGAACCTGACCTGCGTTAAGATGCTCTTGTGTGGTCCAGACCTACAGTAGACCCCTGAGCCCCTCGTCTCCTTTACTGCCGCAGTCCAGCGTCTGTTACTGAGCTACTTTCTCTGCCCTTACACTTTTTTTTTCTCGATTTCACTTGTTTTTGAGAAACTTACTCCAACAATTCACTTCCTCATCCTCATTGTGCAGTACAGGGGCTCTGGGTGGGGAAAAAAAACAAGAAAAAAATGATCCAACAACACCCAAAAAGGCGTATGTCCTTTTAAAAATGGAAACACCCTCAGTATAGTGATGCAGATCTTTAGATTTTGTACACATTGTGTCATTCATAACTTGATCCGCAACCGCATTGTGTCATTACGAACTCTATTCCCCAATTCCGCTGTTTCACGTGTAGCCCACTGCTAAAATGAACAGAGATGTATCGTTCGAGTCGCAACATAATGGAATATAACATTGCGGATAAAGTTCAGCTTTTCCGTTTCTAAAAGGAGCCCCCTATACTGCAAAACAAGGATGAGGAAGTGAATCACTGGTTGGGGTAAGCTTAAAAAAAACAAGTGACATTGTCTGGACATTTCCTTTTTAATTTTTTATTATTTGGTTGTAAAAAAAGCAACATTCTCCTTTCAAACCAGTACATCTAACCACATACTGTGTGAGAGGTCTATGTTTCCTCTCATTAATAATTCAACTGTATCCTATTGACCATTTCCCAACTCCCTCACAGATCAGCAACCTTGTCTCACAAGTGGAAATTAAATGGGACCCTGGATTCGACATGAAAATGGCCCCAACATTTGAAGAGAATGTTTTACTTTGTCACTTGCAGCCCCTCCAGAGGTCTACACAGTCTTCTACAGTCTGACGTTCACAGATTGCTGTCTGCCTGAAGCTCCTTGGTCTCTGTGCAGATCTATCTGTCTTTTATTTGTGATGTAACATAGCCTGGCCTAAGTACCATAAAACATACAGCACTTCAGATTTTACTGAGCACCTCCAAGACATGCCCCACTGGGCAAAAACAGTTTGAATCAATGTTGTATCCATGTCATTTCAGCCAGAAAAATCTATGCGATGACATTGAATCAACATGAAAAACTGATTGGATTTGCAGAAAGTCATCAACATAAGGGCATTTTCTTTCACCCGACTTTTAACCAAATCCAATTATAGTTTTTTACAATCACTTTGGCACTAATTTCGGAACGTTGATGTCATTTTTCAAAACTCTAGAAACAAAGCACTTTTTCCAATTGCTTGGATACAGTACACATAAATATAAGATCATTTGTTCATTGAACTTAAATCACCTGTTAAAAATGACAAAACTTGACATAAAAGTATTACCATTTCAAAATGCAATTCACACATTACATCTGAGATGACTGTCTATTCCTTTCATTACAATGATCTAACTATCAATTGATACAACTGCTCAAAATGATAAGTAACTGTTGCATTACTCTGAATGCATAGTTTTATGGAAACTGACATGTTTAGATCATGAAAGTTTCAGGATAACGAGATCCATTAACATCAATTACCGTGGAACATGAACCAATTGGATTACATTATCTATGGATGTAATATTTCATCATCATTCTTTATCAGACATATGGTCCCATGTACCACCATGTTTTCAGATTTGACATTACTGTACACTCACTTTATTAGGTACACTTATCTAGTACTGGGTAGGACCCCCTTTTTCCTTCACAACAGCCTGAATTATTCATGGTGTTGTATGTTAAGAGATGCCATTCTGCACATCACTGGTTTAAACAGCTGTTTTTTGAGCATTTGTGGCCTTTCTGTTAGCTTGAATGAGTCTGGGAATTCTCCTCTGACCTCTTTCATTAACAAGGTGTTTTTGTCCACAGAAATGGCGCTCACTGAATGTGTTTTGTTTATCGCACCATTCTCTGTAAACTCTAGAGGCTGTAGTGCATAAAAACCCAGGAGGGGGGCTGTTTCTGACAAGCTGGAATCACCATGTGTGGCATCAACAATCATACCACAGTCAAAGTTGCTTAGATTACTCATCTTGCCTGTTCTAATGTTTGGTCGAACAACATCTAAAGCTCTCTACTCTATATACTCTATATATTGAGTTGCAGGCAGCCACATGATTCGCTGTTTGAATGTAACCTTCCTTGATGAGCTAAATCAGGTCTGTAGAGCTGATGGCATGACCTATGTCATTGTGTGGGATAATGTCAGGTTCCACCATGCTCAAATGGTGCAAGCATGGTTTCAGGCCCAACCACAATTTACCACCCTGTACTTACCCCCATACTCTCCTTTCCTTAACCCAATTGAGGAATTATTCTCCACATGGAGGTGGAAGGTATATGATAGGCGCCAGTCACAGGCAGCAGAGAACTGGAACGAAAGGCGGCCAAATGAGGTGTTGGCTTTAGGTATGATCAGTGAGATACACCTGCTAGAGCACGTGCTACGGGTGGGTGTTGCCATCGTGACCAGTGAACTGAGATAAGGCGGAGCTTTACCTAGCATACAGGTCGCAGTGGTGGGTGGTATAAGGTGCTTTAGTAACAAAACGGATGGCACTGTGATAAACTGCATCCAGTTTGCTGAGTAGAGTATTGGAAGCTATTTTGTAGATGACATCACCGAAGTCGAGGATCGGTAGGATAGTCAGTTAGAGCTGGCACAACTCAAAGGACATCTCTCTCTTTTCAACTCTACTTTCACAGAGGAAAGGTGTGTGTGTGTGTGTGTGTGTGTGTGTGTGTGTGTGTGTGTGTGTGTGTGTGTGTGTGTGTGTGTGTGTGTGTGTGTGTGTGTGTGTGTGTGTGTGTGTGTGTGTGTGTGTGTGTGTGTGTGTGTGTGTGTGTGTGTGTGTGTGTGTGTGTGTGTGTGTGTGTGTGTGAACTGTAAAGGCTGAATCAGAGAGCTGCTATATGTGTTGCCAGGCGATGGTGACATGCGGGGACATTGTTTTTATCGCCTGAAGGCACATCGTACACGCTGCCAGTGTGTAAGTGGGTACCTGGGTAGGCAATCATTCTGTTCCTGTTATAACTTAGATGCAGTTTTTCTTAGTCTGAATACACTTCTTTGCTCTCTCTCTCTCTCTCGCTGTCTCTGTTAGTCCCTCTCTGTCTCACTCTCTCTTCCTCCCTCCATCCATCCATTCATCCATCCATCTGCAACACACACCAGAGGTTTGAAGTGAACTTGGTGAGGACAGACTTCCTACTGTAGTAATCACTGGAGGTCAAGTCATCGTTGGTATGTTATGTTTAGGGAAATAGGAGCTATTTACTGCTAGAAATGATATTCAACTTCCTGTCTTGATTAATAAGGGAATATTACTCACAGAGGGGCACTAGAGGGGCCTCCCAGTCCCTCACACACATACCCATACATCAACTCATGTGCTAGTCTGTGTATCCTTATTATGCAGTATTGCCGCTGGGGGAGAAGAAACGTACTTACTTAGTCCTCGTCATCCTGGATGGGACATAAGGCCGCAACAATCTTGAGTCGGTCTTTGGCAACAGCTTGGCAACAGCTTGTGCCCTGTCCCATGAGGAGGAAAGGAAAGAGGGAGGAAAATTCATATAATCTCACTCATTCACTGCAAAAATGGCTGTGCATCACAAACTGTTGTTTGAAGCTGAATGTCCAACCTATAAATGTTTATGCTTCTTTCAGTTGCTTTCCTTTGAAAGGCTGTGTGTGTGTTGTGTTTGTCTACATTTAGGGCCAGGACTAGAGCCAGTTCAACTGGTTTTTCTCAACCTGCCATCACCGATTAGGAGTTGTTTCAGACAATGAATGTAAACAGAAATACTAAGTGGAGCAGAGAGGAGAGGAAAGGAGAGCATAGAAGCTGGACTCCACAGTGCTTGAGAAATACAGTGATAGGCTGAGTCTCAAATAGAACCTTGAACCCATATTGCTCTGCTCAAATGTAGTGCACTAAATAGGAAATAGTGGCATTTGGTGTGCTGTCTTAGTGAGCAAATGGGCTGTGCTGTGTGCTCTCTGCTCTGCAGTATGCAAACTAATGGGATGCTAAACGTGTTAGAGAGAGACGTCAAACACATGGAGTCGACAGTTGCCAAGCAGTTCTGCACTGTATTCTCTGCACTGTCTCATGTGGAAAGATTGAGTGGAGGGAATAGGAAGTGAGAGATGAGGGAGGGAGAAAGCGGAGAGGAAGAGATAATAAGAAAGTGATATAAAGGCTTTTTTTTTTGTTACATTTTCATGATCTCCTTCTCTCTCAGCCCCCAGTGTTTTCATCAGATAAAGGTTACTGTTGCCTAGCTGACTCGTCAAAAAAAGGGAAAGTGTCTGGGTTGTGTTTAGTTTCCTTCTTCCTTCCCTCTCTCCCTATCCTCTTCCCCTTTCTCCCTCTCTCTCCCTCTCCGTCACTGTGACCAGCTGCGATTACAGAGGAGCAGCGGTGCCGAGACCTGCTTCTTTAACCTCATCAATCCAGCCCCAGCACTGCAGGGAGCCCAGCTCAGAGAGAGAGAGCAGAGAAGAGCAGAGCGGAAAGCCAGAGGCATAGATAGGATGATTTCAGTCTCTCCTCCAACAGAACAAAAGGATGTTTGGATGGATAATACACTGGGCTTTAATACCACTAGGACAATTAAAGTGAACTACATTCCCTGTAAAGCTGCCTAACTATATGAAACGGGGTAATGAGCTCGCTAGGCCTTCATGACCCAACGCTATGGTGCTGCTGATGGAATGAGTGCGTTGTATTTTTCCTCATACCAACTACTACTCAAGAGTGATGTCAAAATATTTGCAGCAGGTTCATGGGGGAAGTTTGCCTCAGGAGTGATAGATAGCCTATATGTAAAACCTTCATATGCTTTGAGTGTGTAGCCTGGGAAAGGTGTTGGATTTTGGTTTAAGCAAAAATCATAGATTAGTTCAAACCAATCTTAAAGAGGCTATTGTGTGTGTGTGTGTGCACCAAATAGTTACACAGTTAATATACCAAACATTAGGAACACTAATATTGAGTTGCACCCCATTTTGCCCTCAAAACAGCTTCAATTTGTCGGGGCATGGACTCTACAAGGTGTCGAAAGCGTTCCACAGGGATGCTGGCACATGTTGACTCCAATGATTCCCACAGTTGTGTCCAGTTGGCTGGATGTGCTTTGGGTGGTGGACCAGTCTTGATACACACGGGAAACTGTTGAGCGTGATAAACCCAGCAGCGTTGCAGTTGTTGACACAAACCGGTGCACCTGCCAACAACTACCATACCGCATTCAAAGGCACTTCAATCTGTTGCCTTGCCCATTCACCCTCTGAATGGCCCACATACACATTGTCTCAATGTCTCAAGGCTTAAAATCTTTCTTTAACCTGTATCCTCCCCTTCATCTACACTGATTGAAGTGGATTTCAAATGTGATATCAATAAGGAATCATAGCTTTCACCTAGATTACATTTGTCAGTCTATGCCATGGAAAGAGCAGGTGTTTGTAATATTTTATATACTCAGTGTATAAAAGCTCAATTGCAAATAAAGACAGGCAAGGCAAGTCATTACAGTCAAGAGGAAAAACTCTTATGTTTATTTTGCTATGAATTTCACATTGTGAAAAAAATCTGTCACATGTACAAAACAATGTTGTAAAAAAATTAAAATAAAATTTTACTTGGACATGAAAAAGAAATTAAACATTGATAACAGTGCTTTTAAAGATGCATCCTGTCTGAATTTTACATCATTTTGGTGAATGCCTACAGCAAGCCTGCTCTCAGCAAGCCACTCTCATGTGACCGAGCTGAGTCTCGATAAAGGGGGAAGAGAGAGGGGGCAAGAGAGAAATGAGAGAGGTGGAAAATGCCACTCAACAATTACGTGTAAATTTGAGGGGCAGTCATTGTTGACCGTTGCCAGGGTCATTTGTTGTTCTAAAAGGGATTATACTACGGGTGGGTCTAATCCTGAATGCTGATGTGTTAAAACCGCATTCCAGACAGTGTCTATTCCACAAATTACCACCGGCTAAATCTATGACTTTAAAATGCCTGTTTCATCTGACTGTGCAATCCACTGTCTCATCAGCCCAGCCAGGCAATTAATAAACTTGATCTACACTATAAAAAGTATCTGGACATTATCTCACATTTATTTTAGACTAACATTTTGATTTCAACATTGGAGATTTGTATAAAACTTGCTGTCTGTCTCTCTGACATTTGCAACATTGTTTCAATATTCAAATTCGATCTCGAGCTGTCCCATAGTAATGAATGAGTCGGGACGAGACAGACAGGCAGGCAGCGTTTCTCAGCCAGTCAAAATCATGAATCAGCTGGCATAATTTTTGGCATACGTACAAAAAAATGTCTATTGAAAAAAGGTTCAACTAAACTCAGCTAATTTGCAGTCTTTCCAGCTTCAGGTTGAAGTGATTGTGTTACTGTAGCTGTATTGTTGGCTAGGTACTCTGAACAACAGTGTCCTGATGAGGGAGCACATTTTCTATGCCAGGCGAAATCGTGCCTCATTAACTTATTGTTATGGATGTATCCAAATAAATGTCACTAGAAAACAGCTTAAACAAATGTAAATGCAGCTACTTTGCTGTTATTCTGGCTGCACTTTTTGACATGACTGTAAATTACCCGTAGTTGGCTAGCTAGCAAGCAAGGGGTAAGAACGTTGCCAGCCAGTATGGCAATGGAACATTTAGAACGAACGATGGGGACGCGTCTCTAGCAACCATAGATTTGTGTCAGGACTATATCTGTGGAAGGATTAAATAGTATGAATAAATTAATCAAAATAAAGTTTAATGAAAATGTGTCAATCATTATTTGAATATGTTGGTAACCTGTTGTATAAAAGTGATAATGCCCTCCAAGCCGGGGTTTGGAGGATATATTGTCCCGTTTTGCGGGCACGATTATGCCAAAACAACACCCATGCCAATTTATCCTCCAAACCCCGGCTTCTCGGGCATGATCACTTAAGTAACCCGCTTGTCTGATTTGTGAGGCCAGTTGGGCAGTGTTCTGTGAACGGGTTGGTTAGGGGGTGGACATCAAGGTGTTAATGAGTCTCCATAGAATTCCTCAAACGATTCCTGCTTTTGTAGGCCTGGGAGGTGGGCTATGAAGTAGGTAGCTCACACAATCAAACAGGAATGTGGAATGTTGCCCATTTAGTTCTTAGGGGTTGAGGCGATTCACTGAATACAACCATTATACATCCTGGGAAAATCTATACAACTGTTAGCTTTTTTGTTGACATACATAATGATTTCATTGATGCTAAACTGTATATGTCAATGTTTTGGCCACCTAGACAGATAAAACAGACAAAAAGTACAGAATTCCCTTTTTTGGTCTTAGGAACTCTCCACTGTCATATTTCTTCCCATAAATCAGTGACACTATTGTGAAAAGCACTGCGGTGTCCGCCTGCCCTTATCAACACCAACACACCAATTACAGGATTCAACGAACCCATCCGCTTCCTCATCTCTCTCATTTTCACACTACACTAAACGGGAAGTATTCTGACTTGAGATCTACATGCTCAAATTGTCATGCAAGTCTCCCGTTGATATTAATAAATTATTTACAAGAAAGTCTGATTTACATACACCCATCTCAAGTCAGAATATTTCATATTTGAGTGTGGGACTTAAAGGGCCCAGGGACTCAGAGGGGACCTAGTGAGGGGACCTAGAGTAACGCCTGAAGGGGTTGAGCCCAGGGTAGATGTGACACAGTCAGTCCCCCAGCTGTTCCAAGGACAGCTGCCACCTTCACATTCCTCACATAACTGCACAGGGCCTGGCTAGCGGTGTCAGGGTCACAGGGTGTGTGTTTGTGTGTGTGTGCGTGTGTGGTTTGTGTGTCACTGTGCTGATGTTCCTGACAGTTACTGCACGCCTCTGCCGCTAGCTTCGAACACATACAAATTCTCACAGCCTGCTTGTTTTTGTCATTAACATTGTTGTTGTTGTTTTTCCTCTAGCAGTGTCTCTGTTGACACAACAACAAGGCCATTTGGTGTAGCGCTTTAAGCCCCAGTTTGACCAGAGTCTGTTAGTTAAATGTAATCAAATTAAGCAGATATGCCTCATAGAAGTCAAGTCAACATTAATATGTGAGATATTACACTACCCACTTGCACTCTGGGTAATCTGAGCGACGTCCATCCTCCCCATGTCCATCCCTACTCTGACCCCTAACCCCTGACCTCTTAACCTCTGATCTGTACACCTCACTGGCCAAATGGTTGGAGGTGTTCATACAACCCCCCACCCCACTTTAAAAAGATAAGGTTCCACATTGGGAGAAACTGTGCAAAAAAAAGCAGCCCAAATGAGATAAAAAATAGAGCAGCTTTAACTTGGGCCATGCATGATATACCCCGTTAAACGATAAACATTCATTCACTTACTAATGTATGAATGCAGGCAGAGAAACAATATATAGGATTAAGCATTATTTTACATAAACAAATAAAGTAAAGTCATTTTCTTATAAATGAAGACTTCTGAAACATAATACATTGCAGCAAGATCAGAAAATTAATATTTTCAGTTTCAGTTTGGGTAAGCAAATTGACAAGATTCTCTTGACCAGAGAATTTCATGACAAACGTATCAAGTCACCATGACCATAGATGTTTTGAAGAATTCAGTATCACCGTTTAGGCAAAGCGGAAGATCAATCCATCAGTACTCCAACAAAACAATACTTCTCATTGGAATAACATCAGAACAATCCGTAAATAGTGTCCAAGACTAAACAGTATTTTGTGTAGTACTACTGAGCTTGAATGAGGATTTTGTTCAGTTCTGTGTTGCATTGTCCTTTACTGTTCTTGGATTTGTGTTATTTTGCATGGGGAGAGTGTAGTAGCCTACAGCCAAAATGGGCTTCCTTTGGGGTTCCTCACATCAATATTCATGTCACCCCCTCTGCCAACCCCCCTCTCAGGCTCAGCTGGTGCTGGCACCTAAAGTCCCCAGGACACGTAGTGACAGCTAGAGCCAGGTCTCACACAAAACTGCCAAACAGGAACTCCCAACGCCCATTACAATGTTTTAAACCCCAAACGCCCACTAGGTGATGGGGACGGGAAGAGGAAGGGAGGAGGTTCTCTCACTCTTTTTCTCTCTCTCTCTCCTCTTCTTTGGCTAGGGCAGAAGGTCTGGTGGCCAATAGAGCAATATAATCTCTCCCAGATGGAACGCAAGGAGTCTAATGTGTCAGATACACAACGGAGGCAACTAACAGAACGGAAGAGTAAAGAGTGGAGGGGAGGAGAGAGAGGGGATGTTGTTGTTCCTTCATTGTGCATATCCTGGATCAGTTTGTGGATCAGCTGGTTATAAACAAGCTGAAGAGTTTTGTCTTTGTCCTGTTCTCTGGTCTGGTCACACACATGTTGATCACTGACTCTCCACTCTCCTCTCTCCATATGTATCCTATGTCCAGCCAGGTATTCTTCATGCCATTATATTAAAGTCCCTGTGCAGAGGGCGTGTTTTTTTCAATTTTTTCCCCCAGTTTCATTTCACAGAATTATCAGAGAGAGAAGCGCAACGACATAGCAATACAACAAAGTCTTTCATGATTGAATGGAAAGGAAGTGAAGGCTGTGTGAGTGTGTGACTGACTGGTATGTTGATGGTTATTTTATGAAAGGCTGCGAAGCAACGGCGTCATTTGCCAATAGTACACTGGGATTAATAAGGGGTTGTTGCACAAGCAGCAGTTTGTTGAGCGTGTTTGCATGAACAATATCCAAACCTCCCTCTCAGAAACGATATGACATCATTGACATTGTGACATCATTCTGTGTACAAGGACCTCCCAGGAGCATTGATGGTTCTTTAAACATCTGTGTACTCACAGCATCATCAGGATGGATCAAGGTGTTTTTTCACACTCACACCATGGTTCAGGTCTATTTATGGATTTTTTTTTTTTTTTTTTTGCACAGACAGGAAGTTCCAATCCAGTGGATGATGCAAAACAGGGAAATCTAAGGAAAAATAAGAGAGAGAAAAAAAAGCATTAGACAAAGAACACGACAGAGGACTTGTGTGAATGAAAAGCAGGAACGCAAACAGTGTTTAAGAGGTCATGGGAAGTATCTCTCCTTTCATGCCGGCAAAAAAGACAAAATAAAATGAACACACTCCGTAAGAGTCACTAGTTCAGGGGTGGAAAAATCACTCAGATAAGGCTCCAGATCCTATCTTCACTATTTTACCATAACCCCTCATTCATTTTCACTATTTTACCATAACCCCTCATTCATTCAAACAAAACAGACACTGCCTGCCCTGGCCTGGCATTTGCACCTGTTTCTCTACAGACGTGTGTCAGCGATATCAAGTATTAAAGCTAAAAGGCTAATTCTCTCCTCTGTGAACGTCCTCTGTGAACGTTATCCACTTTCCTCCCATTTCCTCCCCCAAAACAGTTAGGGTTTTATTTTTTTAGCATTCCCCCAACTCTAAATCCAGCTAGATATTTCACATCTGACCAACTTTGGTTCTGCATCTCATTTCTGACCTTTTTGTTTTAAAAGCGCATATCTTTATTTTTCCAGCATTACACCACCGATGATTTATAGCCTAGGGAACACCCCATATCAATTTGAAAGATATCCACCCCCTCCGTCTGTCTCGCCTTCTTCCCTGTGGCCCTAACTAGAGGGCCGAGGGGGGAAGCCGGTCTTACAAATGGCTGTGGTATCTAGAGGATACACACACACACACAGGCGCACACAAGCACACACACGTGCACACACGTGCACACACAGGCACACCCAGGCACACACATAACAGTAGCCCCCGTACATCCAGTGCAAGCAGCCAACTCTTCCTCCCAGAAGAGGTTTCTCATTTAGGCTTGGAGAAGCTCTAGGTATTCTAGCCCAGCGATGGGCAGATCTGCCTGGATGTCATAGCATAGCGAAGGAGGAATAACAATAAGCAAACATGTGTATTCTCTCCAACGCATCAGTGGAATGAGCAATCTGACTGATAAAATAAACCTAATTTGAGATTTTTGGGGGGGTTCTATAAACTGGAGTTCGCTAGTCTTTACCAACCTTGGAAGTTACGAAATAGAATGATAACACATTTGATTTTATCAGTATTGGCACTCTTGCGAGACTAAAGCAGATCTCTGAATAAAAACATGGATTTGCTTGAAACCAGATTCCTTTGGGGCTTTAACCAGCAGGAAGGAATATACCTAAGAAACGGAAGGGAGGAAGAGAGAGGGGAAAATAAAGTTGAGTCCCTGTGAAAAGTGTTGAGTAGAGACGGTTTCAGAGATGAGTCATTGAAGAAAAAGGGCCCCTTCTAAGTCAGGGAGCATTTCATCCAAGGAGAGCAGAGCAGAGAGGAGAGGCATATCAGCATCCCAGACAGAGCAGTGAGGCTGCTCCTAGCCGCTCCCTGGCATTACCAAACAGGAGACTGGAGCATGCTGGACAGCTGCAGCCCAATCATACTTCTCCATCTCCATCTCCATCTCCCTCTCTCTCTCTCTCTCGCGATCTATCTCTCTCTTTCTCTGTCCCTCTCTCTTGGTCTCTCACTCACTCTCTCTCTCTCTCTCTCTCTCTCTCTCTCTCTCTCTCACTCTTTCCTGTTTCTCTCACCCTCTCTTTGGCTCCCATCTCTTATGAGCTGAGAGCACGCAGCCATTTCACAAAAGGTTTGCGAAATAAGGTCTGTCAAATGTGTGTGTGCATGCACGTGTGTGCACGACTGCCTGTTTGCGTGTGTGCATGTCTGCCTTTATGCATTTGTGTATGAGTGTGAAAGCGAGTCGGACTATGACACCAGGGTCTCCAGTGTTCAGAATGAGCAGGGTTGCCAATGGTCTATGCACTACATCCGTCTGGCCTGCTTATCGTCACTGAGGCCGAGAGAGGTTACTATATGGGCGTACAAATTGACAAAGGGGAGAAGTGGGGAAGACTGAGGCTGCTCAGGCCAACAGTGAACACTCACCTCCAGGTTAGGCACTTTTATTTGTCAGGGCATGGTATATGTGTATGTGTGTGCGTGCGGGCTGTGTGTTTTTCTCATCTGTATGGCTGTGCAGCCGTGTTTTCTCTAAAAGACGGGCGCCAAAGCCTTACTCCTTCCCCACTCCTCCCTACGACCACCCTGTGTCCTCCCTACGACCACCCTGTGTCCTCCCTACGACCACCCTGTGTCTTCTCATCTCAGTAACCCCAGACAGCAACTGAAGAGCAGCAGTCTGCCTCCCTGAGTCGCTAGTCTGCCTCCCTCCCTCCCTCTCTCCCTCCCTCACCCCCCTCTCTCTACATCCATCCCTCCCTCCCTCTTTCTCTCCCTCCCACCCACCCACCCAGCAACACACCATAAACACATAAAAAGGAGGCGATTGAGAGTGGATTAGCCTCAGCAGGCTGTGGTAGCCTGCCTGCCTGCCTGCCTGCCTGCCTGCCTGCCTGCCTGCCTGCCTGCCTGCCTGCCTGCCTGCCTGCCTGCATGTCGATTGTTTAATTGGCCTCCCCTCCGCTCACTCCCCTCAGACAAATTTCCCCCACAGGGACAATAAAAGTATTCTATTCTGTTTCAATTACCCCTTTGTCCCTCCTCCCTCACCCCAACCCTGCGGCCTCAAAACTCACTTAACCTACCCATACGAACCCCTATCCTCTATTCTAGCCCTCCCACCCCTCTCTCTACATGGTCCCCCACGCACATGCACAAACACAAAGGGATGTCCAGCTATGGTGAAATATGTGGTGGGATGCATTTAGTTTATCCCTGTATCTGTGGTTTTCCGTGGTATCGACAGACACAACCACTCAAAACACACTCAGTACTCAGACAACGGAGGCTGTGTGAAGATGTTGCTTATTCAAAAACAATACGCTTTAGTCTACCATCCTCCTCTTCTCTCCTTTCCCAATGGGCATCTCATTCTCTCTCTCCATCTCCATCTCCTCAGTAGCCAGACATAGCAAATCCAGCTTTGCTGCTGAATCACTGAGCAATCACCTACTGGCATCATGGGAGAGATCTGTGTCTGTCATGGAGTAGATTCTCCTGAAATGTAACTGTACATACAGTATGTATGTTTGACATGATATGTATGTGGAAAATATGTCCATCCATTACATGCTGTATTTGTGTTGGCTCTGCCTACACATTATTTTAGTAGTGCCAGACAGAGAGTCAGCAAGCCACACATACTGTCTGCTCGGGGCTGAAATCCAGGCGACAAGACTAGGAAATAAATAAAGAAGTCAAATAGCAGCGGCTGCTTGGTTAGTATTCAAAGCATGCAGTTCAGCTATGGCCAAATTCTCGTGGCAATATAATTAGTCTATCAATAGTCAATTTGTCCTTGATTCAATCAGGATATTTGTCCTTGTCCTTGTAAAAGAGAGACGGCTACTGAATGAAAACAGCTGGGAATTAAAGTTACAGAATTGAAGTTACTGTGAATGTTCCAAAACACAGCCCTAATAGATATATGACTGAGTGTGTTTATAAGAAAAACTGACAACAAGAAACTCATGCACTCAGCTCGGCTTTGAAACTCTCCAGTTTGGACTCTCCAGAATATCACTTATACATTATACATTCCATCTCTCTCCCCCACAGTAACAAACAGACAACAACACAGAGAGCGAGAGAGATAGAGAGACTTATCTCCATACCTCATGGGAGGGGGGTTGGGATGAAGGTGTCAGGCTATCCCAGGATCCCTTGCAGCTCAGGCAGGGAGATGTTTCCAGGTGCTGACGAAGGCTGTTGGGATGAGGGAGTAGGGTACGGTAGTTATGCTGTTCCACGCGTCCAGCGTCGGATCATAACAGTCCAGAGTCTTACACCGCTGCGTGCCAAAGTAGCCCCCCACCACGTACAGTTTGTTACCTGACGCCACGGCCTGGCAGCTCATTCTCTTGGCTGTCACGTCTCCCACTTTAGTCCACTGGTACGTGTCGCTGCTGAACTTATAGGCCGAACACGCTGAGAACTCTGTGTCCCCACCCATCACAAATATCTGGTTTCCAAGGACAGCAGCGGCGGTGTAGCGCCAGGGCTGTGGGCAGGAGGCGGGCACCGTCCAGCGGTTCTCCTGCGGGTCATAGCACTGCACCTTGGGTAGTTTGTCGTGGGTGACGCTGGTGCCTCCGAAGGCAAAGAGTTTCAGCTTTACGCTGACCACTGCTGCGTTGCTCACACCCTCCCTCAGCGGCGCCACCATGGTCCATTTATTGGCCCCCGGGTCGAACTGCTCCACCTGTTTCAGGGACACTGAGGGCGAGGCGGGGAGGCAGCCAGTGCCGGCCGTGTGTCCTCCAACTACGTAGAGGCAGTGTTTCAGCTCGGCCGAGCCGTGGCCAAAGCGAGCGATGAGCATGGGCGCCGCCTTGGACCACTCCTCTTGCAAGGTGTCGTAGACCCACACGTCTTTGGACACACCGTTCTCTGAGCCCCTCCCGCCAGTCACATAGACATTACAGCCGATGGCGCAGGCGCTGAACTCCTTCCTGGGGCTGGGGATGTCTGCCTTGGGGATGATCTCCTTGGCCTTCTGGTCCACCAGGTACAGCTTGTCACACATAAAGGTCTGTCCTCCCAGCAGGAACAGGGCGTGGCTGGTCTTCCTGGGTCGGGCGCAGGGGCTTTTCACCACACCATCGTTCTGAAGGATCTTCAGCTTGCAGTGGATAGCCTCGTCCACCAGCTCCTTGCTCTTCAACTGGTCATTGATCAGCTCCTCTGTGGACACATTCTCCATGAGGAAGATGGCAGGGAGTAGAGCCAGGCGGACGGTCTGCAGCAGCTCAGGCAGGTTGCAGTGCCTCCTCTCCAAGTCGTAGTTGACCCAGTTGAGGGCAGCCTCGTAGACCAGCCTCTCATCCTCTGTCTCCAGCTCTTCGTGGGACAGGAGCTGCACCACCATGTCTTTGGGAAGCTGGAGGAAATCCTCTGTCTTGCAGATGGTGGGGAAGTTGCTGAGGCACATGCCCCAGGAGAGCTCAGACAGCTTCGTACACTGGTGGGCGTCGGAAAGCAGCAGCATGCCCAGGCAGTTGGACGGGTGCAGGTTCCTCTCCAGGAACTCGGCGCAGGCGTCCCGAATGTCCTGGAACTCCAGCATGTCCCCGGCCTCAAGGAGAGACTCTGCATTCTCCTCATTGATGACAACCCGGGATGTGTAAGCATAGTCTAATAAGAGCTCCAGGACCTCCGGGTGGATGGAGTCCCTGAAGTCCACCTCGCTGGCCTGGCTCTCCTTCAGCCCGCCAGAGAACATGGCCTGTCAGAGAACAAAGAGGATCGGAAACCAAGAGTGTTAGCTAATTAGTTCGTAAACCTTTTAGCCCAGCTAGTGTTAGCATGGCGGATAATCATGCATGTTTTCTTATGGGAAATGCTAACGGTTCCCTCTCTTGGTAATAAGTGTCTTTACCTCAAAGTAGCGGCTGCAGGCAGCCAGCACAGCACGGTGGCAGGGGAAGGAGCGACTCCCGGCATGGAGGAGGACGTCGGTGAAGAGACGCTGCTGCCGCAGCGTGTTCAGGTGCATGAGGACGCTGTCGGCATACGATGACTTGTGGAACAGGTAGATGTTCATGGAGCCGGTGCTGGCACGCGACTTGCGGTTCTCGTGGACGCAGACAGACATTTTCATTGAATCCTGGGAAAGAGAAGAAAAAACAGAAATTGGATTTAGAATACATAACATATCATAACAAAGTAAAACACACAGCCATTGGCATGAGTGATTCACAAAATGAAAACCAGTAGCCCATATATACCCAATAATATGGAAACAGAAACATGCATGATACGATATTCAAAGCATGGGGACATAGGGACTTTGAACTGTAGATTTTTGACCAGAAAACCAGAATATAAATGAAAGCTAGTCCAAGCTAAACCCTGTTAGAGTGCATAACTCATCTCTACACAGTCCTAGGGAAGAGTACTGAGTCACCATCTCAGTCTCAGGGTGCTTCCCAATTGGCACCCTATACCTTATATAGCCATATGGAGCCTTGTCAAAAGAATGCACTATATAGGGAATAGAGTGCCATTTGGGATGCAGGCTCAGTCACATTTTGATTCCGGGGACAGGTGTCTGATGTGATCAATATCAGCAGGGTCGCTCACTGGGCTAGGACAGGCTGGTCTCATAGACAAGACTTAACATAGTAAACAAAAATCCAGAACACTCAAATACATTTGGTATCGTTACATAAGACAGAAGGTTACTTAAGGGAAAAATGAAATGAGGGTGGTGGGTCAGGGTGGATGGGTATCTGAATAAAGCGAATGTCTAGCAACCCAAATGTTGCGTGTTCGAATATCAATACTGACAACATCAGCAACATTGCAACAACTTACTACTTTTTAGATACCTTGTAAGGGTTGGCTAGGGGGAGAAAACTTTCAAAAGTAAACAGCAAGGCATGTACACCCCTAGAGTTCCTTAAGGAACAGATGCTCGCCAATGGTTTACATTTGCACCTTCGGTTAGTTGAGGGGTTCTTAGAGGAACCTTTTTGGTTCAATGTAGCACTGGGTTCCTGGAGGAACACTGGAGTGGAAGCATGGATTAGTAGGAGTGTGGCTTTTTTTGGTGCCCCGTTAGAGTAAATGTCAGTCCTGTTCATCTGTTCTGTTGTATTGTCATCACATGTTAAAGCTGATCTAAAATCAAAAATGTCTCAAGTGATTCCATACATTGAAACTATACTGAACAAAAATGTAAACGCAACATGTAAAGTTTTGGTCCCATGTTTCATGTTCTGACATTTTTTTAAATCCCAGAAATGTTCCATACACACATATATTAGACTGTGTGCATCCACTGCACACTCCATCGTGTTGATCATGATGGTGATCTAGTCGGAAAAAAAGCTTACTTCTCTAAAATGTGTGAGCACTAAATTTGTTTATATCCCATTTCTCCTTTGCCAAGATAATACATCCACCTGACAGGTGTAGCATATCAATAAGCTAATTAAACAGCATGATCTTTATACAGGTGTACCTTGTGATGGGGACAATGAAAGGTCCACTTTAAAATGTGCAGTTTTGTCACACAATACAATGCCACAGATGTCTCAAGTTGAGGGAGCATGCAATTGGCATGCTGACTGCAGGAATGTCTACCAGAGCTGTTCCCAGAGAAATCTTCTACCATAAGATCCATCCAATGCCGTTTTATAGAATTTGGAAGTACTGGCCTCACAACCGCAGACGACGTGTAACCATGCCAGCCCAGTACCTCCACATCCGGCTTCTTCACCTGCACACAATACCCCATAATGACAAAGCGAACACAGGTGGTAAGAAATGTTTGCAAATGCATAAAAATAAAATCCCTTACTTACATAAGTTTTCAGACCTGAAAATGTATGTATGAGACTCAAAATTGAGCTCAGATGCATCCTGTTTTGATTGATCATCCTTGAGATGTTTCTACAACTTGATTAGAGTCCACCTGTGGTAAATTCAATTGATTGGACATGATTTGGAAAGGCACACACACATGTCGATATAAGGTCCCACAGTTGACAGTGTATGTCAGAGCAAAAACCAAGCCATGAGGTCGAAGGAATTGTCCGTAGAGCTCTGAGAGAGGATTGTGTCGAGTGGCCTCACACAGTGGCCTTCATCATTCTTAAATGGAAGAAGTTTGGAACCACCAAGACTCTTCCTAAAGCTGGCCACCCAAGCCAAACTGAGCAATCGGGGGAGAAGGGCCTTGGTCAGGGAGGTGACTCTGACAGTGCTCTATCTCCTCTGTGGAGATGGGAGAACCTTCCAGAACGACAACCATCTCTGCAACACTTCACCAATCAGGCCTTTATGGTAGAGTTGCCAGACAGAAGCCACTCCTCAGTAAAAGGCACATGACAGCCTGCTTGGAGATTTCCTAAAGGCATCTAAAGGACTCTCAGACCATGAGAAACAAGATTCTCTGGTCTGATGAAACCAAGATTGAACTCTTTGGCATGGATGCCAAGTGTCACGTCTGGAGAAAACCTGGCACCATCTTTACGGTGAAGCATGGTGGTGGCAGCATCATGCTGTGGGCATGTTTTTAAGCAGCAGGGACTGGGAGACTAGTCAGGATCGAGGGAAAGATTAACGGAGCAAAGTACAGTGAGGTCCTTGATGAAAACCTGCACCAGAGCACTCAGGACCTCAGACTGGGGCGAAGGTTCACCTTCCAACAACGACCCTAAGCACACAGCCAAGACAACGCAGGATTACCTTCGGGACAAGTCTCTGAATGTCCTTGAGAGACCCAGCCAGAGCCCAGAATTGAACTCTTTCAAAAATCGCCGGAGACCTGAAAATAGCAGTGACACTCCCCATCCAACCTGATAGAGCTTGAGATGATCTGCAGAGAAGAATGGGAGAAACTCCCCAGATACAGGTGTACTAAGCTTGTAGCGTCAAATTCCAAGAGGACTCGAGGCGGTTATCACTGCCAAAGGTGCTTTGACAAAGTACTGAGTAAAGGGTCTGAATACTTACGTAATGTGATTATTTTTTTTGCACACATTTCTAAAAACCTGTTTTTGCTTTGTCATTTTGGGGTATTGTGTGTGTAGAAAAAACGATTGAATCCATTTCAGAATAAGGCTGTAACGTAACAACATTTGGAAAAAGTCAAGGGGTCTGAATACTTTCTGAATGCACCATATGCCCTACTTTGAAGTTTGACGTCACAGATGTGAGTTTTATGGAAGAAGGCACAAAATGTCATTGTCTTCCGTTGATAGATACAGACAGGTGCAGAAGATGGCCAGTAGCGATTAAAAGACTGGAAATATGAACAAAACACCACTACAGCCAATCTTGCAAATCGATGTGTTTAGTAAGCACTTAATTGATGATGACTATGAAAGAGATATACAATCAGAAACGATGGTAACAAAACACAGAAGAAAATTCAAAGACAGAGCTGTACCTTCTGTATTCCCATGGATTGGATCTGTCACCATGCCAAAATACAGAGGCGCTTTTGAGAAGAGAAAGTGTCAAAGCGAGCGTGCGGAAGTTTGTAGTCTAGTCATCGCAGTTCGAGTTGATCTTATAGTGTTGTAGTATAGGCGCTGTACTGGTTATCATATGTTGAAGAGATAATACACAGTAATTGTGTCACCTTACATCGTAATAAAGAGTAAATTTTGTCATGTCATATTGCAGAATGGACAGAATAAAAATGAAAGGTGTTGTTGCATTTTAAAACATTTTAAAACCTTTTACTACAGTGGGCTTAATCAGGGTCACACAGAATGTTTATTGGTAGTCTTAAACAAATCTACTTTGAAACAAAAGCATACACCTTACACACATGGTTGTGGCCTTTAAAAAAAACACCTGCATCATGTCAGATGTAGAGTTGAAATGTATTACAGTGAGTACTTGCATCCCAATATTACACTTTATATACATCACAGAAGATGTAATATGTGAAATATAACAAAACTGTTTGACATAGATCGCAGCCGGCCGCGACTGGGAGACACATGGAGCGGGGCAAAATTGGCCCAGGGTCGTACGGGTTAGGAGAGGGTTTGGCCGGCAGGGATGTCCTTGTCCCATCGCGCACTAGGGACTCTTGTGGCGGGCCGGGTGCAGTGCACGCTGACACGGTCGCCAGGTGTACGGTGTTTCCTCCAACACATTGGTTTGGCTGGCTTCCGGGTTAAGTGGGCATTGTGTCAAGAAGCAGTGCGGCTTGGTTGGGTTGTGTTTCGGAGGACGCACGGTTCTCGATCTTCGCCACTCCCGAGTCCGTACGGGAGTTGCAGCGATGAGACAAGACTGTACCTACCAATTGGATACCACAAAATTGCGGAGAAAAGGGGGTAAAAAAAAAGTTACATGAAAATATGTAAAATAAAAATAATAAAAAATGAAAATACACAGTTTCTATGTCAAACTATTTTTTAAATTATATTTTATATATTTTTTTTAAAAGTGTATTTTCTAAGTAAAATTTTTAAAAATGAAAATGAAAATAATGAAAATAATAACAAACATTTTTTGTTGAAAATACACTTTTTTAAATATATAAAATATAAACCAAAAAACTGTGACAGAAACTGCGGATTTTCATTTTTTTTTTTTACATAAATATTAATTATGAGATTGTAAAACATATTAATAAAATTCCAGCCATGAGGCCAAAGAGGGCACCTTTGGTCATTGACTGCAGGAAAGGGCAATTGACTTAGTATCAGGTTTACTATTTTTTTTCATAATAATAATCACCAACGTCTGATATGTGTTGGCTAGCCATGGTTCATTTGCATGACAACATTTCATGTTTTTAACAACTGTATAGCCTTGCGGGAAATACATGGTCCTGGGAACCACCTGGGGTAGGACTATTTGGTTGCATGTAGTCTGGTCTATTGTGTATTCGTAACCCCCACCTCCACCTGTCGATAGTGGTATACTATGAGTATCCTAACAATATAATTACTTTGAGCCCCTTTGCCATAGAAAATATATTACAGATTATAAACATCTGTGGCCCTCCGGTAGTTTTCTTCCTCACTCTCAAATATTTTGTCGTCAGACATGTTTGTAGGTGGCTGTTTACTTCGTATAACTAATCTGTAATGCTAGGCTACTGTTTTCACTTCTTCCCCATTCAAGTTGAATTTAGACAGTTTTGTAGCTTCAACAAATCTAAAAGAGGTGTAGGAGTTCCTCAAAAGCCTGTGCTAATCCCAAAGTTGGATCAGTTACCACTTTATTACGAGTGGCGCAGCGGTCTAAGGCACTGCATCTCAGTGCAAGAGGTGTCACTACAGTCCCTGATTTGAATCCAGGCTATATCACATCCGACCGTTATTGGTCACAATTGGCCCAGCGTCGTCCGGAGTTTGGCCGGGGTAGGCGGTCATTGTAAATAAGAATTTGTTCTTAACTGACTTGCCTAGTTAAATAAAGGTTCAATCAAATATTAGCAATGTTAATATTATATTTAAGAATATGTCATATGCATAAATATTCAAGGACATTTTTATTTGCAGTGTACAAACTTAACACGATTGAACGGAATGACATTAATGCCAACGGGTGGCCAAAATGAACTATCTGAAAGCCACACCTTCAATAAACTGCGCCTCCAATCTGATATCCAATCAACAATATATTATTAAAAAGGTTCAAAATTGAACCCCTCCCTCACAAAAAAAAAGATCCCAGTTTGAACCTTTACACAGGGGTTCCTCAAACACCCTTTTCAGAAGGGTTTCCTCAAAGATTCTGCCAGTGTGGCAACACAAAAGGTTCTTCCAGGCACCTTTACTTCTAAGAGTGTAGACTATATCCTTTAACTGTTCAATCGCTGCATGAAAAATTAACCCTGTCACCGGGCAAGATGTCAACAATACCCGTCTGGGTAAACTGCCACCATATGCTCATCTGCAGTGTATATTAAATATAATCTGTCCTAATTGTCATGTAACCGATATAATCAGCGCGGTCCCCAACCGGGTGTCACCATCTCTGCACGAGAGGTTAATTGTGTTAAAGCCCAACGCTCAATGGGACTAAAATTGAGGTCCTTACCGAATTTAACCAAATTAGAAACATAAATGACACATCAGCAGCTATATTGGAGCCATATCGCACCTGGTGCCCCGATTAATACGGTTACAGCTGTAATAGGGCACGCGGAGAGACCACTTAGAACAGACCGGGTGCAATCAATGATAAGAGAACACAATATAAAGGGTATCCTAAAATGCAAGAGTTACATTTGCAAGGGATGATTTCTTCTGTTTACAAATAGCCAATAGCCTCATTTGGTGTGTTGTCTAGATGGGCTGGCTTGAAGACGAGCAATCAAATATTGTATTTAAACGACATAGCCTGCATAGTCTAAAACTCCTCATAGCCTACCTATGTGCCCTAACAATAGCACATTTTATATGATCACAATCCTTGCTTTGTCTTGCTTCTCTCCTTGAGTTAGGCTAGAATACATGCAGCCTAGAATAATAACATGATAATGCAAACGGTAAACAAAATAAAGTTCCCTATGAATATTGCCCTCTAAACTGTTATAATTTGGCATCTGATCTCATATAGACCTACGTATGATGAATTGCTTTAAATATCTTGCTGCAAAATGCATTAAAACAACGTGTCTTTAGGCTATGTCCATAAATTACGCGTTTCCCAAAAATAAGGCACAATAATGATGGAGCTTCTCGGTGAATTCTGAAGTCCACGACGCCACATCTCAATAGATAATGAGAAAATGAGAATGCTCAGCTTCTCCATGCATGGATATAAATCATAACAATAATGACAATTAGCAATTCTCTAATGTGGAAAATACAAGTACGCTTTGTGCCGTACATACCTCCTTAGGTGGGAGTTCAATTTTGTCCGCTTTATCCCTCGAACATGCCACTGCTGTAAAAGTAGCCACGATGCTGGTTCAAGCAAGCCACTTGTGCTTGTGAGTATGCGCGTCTTGTGTTCCTCCGTAAGGATTAGCTATATTTGGGGAGGACCTGGACACTATTTCTATCCCTATAGAAATGTCAATGGACTCGAATCATCCAAATGTTTAGTTCAGTGATTAGATCTCCAGTTCTAAATTCAGCGTTCTGTCCAGGTTAAAATAAGGACCAATAAATACAAAATAAGGAAAAGGATTTGCGCTATCAGCCTGACTCCAGACTTGCGTCTGATCCTATAGCAGTTCTATGTCGCTAGCTAGTGCGTGTCGTGCGCTCGGTGAGTCGGGTCTTCCCTAGGTAAAGTCAATGGGGTGTGTTTATAGTGAGAAAGGGGGAGGACCGTCCCCGTGTCGAAGAAGCGAGTGGGAGGGGTATGCAAAATAGCCTATTGTTGTGGTGAGAACCAAGCAGCAACAGAGGTAGAGGCGATGGATTGAGAACGCAAGACCTGAAGATCGGCCCTCTGTTGATCAGATGGCAAGGTGGAGGTAATAAAACAGTAAACTAGTGTGAAAGCCAGGGAGAGAGCCCAACTGCCGACTCACATCCTAGAGTGTGAATATTTACTCATCTGCAGAACTTTATTACAAACGGAAGTTTGACAGACGAACTGGATCGTGATCCATGAGTAGGGCTATACTAGCGCTTCTCGTGGCTCCAATCGTAAGCATTGGCTCATTCCACATCCAACGCTGAACCGAAGCTCTTTCTTAACCTTTATAAGACTTGTTTGAGATACGTTTTTAGAAACATTTGGAGCTTAACCTTCATATCAGCAAGAATCATTTTCAAAAAAACAAAACGTGTTGTAACTGAAAAATACTTTTGGTTGCTGTTAACATCCAAGGACCTTACTTGTTATGTTCAGAAACAAACAGGTCCTGGAAGCCAAAACAGCCAAATACTCCATTATAAACATGAATTGATTCTAAGTTATGGTATGGTTCTAGAAACATAAAGCCCTCTTCTTTCATATAACATCCCAATCATTTCACAAATGCTAAATATACACATACTCTACACTGTTTCAACTTGCTTTAAGGGTCGGCTCACCTACACTCCTTAACAGTACATTCTTGGGACAGGCCTATACACTCTGTAATGTAGGCTTTTATGTGCTCATATTTTTTGCATCGTATTCTACTGGATAAAATGCACCAGATATTATTTACATGAGGCTTCATTTGAATTCCAGGAAGTCCATTTCCATACATTTTTTATAACTTCCTCATGGAGTATTGATGTGTTTCATCATCAACATTTTGTATGCAGGGCCTAGTGGCTTGTGCCATCATACATTCCTAATAGCCACTCAAGCACAGGTGTAATCTCGGTTAACCCAGAATTGAAGTCTTGTGTAATTGGTCAGCTCCTCAATTAACACACTGAATCTGTCCATGAAAGATTAGCACAGGCGTGAGATTGCAAATATTCACCTGCACTTTGCTATGTCGATCTTTGGTTTGGTCCTTTGCCCATAGCAGCAAATATAAAATAATGGCAATAATTCCATACGGATACATTTAATTACCGTAGGCACATATCAAAGGTGTACACGGTGAGGACGATAAGAATAACGCTTTTTTTCATACAGGCCTCTCTTTGACTGAATGCACTCCATACCTGTGCATAGCCGCAGAATGTGGTTTGGGGTTGGGGGGTGGGTAAGTGTCCCGTGAAAATCTCACTCTTAAAAGCTTATCTGTTAAGTCCCAACTAATGTTGTTGACTTGTCCTATATTTGTATTTGTGGCCAAAGCATAAATTAGAAAATAAACTCTTCAAAAATCCCACCTCAAACTAAAAATAATGCTGCTATTTCCTCATAAATAATGAACATCGTGTTTTTTTGTAGAGACATCTCATTGGCTGAGCTGGCCAATCAGCTCATAAGTATTATGTAGAGTTAGGGGTTCAGCCAAACTCTTTCTCTTTTGGAAAGGTAGCAACAGTCAAAATAGTCAGTATGCTGGCAGAGCTTAAATGCTCCAAAGCCATAGGCCTGGATAATATTCCTGCAATGTTTCTAATAGATTCTGCTGAGCAAATTGGCCCTTGTATTAAGCATATTGTTAATCTCTCTCTTGAACAAGGCACCTTTCCCAGGGACATGAAACAAGCTAAAGTTATACCTCTGTATAAGAAGGGGATCAAATCTGGCCCTGGGAATTATAGGCCTGTATTTATCCTCTGTGTAACATCAAAGATCCTGGAGAGAATTATACATGAGCAAATGTATGAATATGTTAACAAACAGGGTCTAATGTATGATTTTCAGTCGGGTTTTAGAAAAACATACTCCACTGATTCATGTCTACTTTACTTGACTGACTTCATCAGGAAAGAGATTGATGAGGGGAATCTCTGTGGTATGGTACTGCTTGACCTACAGAAGACCTTTGATACAGTTAACCACTGTCTCCCAATCTCCAAACTGGAGCCACTGGGGTTAAGCAGTATCCCTCTAGGCTGGATAAAGTCCTATTTATCAGGAAGGGAGCAAGTAGTAGTGGTTAATGGTTCACTGTTTCAGGCTAAACCAATGAGTTGTGGTGTTCCGCAGGGAAGCGTGCTTGGGTCTCTGCTGTTTTTATTGTATATTAATTTATATGAAAGATGCTTGTTCTTGCCGTCTTTTTCTTTATGCGGATGACTCTACACTTCTGGTGTCTCACAAAAGTAAAACTATGTTGGAGAGTATACTTAGCACAGAGCTTACTAACATTAGCAAATGGCATGGAGATAATAAGCTATCTCTGCACTTAGGGAAAACTGAAGAAATTATTTTTGGATCCAGACCTAAATTATGTAGGTTGTCTGAAATCAGAGTGAAGTTAGGGGGTGAGGTGCTGACTACTAAAACCTCTGTTAGCTACTTGGGATGTATCCTTGATGGAAGCTTGGGAGGTGTGAACATGGCCAATAAGGTGCTAGGGAAGGTTAATGCCAGGACTAAGTTTTTGGTTAGAAAAGCTGCTTGATAAGGACTCCATGAAAGTGCTAGCTACTGCCCTCATTCAATGCCATTTTGACTATGCTAGTACTTCCTGGTTTGGGGGCTTATCTAAACTTATGAAGAGGAAGCTCCAGATAGCCCAGAATAAGATCAGGGTAGTATTGAAGGTGAGTCCACATACTCACATAGGCAGGAGCTGCTTTCAGGAACTAAACTGGCTGCCTGTTGAGGCTAGTGTGTCCCAGATTAGACTAGGTTTGGTTTACAGGAGTATTTATGGTCCTGCGCCCAGATATCTAAGTGATTACTTTCCTCGTGTTAGGGATGCACACAATCACAGCACCAGAGCAGGTGTTGCTGCTTATACAGGTTCAAGAGTAATGCTGGAAAAGGTACTTTTCTTGTATACTGAGGCCTCAGAATGGAATGAGTTGCCTCTGCCTATAAAAACAACGTCCTCTCTGGACAGCTTTAAAAATATGTTTGATGTCCTCTGTGCCCATATGAATAACCCCTTTGATGTAACTGGAATGATGAGATAGATGTTCTTTTATGTTTTTGTTTTATTATTTCACTGCCATACTGTGTTCGATTTTGTATAGCCATCTTGTCTCAAGAGGACCACAACGGAAAATAAGTCCCAGACTTTATTGTGTGTTATCCTCGGTGCTTGTTTTTTTTAAATGGTCGAATTAATAAACTAAACTAAACTGTTGTTGGGGTATGGCAACACCATTCAAACACAGAAAAACTGCTTTAGACACCTTGCTCTTTGAAGTTTGTAGAATCAACTCTCAAGCATGAAAACAAGGACATATCCTTGCATCAGAAATTAAAATATGAGGTGATGCAATATTCTGCAGTGTCCTAACAAATACATTTTAGACTATGTTAATGGCCATCAGAGTTCTTTCTATAAGCAAAATGAAAGACATCTTATAATCAGTATCAAAGTACAAACACCTGGGTATGCATCCAGGAGTAATGTAATATTCCAAACATATTATATTCCAAGAGGTCGATGTTGATACACTTCAATATCGTAGACACACAAAATAGAAGTTTAAGACAGTTAAATATCGTACATATCATTGAAAATATGAAATATATCAGAATTGTTCATTGTAAATAATGTTTGTTTAGCATTGGCTCTTTTAGAATAATTACATTTTTGGGGAAGGAAAACCATTTCACTCATATTGTAAATAGTTATAGATCATATTTCATAGAAATCTTGAAACACTGGACAGCTACTTTAAGTGGAATATACATTTTGCATGCCTGGGCCTTACAGCATAAATTAGTTCATATTTGTTAAATTGTACAGACACCACAGCACGATATGATTTAGATGTATATACTGTACATTACTTGGCATGCAACATTGACAACATTTAAAAAGCTTAACTGTAGAAAGATCTTGTCTGATCAAATTCTCCCAAATCAAGTTAGAAATGGTGAAATGTGGAGATTTTATTTATTTTTATGTATTATTTAACTAGGCAAGTCAGTTAAGAACAAATTCTTATTTACAATGATGGCCTACCAAAAGGTAAAAGGCCTCCTGGGGGACAGGGGCTGGGATTTAAAAAAAATATTAGATATAAGTATAGGACCAAACACACATCATGACAAGAGAGACAACACACCACTACATAAAGAGAGACCTAAGACAACAACATAGCAAGGCAGCAACACATGACAACATGGTAGCAGCACAAAACATGGCACAAAAATCATTGTGCACACACAACAGCACAAAGGGCAAGAAGGTAGACACTTATACATCACGCAAAGCAGCCACAACTGTTATTAAGAGTGTCCATGATTAAGTCTTTGAATGAAGAGATATCGATGATGAATGAAAAACTAAATGATACGGAAACAACTTTGAAACGTCATCATCACCAATGATTTTGTGAATCACTTATTTAAATGACAACAACGCCACTTGCTGGACAAAATTCACGCTTGAGGGTTGAGCCTGCAAAGTTCAATGAGCAAGGAGTCAAAAGTCTTTATAGCTGAACATCGAGCATTCGTTTGTTTAGGCAGCCGGTAATATGTGACCATAAGAACTGTCATAAGATTACCTTTCAACCTGTCTATTATGTATTTTGTCCATTTGCTTATTGTTCCCTAATGTATTTCTGTGGCAATAAGTCTTCGGTCCATCTGGTGAGAATGAGAGCAATTATGAAAATTAACATATCTAATCATGGTGTGGTGTGTTTCTGCAGATATTCTCGACATTAGTTAGTAAGTATTTAAAATAAATAGCCTCGGTCTCTGACTGAGGACATTTTTAACTCTCAGGAATAACCTGAATAAATTGTTTTATGCATATATGAATTTAACAAACAATTACACTATGCGTTCACGAATACATCACATTATATATTGTTTTACGGTTTTTGCTCAATAATACATTTTTAAAAATGAAATGTTCTGATTTGTTAGTTAACATTTCCGCATTGATTTTAAGCCCCGCCCTCTCCAGGCTATATTACCAAAACACCCCCACTGTCTCGCCAATTGTCAGCTGACTGGTAGTTGGCAATACAGTAGTTGTACATCATGATCGCGACGCTGAAGTTTACAACATTATTACTTGCTGTTGTTGTCTGCCGGGCAACGCAAGATTATGGTTATAAAGATGTCGAGGAGCCTACCCTGGGCGATTCTCAGTATGGATCTCTCTGGCCGTTGCCTCAGAAAGTCCAAATGTCAACTGTAGCATTCAAACTCAGCGGTGTTAGTTTCCAGATAGTTGACGCGAAAGAATCGTCTTCCGGTGCGAGCTGCAGCCTTCTTCAAAATGCATATCGAAGGTAATATGTGATTGTGAATGAATAGCCGCCTACGTATTTTCAAAGACAGGCCTACTGTAATGTAAATGTTTGTTTGGCGTTGGCTCTGTTAAATTTGAAATCATTCACGTTTTAGTTAAATTGTATTAAAATACAACTTAAGTGAAAGCCTACTTCTGAAAAACGTTGTGTGCTATATGAATGTTGAATGTGTTATATGCACAGAAATTCCCCGTTTTTTCACATAGTCACGTGAACTGGTTTGTTCTTACTTCCTTGTCCTGCAGGTATGACGAATACATATTCCCCATTTCCAGAATGCAAGGGCAAAACAAAAAGAAGGCATTTGCCTCTGTGTCTGAGTTACAGGTGTGGATCACATCAGCTGACTCTGAGTGTGACAACTACCCAAGTGTGACATCTGACGAGTCATGTGAGTGCCCTGGCATGATGTTTGTCTTCCTTGTTGGTGCTCTAAGCCAGGTACCGTATTCACAAAGCATCTCGGAGTATGCTGATATAGGATCAGATTTCCCTTTTAGATCATAATGAATATGATTATATGTACAGGGAGACCTGCTCCGAGATCAGCGCTTTTCCTCTGAATTCAGACCCAAGTTTGCAAGGTTGGGACTCTAGCAGGGTAAATACAAATAGTATAGTCGAGGGGCCTTCCCAGTGGGATTGAGGCCCGGGTCTCGTCATCCTACATCAGTGTTTATGAAGGTATTATCCCCCAGTAGACAGAGAAAGATTACCTAGAATGTCTTGGAAGATAATAGGTCAGTAGGCATAAGACCACCGGGTCTTTGTTGTTAAGACACTTAGCTACTGTTTCATGAATGCACACCACTAGTGCAAGTTTGGTCTTAGCTGTGTCTTAAGGCCCCAGACTAAAAAAGAGAAACTAACATGCATTTACTTACTCATCAAAGAAGAAACCTCCACTTACCTAGATGGGTAACAGTGACATATGCATGCAATTTAAATCAGTGGGCATTATCAGATTTGTAATTTTTTTTAAAGAACAACCATAGGATTGACAGTCTTCTTTCTGCTGCCTGTCCACAGACGAACTCTCGGTGGACTCTCCTGTTGCTGTGCTGAAAGCACCTAAGGTGTGGGGCGCGCTGAGAGGTAGGGGTCATGGCTTTTATGCTAGACACACATACTTTTTTTGCTATGTTTATAGTCTTGAAAGAAGTTTGGTCACACCTGTGAGGCCTTCTTCTATTTACATACCTATATTGTTATAACGTTTCACTTGTTTTCATAACGCTTGTGCAACTTCTGTGGTTGCGTTGCATAGCATCTTGTGTCTTGACCTTGAAAGCTACAGGAAATGTTGTAATTCATACCTGCGTACTGAGAGGAAAGCGTGCAAGTTAGCATTTCATTGTACTGTGTACAACACTACACTGTATCCTGTGCAGATTACAATAAACTTTGATTTGATTAGATTTGAGACTATATACATATCCAAGATGTTTACAGTGTGTTGTAAAGCATGTGCTTACAATCCTGTTGTGGTTGTTCTGTGATTCTGTTGATTAATCATTGTCTATGTGTGTCACTTTTTATTACCAGGTCTGGAGACTTTTAGCCAGTTGGTGTATGAGGATGAATATGGAGCAGTAAGTTGACATGAGTGCCATATGAATAGAGGCCTCGCCTGAACACAAGTCACATGATGGAGGAAGTAGCCTACCTTACTGGTTTACAGTAGCTCTATTCCAAGTCATTCTAATGCATCAAACGCATTTGGCAATTCAGTTCCCAGCAACTTAGCAAGCTATTTTCAATTCCACATTGTGGTTTTTGCCTCAGAAGTATTAATCAAATTGATTAAATTGTAGAAATATTTCAATGGTACTTCTATTTTTTTTAATGGATAATTTTCAATTTCTTTGTTTTATTTTCACAGAAAAGCATCAATAGGACAGAGATCCAGGACTTTCCACGGTTTACACATCGAGGCCTCTTATTGGACAGCTCTCGTCACTTCCTGCCCATCAAAGTCATCTTAGCCAATCTGGTTAGAGGATGATACATGTGATTTCTGATTTCAGTTCACTTGGTTGTTGTTATGGTTAAATTAATTTGTATATTAATGGCATAACATTACATAACATAATGTCATCATCAACCTCATTCTCCCCTTACCCACACACAGGAAGCAATGGCGTGGAACAAATTCAATGTGTTCCACTGGCACATAGTAGATGACCCCTCCTTCCCCTACATGAGCCGTACCTTCCCACAGCTGAGCCAGCAGGTGAGTGGGTAGGCAGACGTTGTTATCAATAGCCTGGTCCCATTTAAGCTGCTATACCTACAGCTTTCACACACCTGAAAAGACCAGATGGGCAAAGGTCATATGGCAAAAAAATGTAATGCTGAAAAGTATATGGTGGGAGTGTCACAAGCCTTGTGGTCTTGGTGGATCTATCACTGTATTGCTTACAACAAATCAGTCATTTCAAAGTTGTAAAGGTATAAACTACTCAATGCATATCCATATGTATATAATGATTCCCTTTTGTGTATGACAGCTTTTGTTTTGATGTATCGTTTTTTTCTGCAGGGAGCATACCACCCGTACACGCATGTGTACACGCCCTCTGACGTGAAGATGATCATTGAGTTTGCTCGCCTCAGGGGCATTCGTGTCGTCTCTGAGTTTGACACCCCTGGACACACTCAGTCATGGGGCAAAGGTGAGTGTGGGGTCACTTAGGGGTTATTTCAGATGAAAGTCCTCTGGCTGTATCAAGTGGTTTATATCTAGGGGGTCAGGGTAGTCTTTTGTCCTTTTAGACATGCACATTTGCATAATGTTTTTGTACGAATTGAAATATGCAGCTACCTGATATTGCATTGGTTTTATCTGCTCCTCTCTCATGCCCCCTTTCCAGGCCAGAAGGACCTACTGACCCCCTGTTACTCTGGAGCCAGCCCCTCTGGCTCGTTTGGACCGGTCAACCCTATCCTCAACACCACCTATGACTTCATGGCCATGTTCTTCAAGGAGGTCAGCACAGTGTTCCCTGACGCCTATATCCATCTAGGAGGAGACGAGGTTGACTTCAGCTGCTGGTGAGAGGCTTATAAGGACATTTTATATTTGTAATTTAGCAGACACTTTTATCCAGGGTGACTGGCAATCGGTGCATATAACAACTATGTTGAGCAGGGAGAAACAACCACATAAGTCATTGCTAGTAGACCCTAGCAGATATTTCTTTCAAACGTTACATAATCAAAGTCTAAATATTCAGCACCAACTGACCCACAGACTCCTTATCCACTACAAAGGTACAGTTGTCAACAGCCATGTGACTCTGGCTTGTTTGACAGTCAATGGAAATGAAAACGGTACTGTGGGCTGTCTCCGCCAACATCAAGCACATCAATAAAAACACTACTTTCTGCCTCTGTGATCCACAGGAAGTCCAACCCAGACATCCAGAAGTTCATGGCGCAGCAAGGCTTTGGGACGGACTACAGCAAGCTGGAGTCTTTCTACATTCAGAGGTGTGTGGCTTCAGTTAGACATGGCCTTAAAGTGAAGCAAATGAAGTAATTCGGCCAACCTATAAAAAAAAAAAACACTAACTTCCGTATATTCTAAAAAATGTCCCACTCCATTGTCCGAAGATGAATTATTCATATTATCATGTGGTTATTTTCTGTCACATGATAGGCTCTTGGATATTGTCACCACTACCAACAAGGGCTACATGATCTGGCAGGAGGTGATTGACAATGGAGTTAAGGTAACAGCAGCAGCATTTATTAGCACAGGCAGAGAGAAAAGCAGCCTCTTTGATATTTAGAAATCAGACTCATTTTCTGAAGTGAAATTCTAATATTTCTATGATCAAAATATCTTCAGTTATCGTTGAAGTCGGAAGGTTACATACACTTAGGTTGGAGTCATTAAAACTCGTTTTTCAACCAAATTTCTTGTTAACAAACTATAGTTTTGGCAAGTCGGTTAGGACATCTACTTTGCATGACACAAGTAATTTTTCCAACAATTGTTTAAAGACAGTGAATTATAAGAGAAATAAATCTATCACAATTCCAGTGGGTCAGAATTTTACATAAACTAAATTGACTGTGCCTTTTAAACAGCTTGGAAAATGATGTGATGGCTTTAGAAGCTTCTGATAGGCTAATTTACATCATTTGAGTCAAATGTATTTCAAGGCCTTCCTTCAAACTCAGTGCCTCTTTGCTTGACATTATGGGAAAATCTAAAGAAATCAGCCAAGACCTCAGGAAAAATTGGAAGGAGATGCGTTCTGTCTCATAGAGATGAATGCACTTTGGTGCAAATCAATCCCAGAACAACAACAAAGGACCTTGTGAAGATGCTGGAGGAAACCGGTACAAAAGTATCTATATCCACAGTAAAATGAGTCTTATATCGACATAACCTGAAAGGCCGCTCAGAAAGGAAGAAGCCACTGCTCCAAAACCGCCATAAAAAGGCCAGACTACGGTTTGCCACTTTACATGGGGACAAATATCATACTTTTGGAGAAATGTCCTCTGGTCTGATGAAAAAAAAAAAAATGCTGTTTGGCCATAATGACCATTGTTATGTTTGGAGGAAAAAGGGGGAGGCTTGCAAGCCGAAGAACACCATCCTAACCGGGAAGCACGGGGGTGGCAGCATCATGTTGTGGGGGTTCTTTGCTGCAGGAGGGACTGGTGCACTTCATAAAATAGATGGCATCATGAAGAAGTAAAATGATGTGGATATATTGAAGCAACATCTCAAGACATCAGTCAGGAAGTTAAAGCTTGGTTGCAAATGGGTCTTCCAAATGGACAATGACCCCAAGCAAACTTCCAAAGTTGTGGCAAAATGGCTTAAGGACAACAAAGTCAAAGTATTGGAGTGGCCATCACAAAGCCCTGACCTCAATCCTATAGAACATTTGTGGGCAGAACTGAAAAGGCGTGTGCGAGCAAGGAGGCCTACAAACCTGGCTCGGTTACATCAACTCTGTCAGGAAGAATGGGCCAAAATTCAGCCAACTTATTGTGGGAAGCTAAACCATTTAAAGGCAATGCTACCAAATACTAATTGAGTAAATGTAAACTTCTGACCCACTGAAAGAAAATTCATTCTCTCTACTATTCTGACATTTCACATTCTTAAAATAAAGTGGTGATCCTAACTGACCTAAGACTGGGCATTTGTACTAGGACTAAATGTCAGGTATTGTGAAAAACGGAGTTTAAATGTATTTGGCTAAGGTGTATAATCTTCTGACTTTAACTGTACCTTATTCACTTCTTACCTGGTATTTACATACATAGTAGTGCATGTGGCTTCATGGCTTGGCTTCTATATATGTGTGTATAATATTATTATATATTTTTTTTCCCCTGTTAGAGTAACAAAGTAAAAGCTAATACTATCTCCTAACCACCACCAGACCTGTGTTTCAAATACTGAAAAAATGTATTTATCTGTGCCTGTTTTTGAGCTTGCCTGGCTTAATAAACCAATAGAAAAGTCCCAGAACTGCAAATCCCGCCCATCTGGCACTCCAGGCAGACTCAAGCTAGCGCTGAAAGTATTAGAATACATTTATTTCAAACCAATGTCTGACCACCACAGCCGCAAATAATAAACATGCTTTCTGAGTAACATGTCAGTGTAATACTTGCAGCTGAAGTCAAACACAGTAGTGCATGTGTGGATGGGGAACAAGTTTGAAGAGGAGCTTCAGAAGGTGACGGAGGCGGGCTTCACCACCATCCTCTCCGCCCCCTGGTACCTAGATTACATTAGCTACGGACAGGACTGGCAGAAGTACTACAAGGTCGAGCCACTCAGCTTCAATGGTCAGTTATCTTCATCAGACACCTCCCTTTTGTTGGACCCCAGTAAGATTTGCTGACGTTATGGCGTCAGCTAATGGGGATCCTAATAAAAAAAATATGTCATCTTCATCAGATAGTGTTTTAAAAAAAAAAAAAAAAAAAAAAAAAGAGGACCGGGTTCTAGGAGATCTGGAATAGCTCTGAGTTTTGGACTAACATTGCCGTGGTTGAAAATGCAAAAATTGTCCTTTCAAATTTGAATGACTTCATTCAACAGGTCTGCACTTGAATATTACACCGCAGTATCATATTGAAACATCTGCTCTCTGGACCAAAGTTGTAGTGTATAGAGTTTTTTTTTTTTTTTTTTGTGTGTGTGTTTTAGACCAGCACGGTAAACCTGACATACACATTTTTTTGTATCCAGCTTTGGTTCATGGTAAAGCTGGAGGTTGTTGTTGGGTAAACCAGTTAGGGCTGTGCATTGCCTTTGCTTGGTATTCATTTAGGTTCTGGTCTAGGTTGAGGCCTATGTCTGTCTTGTTTGGTTTGTACTGGGACATTGAACTTCTTGATTTGATCATTGTTGCTTGCTGCAGCGCGTTTGGCTTTCCAGATACTAGCCCTGACAACTCTTGCATGTTCACTTGGCGTACATGATTCATGGCTTCACAGCGCTGCTCTTATTTTGGGGTACATTCAAGATCAGCAACACTGTAACATGTTGAACATTGTAAGCAACAAGTTGATGTAAAACCTTACAAATCCAGCCAACTTCAGAACTTTACTCCATTTTGTTTTGTGATGCCCCACCATGAAAAGAGAGACACCCATGTGTTGAAGACCACCTCACTGGAAGCATCTTGCAAGGGGACAGCTTCAATTTGTCACTTCTCTACAACTTTGTTTTGCGTCTTGAATGTACCCAGAGGCACGCTTATCCATGGAGGGCTCTCCTGTGGCATATTCTTTCTTCTTTTTAAGTTTCTTCACCCCCCCCACAAAAAAAATACTTGTAGTACTAATACTACACCTAAATACTAAGGATACTCCTCAATCACACTTTGCATGTATATCTACAGTATGTGATGTGTGTCTACTGTATGTAGCTGAAGGCAGACACGCTAATCCACGTGTGGAAAGGCAACCAGCAGCAGTACCAGGCTGAGATGGCAAGGGTCACAGCATCAGGCTACCAGGCCCTGCTCTCCACACCCTGGTACCTGAACCGCATCTCCTACGGCCAAGACTGGCAGGCCGCTTACAAGGCAGACCCACAGGACTTTAATGGTGTGTGTGTCTATCTGGACACTTTAGGCAGATGCTTTATTTCTGAAAAAAATACTACTCTTTGCTGTGTGATAAAAAAAAAAAAAAAAAAAATTACGGTTGGAGTTTTATATTTTACATCGACTGGTCGCGAAGAAGAAACCTCCCTGTATATTTACATTAGGGCAGCAAGGACCAATACATTGACTTTTATTGTTTGTGATAAAGGAAGACTTTGCCCTAACCATGCTGTTCTAAATTGATAGACCTGTGTCATACGAGTCCGCTAAGGTCCAACCCACCTGCTCTGAGCCTGAACAGGGAAAACGCCTTCTGTGCCAAAAGCCATCCACTTCTGTCTTGTGATCCGATGGTCATGCGTTTTTGTTTCTGTGCAACCCTGTTGACTGAAGTAGTAGAATGAATAACTCCATTCACATCATTTAAAGATTAAATGCAGAATGGGGCAGACAGAAACTTTTCTGTGTGATTGCCTCCTGACCCCTGAATTACATTTGACCTTGTGAACCCAGGCACAGATGCTCAGAAGAAGCTGGTGGTCGGCGGAGAGGCCTGTCTGTGGGGGGAATACGTGGACGCTACCAACCTGACCCCCAGACTCTGGTACGCTGCAGACAAACCCAAATGTAAAAAAAAAAATCTTAGAAGATACCTTTCCTCTCCATCCATTTTACACTGCACTGTCTGTAATGTTAGATGTTTCCCTCCTATCCCCAGGCCCCGTGCCAGTGCTGTGGGGGAGCGGTTGTGGAGTGACAAGGATGTGAAAGACACAAACGATGCTTATAGTCGTCTGATCCAGCACCGCTGTCGCATGGTCCAGTAAGTTGCCCCCATAGAGAAACGTACTGTTCTATTTAATTATGTAGCTTATTATAAGATTTGAGGCAAAAAAAACTCTTGACTCAAGTATACAGTTGTGGCCAAAAGTTTTGAGAATGACACAAATATTAATTTCCACAAAGTTTGCTGCTTCATTGTCTTTAGATATTTTTGTCAGATGTTACTATGGAATACTGAAGTATAATTACAAGCATTTCATAAGTGTCCAAAGGCTTTTATTGGCAATGACATGAAGTTGATGCAGAGAGTCAATATTTGCAGTGTTGACCCTTCTTTTTCAAAACCTCTGCAATCTGCCCCGGCATGTTGTCATTTAACTTCTGGGCCACATCCTGACTGATGGCAGCCCATTCTTGCATAATCAATGCTTGGAGTTTGTCAGAATTTGTGGGGTTTTGTTTGTCCACCCGCATCTTGAGGATTGACCAAGTTCTCAATGGGATTAAGGTCTGGGGAGTTTCCTGGCCATGGACCCAAAATATTAATATTTTGTTCCCCGAGTCCTGTCCGCTTAGTTATCACTTTTGCCTTATGGCAAGGTGCTCCGTCATGCTGGAAAACGCATTGTTCATCACCAAACTGTTCCTGGATGGTTGGAAGAAGTTGCTCTCGAAGGATGTTGGTACCATTCTTTATTCGTGGCTGTGTTCTTAGGCAAAATTGTGAGCTCACTCCCTTGGCTGAGAAGCAACCCCACACATAAATGGTCTCAGGATGCTTTACTGTTGGCATGACACAGGACTGATGGTAGCTCTCACCTTGTCTTCTCCGGAAAAGCTTTTTGAAGGATGCCCAAAAAAACCTGAAAGGGGATTCAGAGAAATTAACCTTTTGCAGAATATCAGTCTGTCCCTGATGTTTTTCCTGGAGAGAAGTGGCTTCTTTACTGCCCTTGACACCAGGCCATCCTCCAAAAGTCTGCCTCACTGTGTGTGCAGATGCACTCACACCTGCCTGCTGCCATTCCTGAGCAAGCTCTGTACTGGTGGTGCCCCGATCCCGCAGCTGAATCAACTTTAGGAGATGGTCCTGGCGCTTGCTGGACTTTCTTGGGCGCCCTGAAGCCTTCTTCACAACAACCTCTCTCCTTGAAGTTCTTGATCCGATAAATGGTTGATTTAGGTGCAATCTTGATCGCAGAAATATCCTTGCCTATGAAGCCCTTTTTGTGCAAAGCAATGATGGCACGTGTTTCCTTGCAGGTAACCATGTTTGACAGGGGAAAAACAATGTTTCCAAGCACCACCCTCCTTTTTGAAGCTTTGTCTGTTATTTGAACTCAATCAGCATTAGTGATCTCCAGCCTTGTCCTCCTCAACACTCACACTTGTGTTAATGAGAGAATCACTGACATGTCAGCTGGTCCTTTTGTGTCAGGGCTGAAATGCAGTGGAAATGTTTTTGGGGGGATTCAGTTCATTTGCATGGCAACGAGGGACTTTGCAATTCATATGATCACTCTTCATAACATTCTGGAGTATATACACAAACTGAGGCAGCAGACTTTGAAAATGTACATTTGTCATTCTCAAAGCTTTTGGTAACACCCTCTTTCTTCCTGTCTTTTCTCTTCCCCCCCCCTTCTATCTGTCTTCTCTTGCTCTACTAGGCGTGGTATACCAGCTGAGCCTCTGTTTACAGGTTACTGTGCACATGAGTACAAAGGGGTATGAGCTGACAGCCACTGTGGGGCTACAACCTGAGAAGCAGCGTTAACCGCAATGAGAGAGAAATAATCTCACAAATCAAACTTGATTGTCTTCATGACTTTATTGATGCACTGATATGAGCCAAATTCTGCCTTTTTTTTTTTAAATTCAGAACAATCCTAATTCCATGCAATGTCACAAATTGATTGGTGTGTAGGAACACCTTTTTATATTAATGTTTATGAATTAAAAGAAACTTTTGCAAAGTTTGTCTGTGTGTAAGCACTACAGTGATAGACACCCGAAGTGCGACGCAGTTTACAGATTCATGGAAATTACACATTGGAACACATCTTTTATACAATTGATATACATTTAATGACTGATACCGCCACTTCTACAATATGTTCAACAGAAGTACTGCATGCCCACATGCATGTTCTTGACCCGATTTTCATGTTTGCACAGCAAACACCCTCACAGGAGTATTTACAGTGCCTTCAGAAATTATTCATACCCATAGACTTTTTCCACATTGTTTTATCATAGCCTGCATTTAAAATGTCACTGGCCCATATTGTCAAAGTGGAATTATGTTTTTTAAAATTAAATGTCTTGATTCAACCCCATTTGTTATGGCAAGCCTAAAGTTCAGGAGCAAAGATGTTCTTACGTTGCATGGACTCCGTGTGCAATAGTGTTTTTTATTTAACCTTGAAGTAGGCAAGTCAGTTAAGAACAAATTCTTATTTACAATGACTGCCAAACCCATATGATGCCGGGAGCCCCTGTTTAAGTTTTTGATTGACTACCCCATCTCTACCCCACACATACAATTATCTGTAATTCCTCAGTCAAGCAGTGAATCTCAAACAGATTTAACCACAAAGACCAGGGAGGTTTTCCAATGCCTTGCAAAGTAGGGCATATATTTTTTTCAAAAGCAGACAAATATCCCTTTGAGCATGGTGAAGTTATCAATACACCCAGTCACCACAAAGACACAGGCGTCCTTCCTATCTCGGTTGCCGGAGAAGAAGGAAACCGCTCATTTCATAAAGGCCAATGGTGACGACAACAGTTAAGAGTTTGATGGGAGAAAACTGAGGACGGCTCAACATCATTGTAGTTAAACCACAATACTAACCTAATTGACCAAAGTGAAAAGAAGGAAACATTTGCAACAAGGCACTAAAGCAGGGTTTCCCAAACTCGGTTCTGGGGCCCCCCCTGGGTGCACATTATACACTGCTCAAAAAAATAAAGGGAACACTAAAATAACCCATCCTAGATCTGAATGAATGAAATATTCTTATTAAATACTTTTTTCTTTACATAGTTGAATGTGCTGACAAAATCACACACAAATTATCAATGGAAATCAACCCATGGAGGTCTGGATTTGGAGTCACACTCAAAATTAAAGTGGAAAACCACATTACAGGCTGATCCAACTTTGATGTAATGTCCTTAAAACAAGTCAAAATGAGGCTCAGTAGTGTGTGTGGCCTCCACGTGCCTGTATGACCTCACTACAACGCCTGGGCATGCTCCTGATGAGGTGGCGGATGGTCTCCTGAGGGATCTCCCAGACCTGGACTAAAGCATCCGCCAACTCCTGGACAGTCTGTGGTGCAACGTGGTGTTGGTGGATGGAGCGAGACATGATGTCCCAGATATGCTCTATTGGATTCAGGTCTGGGGAACGGGCGGGCCAGTCCATAGCATCAATGCCTTCCTCTTGCAGGAACTGCTGACACACTCCAGCCACATGAGGTCTAGCATTGTCTTGCATTAGGAGGGGTCTGAGGATCTAATCTCTGTACCTAATGGCAGTCAGGCTACCTCTGGCGAGCACATGGAGGGCTGTGCGGCCCCCCAAAGAAATGCCACCCCACACCATGACTGAACGTTCTCCACGGCGTCTCCAGACTCACGTCTGTCACATGTGCTCAGTGTGAACCTGCTTTCATCTGTGAATTTATTGTCAATCAGTGTTGCTTCCTAAGAGGACAGTTTGATTTCACAGAAGTGTGATTGACTTGGAGTTACATTGTGTTTTTTAAGTGTTCCCTTTATTTTTTTGAGCAGTGTATATATTTTTTAAGAAACCCTCGCAAAAATACTGCAAGAAATGTGGCAAGGCTTTTGACTTTTGTCCTGAATACAAAGTGTTATGTTTGAGGCAAATCCAATACAACACATACTGAGTACCACTGTCCATTTTTTTCAAGCATAGAGGAAAACTTGGTTCCGTCTGCTTTCCAGCAGACACTGGGAGATGAATTCACCTTTCAGCAGGACAATAACCTAAAAAAACAAGGCCAAATCTACACTGGAGTTGCTTACCAAGAAGACAGTGAATGTTCCTGAGTGTCCAAGTTACGGGTTTGACTTAAATCTACGGCAAGACCTGAAAATGGTTGTCTAGCAATGATGAACAACCAATTTGACAGAGCTTGAATAATTTTGAAAAGAATAATGAGCAAATGTTGCACAATCCAGCTGTGGAAAGCTCTTAAGAGACTCACAGCTATAAACGCTGCCAAAGGTACTTCTACAAAGTATTGACTTACATGTAAATGAGATATTCCTGTATTTAATTTTCAATAAATTTGCTGAAATTTCTAAAAACATGTTTTCACTTTGTCATTATGGTGTATTGTATGTAGATGGGGGAGATAAATATATTTAATCCATTTTGAATTCAGTCTTCAACACAACAACATGAATACTTTCTGAAGGCACTGTAAATGGACATTCCTGCTGGCTTACATTTCCCAGAATTACTCTTCCATCTCTGCGTGATGTCATCAGGCGAGGCCAGCCATCTTGTTGAGCAGGGCATTCTGGTGTTGGGGGTTCATGGCCTCATAGATGTCCAGCTGGAGGGAGAAGGTGGCGTTGCCAGAGGTCAGAGTTCGCAGGGCAGTGGAGTAGCCCTGAAACAGAGGAGGAAAGATTAGATCCAAGGAGGGATACTGCAGTGTTACTTTTTGACTCTGATACAGTATATTATTCAGCTAAGATGCATTTAGAATATGCTGAACATGATGCGTCATTCGCAAGCCTTGGACTTGATTCGGTAGCAACAAGACGATGAGAGATGTACAAAACAGAAATAGTGAAACTAATTTAAAAAAAGCACTTTTATACTATCTTGGTGGTGTTGTCTGCCCTGGCACTACAGGAGGTTTCCACGGCAACATTGAACCAACCTACCATCATCTCAGCCAGGGGTGCGGTGGCAAGCAGCACCTTGCTGTCATGGCGACTCTGGATGTCCCGGATGGCCCCTCGTCTCTGAGCCAGGTCACCCAGCACAGAGCTCAGGTGCTCCTCTCCCACCGTCACCTCCAGTGACATCACAGGCTCCAGCACCTGGCCCCCCGCCTGCCTCAGAGCCTACAGGGGACAGAGACAACACTGTTACTAGCGTAGTATAAGTAATAATATGAGAAATAGGGTCACTGTTACTAGCGTAGTATGAGTATGAGCAATAGGGTCACTGTTACTAGCCTAGAATTAGTAATGGTATGAGTAATAGGGTCACTGTTACTAGCGTAGTATTAGTAATAGTATGAGTAATAGGGTCACTGTTACTAGCGTAGTATTAGTAATAGTATGAGTAATAGGATCACTGTTACTAGCGTATTATTAGTAATAGTATGAGTAATAGGGTCACTGTTACTAGCGTAGTATTAGTAATAGTATGAGTAATAGGGTCACTGTTACTAGCGTAGTATTAGTAATAGTATGAGTAATAGGGTCACTGTTACTAGCGTAGTATTAGTAATAGTATGAGTAATAGGGTCACTGTTACTAGTGTAGTATTAGTAATAGTATGAGTAATAGGGTCACTGTTACTAGCATAGTATTAGTAATAGTATGAGTAATAGGGACACTTACTAATGTTGTATTAGTATGAGAAATAGGGTCACTGTTACTAGCATAGTATTAGTAATAGTATGAGTAATAGGGTCACTGTTACTAGCGTAGTATTAGTAATAGTATGTGTGTAATGGTATGAGTAATAGGGTCACTGTTACTAATGTAGTATTAGTAATAGTATGAGTAATAAGGACACTTACTAGCGTAGTATTAGTAATAGTATGAGTAATAGGGAGACTTACTAGTGTAGTATTAGTAATAGTATGAGTAAAGGGTCACTGTTACTAGTGTAGTATTAGTAATAGTATGTGTGTAATAGTATGAGTAATAGGGTCACTGTTACTAATGTAGTATTAGTAATAGTATGAGTAATAAGGACACTGTTACTAGCGCAGTATTAGTAATGGTATGAGTAATAGGGTCACTGTTACTAGCGCAGTATTACTATAAAATGAAATGTTATTTGTCACATCCGCCAAATACAACAGGTGTAGAACTTACCGTGAAATGCTTACTTAAAATTCCTTAACCAACAGTGCAATTAAGAAAAATAAGAGTTAAGAAAATATTTTATAAATAACAAATACAAAAATAAAAGAGTAACAATAAAATAACAATAACGAGGCTATATACAGGGTGTAATGGTACAGGTTAGTCGAGTTAATATGTACATGTAAGTAGGGGTAAAGAGACGATGCATAGAGCGAGTAGCAGCAGCGTAAAGAAACCCATATTTCCAATGCCTTTCTCCTTCTATCGACACTCACAGAGTCATCACAAGACTACAGTACATAGGCAGAGATCATCTCACATTGTGTACACAACACTATCATGTGCAGGTGTTAATGTTAATGTACCTTGAGCATACAGCGGGACACGCAGGCAGACAACATAGCTAGAGACGTCCCCGGCTCCATGCTCACACTCTGGATCATAGTGGACACGCCCTGGACCGGGTAACCAAGCAACGGACCTGGGAGAGTGAGAACATAATGAGTATCAGAATAGGGGCTACAACAGTACTTGACTCATCGAAAATGGGGGTCTTCTTCCATAATCTGGTTAAGTTCCTTCTTCCATAATCTGTGATGTCGTTACCTTGGAGATAAGAGCTGTTTACGCCGTTCTCCACGGCGTCCCTGACGTCAGGGGACAGCTGCTCCTCCACTTCCTCATCGTAGGTGATTTCACAGGAAGTGAGCGAGGAGGAAGAGGAGTCCATGATGGGGCAGACCACCACACTCACAGTCACCATGTGTCTCCTCTCCCCAACTGTACGGTCCAGCGTGTCTGAAACACACACAAGCAGGAATCAGAATAAGAAGAATCAGTACGATCTACACTGATTGGATAAGATGGTTTCCACCTCCGTACTGATTGGCATACTATACCTGTGGTGGCCATTGATTGGAGGATGGTCTCCCTGTAAGCCACCTGTAGAGGTCCCAGGTGGGTCTCGATGCCGTACTCTCTCCTGATCCGATCATGGAGGATCTCAATGTGCAGCTCTCCCATTCCACACAGAATGGTCTGGCGAAGGAGACGGTACAAAGACCATTAAAACAGATATTGCATATTTTATTAGTCTAATATTATATGCTAGCTAGCTAACATTCATTCAATCAATCACTTTCAACCAAGCAATTAATCAATCATACATGTTCCTCCTGTACAGGTGGTATTACCTGTCCAGAGTCTGAATCTACCCTGACCTTCAGGCTAGGGTCTTCTCTCTGGAGGCAGGTCAGGGCATTCTCCAGATCTAATAGAAAACAGAGGATAATAACATTCATAGGTTGTTATAACAGTGTTACAAGAGTTTTAGGCCAGGTGGCTCAAACAAGCCTGTAGAACAGTGCACGTTATGAGGGGATTTGCGCAGGGATCCCATGCTTAGTAATGGCTGCAGGGACACTGACCTGCCTGTCTAGACATAGTGGGGGGTTCTATGGAGCAGAAGAATACAGGCTCGGGGACCTCCACTCCTGCCAGCACCAGACTGGCCTGCTCTCCACCCCTCTTCCTCTCCCCCTCTTTCTCCTTCTGGGCCCGCCGGACCGCAGCCACTGCCGAGGCCTTGGAGGACACAATAGTGTCCCCTGTCACTGTCTGAGAGAGAGAGGGAGTGAGAGAGAGAGAGAGAGAGAGAGAGAGAGAGAGAGAGAGAGAGAGAGAGAGAGAGAGAGAGAGAGAGAGAGAGAGAGAGAGAGAGAGAGAGAGAGAGAGAGAGAGAGAGAGAGAGAGAGAGAGAGAGAGAGAGAGAGAGAGAGAGAGAGAGAGAGAGAGAGAGAGAGAGAGAGAGAGAGAGAGAGAGAGAGAGAGAGAGAGAGAGAGAGAGGAATTTTTTGTAAACATAATGAAAGATTGCTTGGAAATTAAAGTGTTTGGTTTAATTGTCAAGCCACTGTCACCCAACAGATTCAAAACAATGTTTCAGTTTCAAAAACATATTGCTCTTTTACTGAGAATGGATGTGTTTTCAATTCCAATTTATGGGGCGGCAGGTATACTAATGGTTAGAGCGTTGAACTAGTAACCGGAAGGTTGCTAGATTGAATCCCCGAGCTGACAAGGTAAAAATCTGTCATTCTGCCCCTGAACAAAGCAGTTAACTAGGCCGTCATTGTAAATAAGAATTTGTTCTTAACTGACTTGCCTAGTTAAATAAAGGTTAAAAAAAAAATCTAAAACAGGTAGTCTCTCAAGGAGTCCTACCTGCTTGAGGCCCACACAGAGTGCAATGTTTCCTGCAGTCAGAGAAGGTATCTCCACATGCTGGTCAGCAAATGGCAGCAGCAGCCGACTCATCCTCTCTCTACAGTGGAGACCAGTGGAATTCAAAATGGCAAGCACAGTAATTAGAAAACTAACAGTACTTGAGTTTATTGGAACAGCCTGAGAATTTGTAAGGTTCACCATTTTAGAGGGCTCCTACTCAGTTATACACAATGCAACAAAACCTTAAGAGATACAGAGTTAATTCATTGATTAGCATTAATTGAATCCCATTCAGCAAGCTGCTGTAGCAGTAAGCAGGTATTGGGTAGTAGTGGGATGGTGATGGACCTACGTACGTGTTGTTCCTGTTGATGTTGAGGACAGCAGACTGGGGCTTCATGGTCCCAGAGTAGATCCTCACAAACACCAGAGGACCTCGCTGCTTGTCATGCACCACCTTGAAGGCCAGGGCACACAGGTCATCCTGGTACCAACGCCTGTGTGAAGGGAATAGACCAAGCTGAATCAAACTGGGTCTGACTCAAGAATAAATCCCTGACTGATATATGTGGTAGAGAAGAGTAGTGGCTTCAGCCCAATGATATGGATCAGATTGAATTATATTTTGGTTAGGTATCCCACAAAATAATTTTATAGAAAAGTCCTATTGGGGTTAGAGCTGAGTGGGCTATTATGGATAACACACTTTGTTGACTCTACAAGGTAAAGGATAAATGTTACTCACACCATGGTGCCTCCTGTTGGGGGCGAGGAGATAGGCTGTGATAGAGTTCTGGTTAGGGGTAGAGGATGTACTCACACTAGGTCGTGGTGCCTCTCGTTTGGGGCAGGGAGGTAGGCTGTGATGGCGTCCAGGAGAGGCTGAACACCTTTGTTCCTCAGAGAGCTCCCACAGAGCACGGGGACTCCTTTACGTGCCAGAGTCACCCTCCGCACTGCCTCCTGGAGCTGGAGAATACACAATACACCAGATACACACACACACACAATACCACATGCAGAACTCAGTCCTACTGATATTTTACCTGAGATAAATATTGCTTACTTTGGCAGGAGGTACCGCATCAAAATTTTCACCGTAAACTCCAAGTAACAGCTCTGCAAACTCATCATCCAGATCAGCAACCTGTGTATGAAAAAATGCAAATGCCAACTTTGACACATAGCATTTACACATGTTTTTACTATACTTATGTTTTTATAGCGATCTAAGCTATCAGCAATAGCATAAAAATAAGCACTCGATGACAGTTGGCATGATGATGTCATTTCCTGTACCTGTTCTATCAGAGCTGCTCTGGCCTCCATAGCGTCCTGAAGAAGTTCCGGGTCATCTGATTGGCTGAGAGATTTGGTCTCAAAGACACGGCCATCCTCTGCTCTGGATTTAACCCGCCACGTCATTTGCTGGTTGGTAATCAAGTCAATCAATCCTGTGAAGCTCTTCCCGCTGCCAATTGGAATCTGTGTAACCAGTTGTTTCTCATTTATACTGTAATGTATGTCATTTGATATGGAGGCATTATCACAGCAGGGAAGCTGAACAATGTAAAATACATAGATGGCCTATTGAGAATGTTGTCTACCTGGAGGATCACAGGATTGGCTTTCAGTTTCTTCTTTATGCTCTCAATGGAAAAGTGTAAACTATATAGGAAAAAATATATATTTTTAAATCAAAATGAACACTGTAGTCCCAAATCCTAACAGCAAGCATGGAGATATATGTCTGGTTACAACAGAAGGGAGTCACTATGTGATGCTGGTTGTTTTACCTGGCCCCAGGCTTGTCCATCTTGTTCAGGAAACAGATACAGGGTACATGATGTTTCTCAGCCTGCCGCCACACTGTCAGAGTCTGAGCCTGGTGATATCACAAGACACAACACACAGCCATACCGAGTCACTAACACACACACTTATAATACAATCAACACCTCGATTCTAGGTCAGTTCAATTATAGTCTTTTATTATTATTTATTTTTTTACAGACAATACAGTCAGGTAAACAGAGATGCATAGGCCTATTTCAGTACAGGGTGGGAACATGGCATCGTATCAGGGCTTGACTCACCTCAACGCCAGCAGAGGCATCAAACACTGCCACTGCCCCATCCAACACACGCAGGGCTCGCTCCACCTCCAGAGTAAAGTCAACATGTCCTGAAACCCCCACCCACACACACAGTGTTGTACTATGGAGGGTCTATGGGTTGATTTTGTGCCAGGGTTGCCTGTCTATAGGATTCATGTTTGTGTTTTTGCACGATTTATTGAATGGGACTGGCTCTGTACCTGGCGTATCTATGAGGTTGATCCTGTGCTTTTTCCAGTCGAAGGTGACTGCAGCAGACTGTATGGTGATTCCCCGCTCCCTCTCCTGAACCATGAAGTCTGTCACAGTGTCCCCGTCATCAACATCTGGGAAACAAGAAAAGAGAGAGAAATTGAGTTGCTAGCTTGGGACTCTGTTAAACAATGCAGGAAAAAGCTAGCAGAGGACGTGGAATTGAAATTAAATTACTGGCCTCAACCTGCTCATCCCCCTACACATGTCTATCCCAATCCCCTCCTACACACCTCCCAAAGCCCTGGTGTATCCAGAGTAATACAGCATTCTCTCTGTGGTGGTGGTCTTCCCTGCATCTATGTGTGCCATGATGCCAATGTTCCGGATTCTGGGGACAAACAATAGTGAGTATTACATCTGATATTAAGGGGTTACCAAGGACCATGAAGTAGGCTATAGAGTAGTAATAAACATAGGCTGGAGCTAGTTTTACTACTAACTTCGATATATCTGGATTGACGACAGCTCGTGGGGATTTGACATCATCTATAGGATATAAAATAAGAACTTACGAATTTGTATTACAAAAGCACTGAGAGATCATCAAAGTTCAGTCTAATATGGGAATGGGACATGTCATATACCTGGCAAAAAGCTGTACTGTCTTCTTCCTTGTAGTCTCCACCTGCACGTCTGTGGTCCATTCTTCAGTAGACCTTTACCCTACGCAACCCAACACAGGGCAATACACATTATCCATAGAAAACAGTAGCGAGTAGTGACAAATAGCCAACAGTCTACAGCCTTTTAACCATGTTTGTCCCTGAAATGTAAGTCTTACCCCCCCAACCAGGACACTGAACTTCCCAATGCCTATTCCCAGGACAGTCCGAAGTCGCATCTTCAACCTGCTTCGGGCTTACAAACGTATTCCAGTGAAAATATTGTAGACATTCTTGACATGGACAGGGCAATGTCGACTGCTCTGTGTGAATGTCATTCATCAACCATAAACCCTGTTGGCATTGAACTGGCTGTCAAATAAGGTAAACACATTCTCTAAATGCCGTGCCTCCCGAGAACAATAATCCAAATCAGTATAATGTATTAATTATCTCAAATTATTAACAAAAAAATTGAATAATATGAATCGACGTCGATTCACGCTTTCCTTATAAAGTGCATCTTCAAAATACACCCCAACCAGCAGTCCTATCTGAATTTAAGTTCCGGCTTTGACTTTTAAAATAAATGTGCATTTATAGTTTAATAGTTCAGACTATTTTAATAAATAGTAAAACCGTGCTGAATTGTTTTGATAATGATTTGCTCAACTTACTACGAATTACTAATAAATATGTAACGGGACTGCTCAGGAACTCTCGTACATGGTTTCATTCCGGAATTTGTTTTAAGCGGACACTCCCATCACATACTTCCTCTAAAATATTGGCTTCGGAAAACAACACCAACGAACCAAGCCTCTAGCATAAACTACGAAAAAAATCCAAATTTGAGACAATAAATTCCATCAAATAAGTATCGTATCTGAATACGTAACTTTCAATACACAAAATGGTAAGCTATACACATATTTCACGTTCTTTATGATACATCATTTGATATGGAAATCTTCTAGCATACGAAGTTGGCTAGCAACATGTGGCAGACATCCGACTCCTAGCTGCAATTCAACCAAGAATTGTCTTTTGACATTGTGATGGGAGACATTGGTCTTGGTTGAATTGCAATCGATCTGACCACATGCAGTGTCTAGAATTCGTTATGTTGGTCAAACTGCTCTGGCCAATAAATTAACGTTATAGTTCATTTATTTGAACGAAATTATTATGAATACACCCGCTGGTCTGAATTGTTTTGACATTGCCTTAGCCTAGGTAGCCAGCTAACTAATCTGTCAGCTATATACTTGACTGGTCCCACATATGTTCGCGCTGTCATGCCAAACATATTTTAAGGATGTTTGATCAATTAGATTAAGCCCACCTTGGAAATTAATGTACAGAAATCATTCATTTTATTCTGATGTTTGTTGACTTAATACATTCAGAAAGCCTTAATAAACTATTAAAATGTGCCTCCTACCTCAGCCCCAGAACGAGCACATTGAGTTACATCGCAAGCGCCATGGCCAACGCCTGGACCACCAGGAGAGGAAGAGGAAGAAGGAGAGCCGTGAGGCCCACGAGCGATCACATAAAGCCAGGAAGATGATTGGTCTGAAGGCCAAACTCTACCACAAACAGAGGCACTCTGAGAAGATCCAGATGAAAAAGACGTAAGTACAGTATAACCATAGATGAGTAGTACACACTACAGTAGTACAGTAGTGTAGTACACTACAGTAGATCAAACAATGGGCTCCTTTATAGAGTGAAGAGTTGACTCTTAGGATTTAGGTTCAGGGACATGATAGATTTAACAGGTTTAATGTCCTATTTTTAAACAAATTCCTTGGTTATGACATAGTAATTAAGACATCCTCCAGTAACTGCTATTTTCAAAATGTTGATTGAAACGGCATATGCCATTGCCACCAATCCAAAACGTTTGTTGACCTATTGGTGCCAACACCACTTGTCTTACCACAGCCTCAAGATGCACGAGCAGAGGAAGACCAAGCAGAAGAACGATGACAAGACTCCTGAGGGAGCAGTACCAGCCTACCTGCTCGACAGAGAGGGACAGTCCCGCGCCAAGATCCTCTCCAACATGATCAAACAGAAGAGGAAAGAGAAGGCTGTGAGTATTCAATGCCTTTCTTTTACTTGTTTGTGTTTTCGCCACCATGTCCCACTGAAGACAGGTAATAGTGCCTGGCCATATGATCTCATATAGAAGGGAACAACACCTAGGTTAACCTATCTATTGCCAACCGGCATGCATTTTGCATACCATGCAAACAATTTGAGATCAAAGTACTCCGGTACGAAAAACTGGGCCAATCAAGAGAACTTGGGCTAGGAGGGAAAAATCTCTAGTTCTCTGCTCCAGCCCATCCCCCGTAGTCGTAGTGCTATTTTCCTCCCTCGGGCTGGATGGCCGATTTTTTCCGTTGGTACCGTTGATGTGTGAGGAAAATGGAGGGGGGAAATGGTGTATTAGTCGAGCACTATTATTTCGTAGTTAGCTCCTTAGCTAAGGCATCATTGCGATTAAGGTAGTTAGCTACAGCATTTAGTCAACTAAGCGAGAACACTTTCTTGCCCGCACATGCTATGATCTCCGCAACGTTAGTAGGTGCGAGCGCATTGACGTGCAAAGAAATGTGCGGTGTTGCGGTAGTTCAGTGCGCGTCGCTGCGTGGATGGAAACAGACATGGCAGAGAGAGCTGTTCCGCTAATACCGTCTTTCACTGAGTTATGTTAGACTGTTAAAGATTAGTAGACCTATGTTAATTAATCCGTTCGTGATCTCTAGGTTTCAGGAAATGGCAGTTACAGTTCAAATAAAAAAATACAGCCAATTGCTCCAACTTCCTGAGGAGGGAGTTGACTGACCCCACCCGGACCTATAACAGTCTATAGCCTGCCATTCCTACTGAGCCAGTCTTCTGCCAACATCATTATTAGGCAAAAAAAAAGTGCATTTGCCTATGATTTGAGCAGTGTGGGTGTTGCACGCGTGCCGTTGTGAGGTCCGCAGGGCAGGGATTGGCGCCGTGGCGTTGAAATGGTACTTGTAAAAATCATTCAAGGATGGCATGTCTGCTATTGTCAGATTAATTGTTTCAAGTGTGAATGTAATACTGTTGACTGTTTTCCCGCAATCCCATTAAACCTAGTCCTGGATTAACATGCACTTTCAATAAAATTGTCCCTAAGTGTGTAAAGCCCAAGCCAGTTTAGTTAAAAACTGGTGTCCTGATATATTCTCTGATTTAATCTTGTGTTTCTTCCTGTAGGGTAAATGGGAGGTGCCCCTTCCCAAGGTTCGAGCCCAAGGGGAGACGGAGGTGCTCAAAGTCATCCGTACGGGCAAGAGGCAGAAGAAGGCCTGGAAGAGGATGGTCACCAAAGTGTGCTTCGTAGGCGACAACTTTACCCGCAAGCCTCCCAAATATGAACGCTTCATCAGACCCATGGTAAGGAGGAAAGAAACACTACTCACTAGCATACAGTGTATATAGCAGTGTTGGATTGAAACACCCTCGTTATCACTGTGAACATCAGAGTAACTTTGACTACATTTTTGTCATTTAGCAGACTATGTAGAGAGACTTAGTTACAACCAGTGCAATCAACCAGATTAGGTTAAAAAACTAAATTGACTTACTTGCTCTTTGGGTAGCATCGGTCATTCACAAACTTCCTCCTGCGGGTTTGAAGAGGTAAACAACCTAAATTACCTGAAATAAATGTCCCACCATCATCTGCCCTTCCCTCTCTCCAGGGTCTACGGTTCAAGAAGGCCCATGTGACCCACCCGGAGCTGAAGGCCACGTTCTGTCTGCCTATTCTGGGGGTGAAGAAGAATCCCTCGTCACCCCTTTACACCACACTGGGGGTCATCACCAAGGGAACAGTGGTAGAGGTCAATGTCAGCGAGCTGGGCCTGGTCACGCAGGGGGGAAAGGTCATCTGGGGTGAGATATCTCCTATCCTCTCAAATGTCTATTGATATTCATCTGGATCAGTATGGGACAGTTTCCCGGCCACAGATTAAGCCTAGTTCTAGAATAAAAAGCACTTTCTATGGAGATTCTCCATTAAACATGCTTCTTTGTAGGATGTCATTGTAAATAAGAATTTGTTCTTAACTGACTTGCGTAGTTAAATAAAGGTTAAATACAAATTAGTACACCACTAGGCTACATCTGTGTACACAGTACCAGTCAAAAGTTTGGACACACGTACTCGTTCCAGGGTTTTTCTGTATTTTTTACTATTTTCTACATTGTAGAATAATAGTGAAGACATGAAAACAATGAAAGAACACATGGAATCATGTAGTAACCAAAAAAGTGTAGTAACCAAAATATATTATATTTGAGATTCTTCAAAGTAGACACCCTTTGCCTTGATGACAGCTTTGCACACTCTTGGCATACTCTTAACCAGCTTCATGAGGAATGATTTTCCAACTGTCTTGAAGGAGTTCCCATATGTTGAGCATTTTTGGCTGCTTTTCTTAGCATTTATGAGGCCAGCAAACACTTTCCTTACACGCTAGGAACATATTTTCTCCAACGTTATATTGAAAGGGTGCCTCTCGGTCCCAAAACACACGTTTTCTGGAGACTTGTGAGAGGAGTACTGATGACATTGCCCACTGTATGCTTTTTCGGACGCCTGATTGCATCCAGACTGAGGAGAAATCCAAACACAATGCATCTCTGACTACCTTCTGAAGTGGTCAGCTAGATCTGAACACAGTCAGACCACAAAGTGACTTTTGTGTGTCTAGACATGTCTTTTCAATGTGATCTTTGTATTCTGATAGCAGAAGTCACATGTAAGTATCAAGTGTAGACACAACCTTATTCAACTTCTGAAGTGTAGTGATTAAAATATGTCATTTATTTCTCTTCTCTTCAGGTAAATACGCCCAGGTGACGAATAACCCAGAGAACGATGGCTGCATTAATGCTGTACTGCTGGTGTAAATTAAGAACTCGATGGGACGGTCCCCTGGACACAGATTAAGCCAAGTCCTGGACTAAAAATAATTGAATGGAGATTTTCCAGTGTTTTTTTATAGTCCAGGACTAGACTTAATCTGTGTCTGGGAAACGACCCCATCAATAGAGACTGTGCCTGTAACATACAGCCAGAGCTATGGCTGGCATGGAATAACAGACCAGACCAGGAACACTGAAACATCTGGGAATAAACCATGTGTGTTCAGCCGTGGAGAAAATCAAGAAAACACAGAAAAGATCAGATGCAGTATTTTGCTACAAGGTGTCTTGTAACTAAATACTAAAACATGCTCAAAGGTATGTGTGACTAAATATAAGGGGTTGTGCTTTTGTCCTAAATTTGTTATATAAATTGTTTTTGACTGCTCTAGTAGTTTCCAGTGTTTTTTTTGGGGGGGGGGGGGTCAAAACCTATCAGATTACTTGAAAGAGCAGTAAACTTGAAAAAGGATGGTGCTATTAACGTGAGAAAGGGATAATGTAACAAGATATACTAGTCCCCTCCACATCTCAGAGCAGGCCAACACAGTGGAGCCACAGTTTTAGACGGATGTCATACCTGCAGTGATACTGGTGCTCATCTACTGGAGTACAGGTAGGAGTCTTCTAGTGATACACCTGTATTGTATGTAGGGCTGTGCTACACTAATATACAGGGCGGCAGGTAAGCAGAGCGGTTAAGAGCGTTGGGCCAGTTACCAAGAGGTTGCTGGTTCAAATCCCCTAGCCAACTAGGTATCTGCTGTTGAGCAAGGCACTTTACCATAAGAGCGTCTGCTAAATTACTTAAATGTAATACAGCTGTTTTTAGTGCATGTAGGGCTCTCTTACACTTATATACGCATGTGTTTGTGCTGAAATTGTACAGTGTTAAACTGATATACAACTGTGTTACTGCTTGTAGGGCTGTGTTGGTGCCTTCAGAAAGTATTCATACCCCTTGACTTATTCCACATTTTCTTGCAGCCTAAATTATTTTTTCCCCCCAGGCCCATCTACACACACTAGCCCATAAATATTTTCGCAAATTTATTGAAAATGATATACAGAAATATCTAATTTACATAAGTATTCACAGGCATGCTGTCAATACTTTGTAGAAGCACCTTTGGCGGCGATTACAGCTTTGTTGTCTTTGGTATGTCTGTATCAGCTTTGCACTTAAGGATTTGAGTATTTTCTTCCTTGTATATTTTCTTAAACTCTGTTAAATTAGATGGGGAGCGGTGGTCAACAGCAATCTACAAGTCTTTCCACAGATTTTCAATGGGATTCAAGTCTGGGTTTTGGCTGGGCCACTCAATACGTTCACATTCTTGTTCTGAAGCCATTCAAGCGTTGCTTTGGCTGTATGCTTGTGGTCATTATCCTGTTGGAACGTACATTTTCGCCCTAGTCCGTCGTTTGCATTCTGAAGCTGGTTCTCATCAAGGATTTGCCTGTATTTGGTTCTTCATTGTTCCCTCTATCCTTGCCAGTCTATCAGTCCCTGTGGCTGAAAAGCACCGCTATAGCATGATGCTGTCACCACCATAGTGATTTGCATTCAGGCCAAAGAGTTCAATTTTTGTCTCATTAGACAACAGAATCTTTTGCTTTTTTCTCCATCTTTCACATGCTTTTTTGCAAATTTCAGGTTTGCTGTCATGTTTCTCAGGAGTGGCTTCCATCTGGCCACTTTCCCATAAAGCCCAGATTGGTGAAGTGCTGTAGAGACTACTGGGTTTTTTGCCACCTCCCTGACCAAGGTCCTTCTTGCCCAGTTTCTCAGTTGGGTCGGACGGCCAGCTGTAAGCAGAGTGGGTAGTTCCATGCTTTTTCAATATCCCAATGAAGGAGACAACTGTGCTCTTGGACACTGCACACTAGAAATGGTTTTGTACCCTTACCCAGATACTCTTTTTCCACATTTTGTTACAGCCTGAATTTAAAATGGATTAAATTGAGAAGTCACAGGCCTACACACAAAACCACATAACGTCAAAGTGTAATTATGTTTTTAGATTTTTTTAAATAAATTAATGAAAAGCTGAAATGTCGTGAGTCAAGTTTTCAAACCCTTTGTTACGGCAAGCCTAAATTAGTTCAGGAGTAAAAATGTGCTCAAGTCACAAGTTTCATGGACTCTGTATATGTGTGCAATAATAGTCTTTGACATGATTTTTAGAATGACTACCTCATCGCTGTACCCCACAAATAAAATTATCTGTAAGGTCCCTCAGTCAAGCAGTGAATTTCAAATACTGATTCAACCACAAAGACCAGGGAGGTTTTCCAATGCCTTGCCAAGAAGCACACCTATTGGTAGTTGGGTAAAAAATAAAAAAGCAGACATTGAATATCCCATGGTGAAATTACACATGGATGGTGTACACCCAGTCACTACAAAGATGCAGCCTTTCTTAACTCAGTTGTTGGAGAGGAAGGAAACAGCTCAAGGATTTAACCATGAGGCCTATGGTGAGTTTAAAACAATTAGTTTAATGGCTGTGATAGAAAACTGATGATGAAACAACATTGTAGTTACTCCACAATACTAACCTAAATAACAGTGAAAAGAAATCCCGTACAGAATTAAAATATGACAAAACATGCATCCTGTTTGCAATAAGGCACTAAAGTAAAACTGAATGTGGCAAAGAAATTAACTTTATGTCCTGAATACAAGGTGTTATGTTTGGGGCAAATCCAATAAAACACATCACCAAGTACCACTTTTCATATTTTCAAGCATGGTGCTGGCTACATCACGTTATGTGTATGCTAGTCATCGGCAAGGACTAGGGAAATAGAATAGAGCTAAGCACAGGCAAAATCCTAGAGGAAAACATGGTTTAGACTTCAACAGACACTGGGAGACAAATTCATCTTTCAGCAGATCAATAACTGAAAACACAAGGCCACATATACACTGGAGTTGCTTACCAAGACGACATTGAATGTTCCTGAGTGGCCTACAGTGGCTTATGAAAGTATTCATCCCCCTTGGCATTTTTCCTATTTTTGTGTCTTTACAACCTGGAATTAAAATGGATTTTTGGGGGGTTTGTATCATTTGATTTACACAACATGCCTGCCACTTTGAAGATGCAAAATATTTTTTCTTGTGAAACAAACAAGAAATAAGACAAAAAAAAACAGAAAACTTGCACATGCATAACTATTCACCCCCCACAAAGTCAATACTTTGTAGAGCCACCTTTTGCAGCAATTACAGCTGCAAGTCTCTTGGGGTATGTCTCTATAAGCTTGGCACATCTAGCCACTGGGATATCTGCCCATTCTTCAAGGCAAAACTACTCCAGCTCCTTCAAGTTGGATGGGTTCTGCTGTTAAGTCATACCACAGATTCTCAATTGGATTGAGGTCTGGGCTTTGACTAGGCCATTCCAAGACATTAAAATGTTTCCCCTTAAACCACTTGAGTGTTGCTTTAGCAGTATGCTTAGGGTCATTGTCCTGTTGGAAGGTGAACCTCCGTCCCAGTCTCAAACCTCTGGAAGACTGAAACAGGTTTCCCTCAAGAATTTCCCTGTATTTCGCGCCATCCATCATACCTTCAATTCTGACCCGTTTCCCATGCCCTGCCGATGGAAAAACATCCCCACAGCACGATGCTGCCACCACCGTGTTCTCCTTAATGGCCAAAAAGCTCGATTTTAGTCTCATATGACCAGAGTACTTTCTTCCATATGTTTGGGGATTCTCCCACATGCCTTTTGGCGAACACCAAACTTGTTTTCTTTTTCTTTAAGCAATGGCTCTTTCAGGCCACTCTTCCGTAAAGCCCAGCTCTACGGCTTAAAATGGTCCTATGGACAGATACTCCAATCTCCGCTGTGGAGCTTTGCAGCTCCTTCAGGGTTATCTTTGGTCTCTTTGTTGCCTCTCTGATCAATGCCCTCCTTGCCTGGTCCGTGAGTTTTGGTGGGCAGCCCTCTCTTGGTAGGTTTGTTGTGGTGCCATATTCTTTAAACGTTTTAATAATGGATTTAATGGTGCTCCGTGGGATGTTCAAAGTTTCTGATATTTTTTTATAACCCAACCCTGATCTGTACTTCTCCACAACTTTGTCCCTGACCTGTTTGGAGAGCTCCTTGGTCTTCATGGTGCCCCTTGCTTGGTGGTGTTGCAGACTTTGGGAACTTTCAGAACAGGTGTATATATACTGAGATCATGTGACAGATCATGTGACACTTAGATTGCACACAGGTGGACTTTATTTAACTAATTATGTGGCTTCTGAAGGTAATTGGTTGCACCTCATTTTATTTTGGGGCTTCATAGCAAAGGGGGTGAAATCATATTCACACACCACTTTTCAGTTTTTTATTTTTGAGATTTCTTTTTTATACAAGTTATTTTTTTCACTTCACCAATTTGGACTATTTTGTTTATGTCCATTACATGAAATTTGAATAAAAATCCATTTAAATTACAGGTTGTAATGCAACCAAATAGGAAAAACACCAAGGGGGATGAATACTTTTGCAAGGCACTGTATCCATAAAAAATTATGCCAGCTGATTCATGATTTCGACTGGCTAAGAAACGCTTTCTACCTGTCTCTCGTCCCGACCCCTACACGTTCACTACTATGGGACAGTTGGAGATTGAGGTTTATACAAATCTCTGCTGTTGAAAACTAAATGTTAGTCTAAAAGAAATGTGAGAATGTCTAGACGCTTTTTATAGTGGAGATCAAGTTTATAACTTTCCTGGCTGGGTTGACAGTGGATTGCACAGTCAGATGGAACAGAGTGAATAGGCATTATACCGTCATAGATTTAGCCGGTGGTAACTTGTGGAGGTAACTTGTGCAATAGACACCGGCTGGAAGGCGCTTTTAACCAACCAGCACTCAGGAGCTTTTTTTTTAAACCTTTATTTTACTAGGCAAGTCAGTTAAGAACAAATTCTTATTTTCAATGACGGCCTAGGAACAGTGGGTTAACTGCCTGTTCAGGGGCAGAACGACAGATTTGTACCTTGTCAGCTTGGGGGGGTTGAACTTGCAACCTTCCAGTTACTAGGCTACCCTGCCGCATTAGACCCACCTGTTGTATAATATCCAACATTTCACACATATAGTCCAAATACTGACTTTTAGCACTTGGTGGTGTATAGCAACTTCATACGAGAATAGGCTTTAGGTGAGGAAGATGAACCTGTATCCATATTACATCATCTGACATGAGATCCTCTCTCAGCCTAACAGCAATATGACTCTGGACATACATGGCAACAACTCCCCCATTTGCATTTAAATCTTTCCTAAGTAAGCATTTCACGGTTGTATTCGGCTCATGTGACAAATAAAGTTTGATTTTATGTATATATTCTATAACCTTTTACATGAGTCAATGGTACTGAGTGGGCTGCCCACAGTGGGCTTCTTTCTAAGGCAGACAGTTTCAGTGCAAACAATGGATTTAAATTCTATGTGTATATGATTATTACAGACAATACCCTCGGAGCTAACAGTTAAAGGAGCGTTGGGCCAGGGGTGAGTGTTCTGACAGTAAACTAAAGGTTGCTGGTTCAAATACCCGAGCTGACAAGGTGAAAAATCTGTCAATGTGCCTTTGGGCAAGGCACTTAACCCTAATTTGCTCTAGGGACGCTGTACTTCTATGGCTGACCCTGTAAAACAACACATTTTACTGTACCTATAATGTGTATGTGACAAAACTAGTTTTTTAATTGTTTTATACTTTACACTTTACATTTTTCCAACAATTGTTTACAGACAGACTATTTCGCTTATAATTCAGTGGGTCAGAAGTGTACATACAATAAGTTGACTGCCTTTAAACAGCTTGAAAATTTGCTGGCACATAGCCTCTGGAATTCGGGGTGCTGAGGGTGTTGCAGAACCCCGATAAATCTCTCTCTCATGTGAACTATGCCGTTATTACTTCTGTATGAGTGGAGAAAATAACTCCTAGGCTGAGCAGAGCAAAAAATATTCCTCAGCACCCTCTAAATTGGCAATAGAGTATTGTCCACATATGTAGAAAGGATGCCAGGTAATTGATTTTGGTTCAGTAGCATCCTATGCTGAGGTGATCTGCTCAGATCTACTGCTACAGCCTAATAACGCCCTGACTGCCCCAGTGGGAGGGGGCTCCAGGGGCCAAAGGTGTTATGGGGCCACAGCTTCAACATCACCTGCTCCACATTACCCAGGAGTCGCCTTCCTCCTCATTACCCAGGAGTCGCTTTCCTCCTCATGCTCCCCAACGACAACAGAACCCAGACCCAGCTAGCTGTCAATCACTCTGCTGCCTTCCTCTTCCCTGCTGCAGATTACTTCCACCAAGGGCACTACACCTGTGTTAATAAGAATGACGTTTTCTGTCATAACTTCTCTGACAGTGAGCTCCACTCCCTCATTGTCACAGGTAAACTGAACATGGAACGAACTTTTGACTTTGTCAACATTGCCAGATTTCCACAGACGCTTAGATCTGGGCCCATTTTCATAGTCTAAGAGTAGGAGACTTATCTAAGATTAGGTCCCCCACGACCCATGTAATCTTATTCAATATGCACTCCTAATCAGAGACGCTTTAATTCTGAAATAGGATGTTTTGCTGGTAATGAGTGCTGACCTAGGATCAGTTTTGCTGATGATCAATCCCCTCATTTTGTGTTTCTATTGCAACCAATCCTCTGACATCTTTTACCATCAGACTGGTAGTAGTGCTACGGTCCCGTTCTTAAAGACCACCAGGTGGAAGAAGAGAGTAGGAGTTCTTACATTTCCTTTAACCTTTTTGATATGTCATGTAATCGGTGGTAATTTATTTTTACCACTTTTTTATACTTGAGTAAAAGTATAGATACCTTAATAGAAAGTTACTCAAGTAAAAGTGAAAGTCATCCAGTAAAATACTACTTGAGTAAAAGTCTGAAATTATTTGGTTCTAAATATACGTAAGTATCAAGAGTCAAAATCATTTCAAATTCCTTATATTAAGCAAAGCAGATGGCATCATTTTCTTGTTTGAGAAATGTACTGATAGCCAGGGGCAGACTCCAATACTCAGACATAATTTTCATTAGGAATGTAGTGAAGTAAAAAATGACAAAAATTCAAATAGTAAAGAACAGATACCAAAGAAAACTTCTTAGGTAGTACTCTGAAGTATTTTTACTTAAGTACTTTACACCACTGCATGTACTCAAACAAAAGTAAAACAAAAACACATTTTCACTACATAACATGTGACTGAAAAATAGTGAACCTTCCTTCCTGTAATACTTTCTTGTGCATTGTTTATATCGAGAACAGTAACTGCATGCCAACTGTAAGGCACAGTATAAGGCACAATTGTACAAAAAAACAATTGTTTCATTGTAATTAAGCTATATATATATACACACATTTATATTTATATTTTAAATACATTACATTTACAGACACAGGGCTGTTGGGCTACTCAATTAAATGATTTAGGACAAATCTGGATCAATATTGAAATAAGTGAAAAATGAAAAGATGTGTGGACTGCACACTAAATACTTGTATACCCACAAAGCTAAACTGACAACAGATGTTGAAATGTACACAATGCTTCTGGTGAATGAGTAAGGATAAAAAACAAAGGCAAAATAGATGTACGTTTTAAGGTGGATATTTCCATGTCTGTATTGACGACAGATATAAAATACACAATTTATGGGTATCCCGTGCACCACAAATGCACAATATTTCATTATTAATGACAATTAAAAAAAGGTGCAATCTGCAAGTTACAGCTGTTCAATTGTTATTTCAATTAACAATATTTACACATTGATTCTTGAAGAATTTAACTATCACGTTGATCTCATGGACTGTGTGAGCTCTTGCATCCATAGCACCCTCTCATTTGGAGAGAGTGGTTATACTTCTCTGGCCCTGGCATCCCTAAGATTAACAGCAAACCAAGTGGCAGGGCTGCCATTTGATTTCACAAATTATTACAGATTGTAGCTTTAAACCACATTTGTTTCTAATATACAACTAGTTTTCAATTGCCACTGAGTTCATGTGCAGCAGAATTCCCTGAAAAAAATATATAGTTTTTGGAGATTCTCATTTACAGAATATATAAATTAGGATCAAGCACATTGATTGGATAAAAATGATAACTTTATTAAACACTTCCCTGTGTGATTTATTTTTATCTCCTTCAATTCAATCTCCTCTTTCTCAGTAGTCCATTGGTTCATCTTCAGGGAGTGCCATCAGAGAGAGACCGTTGATGTCCTCCACATGGTTGTGTTGACATTGGGAGACCTGAGGGGCAGGTCATCATTCCCTTTCTGGGTTCAGTCACTGACTTCCTCACCCCGACTGGCGGAGATGTTCTCATTAAGAAAGAGCTCACAGTAGAGTAGGAGGTAGATAGATACAGTAGCTGTTCCCTCTGAGATCGTCTACATTACAGTCAGCAACTGCAGACAGACTGATCAGACCGACAAACCACCATTCATCCTAAATTACTACTCATTATGATTAGATTGGTCAGTCTGCAGCCGCCAGCAGCAACGTAGTCGATCTCAAGCACGCACTATGTGTAGTAATCTAGCTTGCCACCGATGGTCTTGCAGCCATTGACGGAGAAGATCTTATCGCTCTTGGGGAAATAGACCAATTCTCTGGCCATCTGGTCAACCACGTCCTGGTCAGGCTTCAGGCCCTTGGCGGACATCTCTGCCATGCCACACAGCAGCACATGTCTGTACTCCAGAGGCAGGAAAGGGATGAAGAAGTCAACTAGGTTCTTGTCTATCAGACTGGTGTGCCACAACCCACCTACACAGAAAGGGAGGGAGGGGGGGACACAGTCATAAGATGGGCAAGAAGACGCTACCACCAATTCCTCTCAGATGTACACAAGTGCCTCGGGGGTAAGGATAGTCATAAGATAGGCAGGGGCAAGAAAGGCAGATGGACAGAATAGAGATACAACACAGGTCATCTTTGTACTGAAGGACTGAAAAGTATCCAATAACCTCCAATTCATCCCAAATGTGTTTGATGGAGTTGAGGTCAGGGCTCTGTGCAGCCCAGTCAAGTTCTTCCACACCAATCTCGACAAATCATTTCTGTATGGACATCGCTTTGTGCACAGGGACATTGTCATGCTGAAACAGGAAAGGACCTTCCCCAAACTGTTCCCACAAAGTTGGAAGCACAGAATCATCTAGAATGTCATTGCATGCTGTAACGTTAAGATTTCCCTTTAGTGGAACTAAGGGGCCCAGCCAGAACCATGAAAAACAGCCCCAGACAATTATTCCTCCTCCACAAAACTTTACAGTTGCCACTATGCATTCGGCCAGGTAGCTTTCTCCTGGCATCCGCCAAACCCAGATTCGTCCTTCGCACTGCCAGATGTTGAAGCGTGATTCATCACTCCAGAGAACGTGTTTCCACTGCTCCAGTGTCCAATGGCGGTGAGCTTTACACCACTCCAGCCGACACTTGGCATTGCGCATGGTGATCTTAGGCTTGTGTGCGGCTGCTCGGCCATGGAAACCCATTTCATGAAGCTTCCGACGAAGTGTTCTTGTGCTGACGTTGCTCCAGAGGCAGTTTGGAACTCGGTAGTGAGTGTTGCAACCGAGAACAAACTATTTTTACGGGCTACGCACTTCAGCGGTCCCGTTCTGTGAGCCTGTGTGGCCTACCACTTCGCGGCTGAGCCGTTCTTGCGCCTAAGCATTTCCACTTCACAATAAGAGCACTTACAGTTGAACAGGGCATCTCTTGCAGGGCAGAAATTTGACAAACTGACTTGTTGAAAAGGTGGCATCCTATGACGGTGCCAGGTTGAAAGTCACTGAGCTCTTCATTAAGGCCATTTTCCTGTCAATGTTTGTCTATGGAGAATGCATGGCTGTGTGCTCGATTGTATACACCGGTCAGCAACGGGTGTGGCTGAAATGTCCAAATCCACTAATTTGAAGGGGTGTCTACAAACTTTTGAACATAGAGTATATGATTTGTTAAATATGGAAAAGGTTTACCAAAATGCATAAGTTCGGCTTCAGCCCTAAAGGACGGCAAAGAGGTGGCTTACTCTGCTTGCTGTTGAACACGGACAGGGTGAGAGCTGGTTCTAAGTGTTGCAGCTTGATCTTCTCTCGGTCTCGACCTGCTTTCCAGAATTCCAGAGCCACCTGCGTGATGTGCTCTCCTCCCGCGTTGCTATGGAGATGAGCAAAACAAACTAGTAGATATTAAAAGTGGTCCAAAGTGGTTTTTTTTGTTCTTCTCACTGGCCCGGTCGGACCTGTTGGCCAAAAATCTACTAGCGAGAACAGAATTTTCATTGGGTAGTGGGAAGGGAGGGCCTCACCACGCGGACCGCCTATTGGGTAGTTTATAAATGCATTAGGGTAATGTCGGGCCTAGGTCAGGGTTCCCCAATAGGCGTGGTGATTTTATTAGCAAAATTTGAAGTAACTCAACTTTAATTTTGTGGTTCCGTATCTGATTCACAGCTGATTTTCAGCGAAGTAAAAATATGGTCACTACAACGAGTCGTTAAGTTGTGGGAAAGATAGGATGATGGATGACTACTATACTGTATTTGAATGTAAGTCCAGTTTAAACAATTCTAAAGTCTCCAAAAACAACACATGAATTCTTATCACACACTGCTGGTCTGCCTACCTGAGGAAGATGAAGATGGCTTGGCGGTAGGAGACCCCGTCCAGATATTCGTAGTAATCCAAGTAGGGCTTTATACAGTCGATCAGGCCAGGGTGCATTTTGTCCATCTCGTCAAAGATGAACATGGAACGTGGGCAGTTGGTGACGTTGCCTTTGATCCACTGCTGCAGCTGAGACTGAGGGATGGTCACAACAGTTTAAACACAGACTTATCTACAGCAGTGAAGAAAGTTTACAGCATAGCCGCAAAATACATTTAAAATGTATTTTCAGCTATACATTCTGTATCATATAGAACCATCAAATTCAAATCTGGACCTTGAAGCCAGTTCAAATGTCTTTTTTCCATTCTTCCCATTTAACCAGGGACTGATTTAGACCTGGGACACCAGGTGGGTGCAATTAATAATCAGGTAGAACAGAAAACCATCAGTACTCTGGAACTTGTAGGGTAAGATTTGAATACCCCGATATAGAATATGCATAATAGTGATTTCATTTTTTTTACAGCCTAATTCTCCATTGAGAATTTCCCTGCCACGGTTGCAAGGTAGTATATTGTATTTCAATATTACAAAATACTTGTTTTACCTTGTAGTTCTCAATCTGACTCAGATGAGGGAAGTGAGCTGTAGACACAAACTGATGGACGAAACTGCTGGCCATGCCCTCCTTGTAGATGTTTTCAGCTATCAACTGGCTGACTAAGTTCTTCCCTGTGCCAGTCCAGCCATGTAGAGAGAGCACCAGGGACTTTTTAGGGTTTTTATTGTTCATGAAACCCGTTACAGCTTTCTGGATGACTCTGGAGGCAACATGTTGACCAAACAGCTTCTGATCTAGGGCCACTTCCAAACCTGATGACAGGGAAGAAGTTGATTATTAAGTGTTAATGAATGGGACGTGCTACGAATACACCACCATTATTTCTATACAAATAACAGGTGGTTATATTCAGAACATGTGATTAGTTAAGCATGTAGGACCCAGCTGCTGAGTAGGCTAGTGGTGCGCGGGTCAGCTGTTTGTTCACCCCCACCCGCTCGCAATTGCTAATAACCGATCAGCAACCGTCAGACTATATGTGATAAAGTGAAAGTCTGTGGCCAGCACTCGACCCTAACCTGCTAATATAGAAGATCCGCTGTAGGCTACTGTCAGAGATGGTGGAAGGATCTTTTTTTTGGACTGATTTAGGCTTTGTTTCTGCTTATAATTTCAGACATTTTGGTAGGCGATTTGTTGGTAAACTCCTACAATTAGATACATGCAGCTTCTCTTCTGTCATATGTTGCACTGGAGGAATAAACTCTTGCTCACCAGAATTAATGCTTCAATCTAGTTGACATCAGTAAAGTTCTCTCTGTCATCTCTGCCTCTTTCGCGAAGGAAAGACGTTTAGCTGTGAAAATGACCCAAAATGTTCCTGATGCGACTTCAGTTGGGCTTGGATGCATCTTTTATGTGGTTTAAATAGCTTATAATGCTGATAAAGATAGATACCGGCTGTAGAGGTGCTAACTATGCATTCGCATTCTCTCAAGATGCTGAAATAAATTATTTTTCTCCACTCCTGTTCCCGAGTCAAAATTGTGCCTACATTTGGTGTATAATTTTACTGCAAGCAATGCTTAAATCGGCAGGAGTTACTATTAAGGCTATGTCAGTGGTTATAGACTAGACTGTGTCCAGATTTCAGTTTCCATTCAACCCATCTGAACAGTAGCCTAGGTTACAGTTCCCTTCACGTGCATAGGCCTATTTGAAGTCCCTTTCTTGTAACTGTCAAATTTGTATAGCGCCTCACAATCATCACACATAACATAGCCGGTGATAACAACACTACCACTTCACCAAATATTTCCCAAATATTACTTATCAGGCCCTCCCTTCCCATTTCACAGTTTTTCTCAAAGTGAATTAAACTTCGACTTTGTCCTACCTCAGTGGATCGATTTTTCTGCCTGTTCCCATTTGGCGATTGGCGTGTAGGCTATAGTAGAATAAGGGTGTAAAATAAGGGCTGTGTTTCAGTGAAGGCTTACCCTGGTGTGACATTTTGATAACCATGTAAATCTCTCTAGGACAAGGTGACTTTTATCAATATATTCACCTGTATTACCCCCCTCCCAAATGAAATGCTAATTTGCTGCTAATGTGGATATCATAAAGAACTACAAATGCCATGATGATATGGCCAAGTCTGCCAAATCGAGGCCAAAGTAAGAATCCCTGGATTAACAATCTAATGTTAGCTAAATGTAGTAATGAATAAATTGGCAACATTTCTTTAAATAGACAATTCTGTTAACTGTCTTGTGTGGGTTTGAAATTGACACAACACCTGATAGCAAAGGTGTCAGCTAGAGATAATGTGCAAGTGCTTGCAGGGATTTTTTTGCCTGTGTACTTTGATGCTAATTAGCATTTTTTCATCTATGAGTAAATAGAGCCAAATATATTGATAAAAGTCACCTTGTCCGAAAGATTTACATGGTTATCAAAACGTCACGCCAGGGTAAGCCTACACGAAACACAGTCCTTATTTTCAGATTTCTAAAATACCTTACGGGGAAGAAATGGTAGAAAAATGATTGGAACCATTTCCCTGTTTGACCACTGGGTTTTATGGGTTTTATGACACCTCCACTTTGGGGCTCTTATTTGGCGCGTGTACAGTTACATGCTGACCAGACCGCTCATGCGCATGTTGATTTTGCCAAGCATTAAAACATTAAATGGCAATTTAGCTAGCGGCTGCTAGGTCATTTGTCCTGGGATATAAACATTGGGTTGTTATTTTACCAGAAATGCACAAGGTCCTCTACCCCGACAATTAATCCACAGATAAAAGGGTAGAAATTTGTTTCTAGTAATCTCTCCTCCTTCAGGCCTCTTCTTTGTTCTTTATATGGCAGTTGGCAACCAACTTTAAGGTGCATTACCGCTACCACTGTAGTTGCCAACTGGCATATAACATCCAAATTTGATTTGGAACGGCAAACCAGATCAAATTAAAAGGGCCTATTTATATAACGAATATGAATTCGGTGGGCAGAAATTATTAAATATTAAAGCATTAGACTAAAGGCATCAGTCATACAAAAGTTATACTTAAATCCAAACTGGTTCTCTAGTCAATTGGTACGAATGTCTCATCCTATATTCAGGAAGGGCCTTTTCCTTTATTCAGATTACACCTGCTCACTTTCGGTTGTTTGAAAAGGAAATAATCTCCAAAATATCTTTATTTTTTAAACAAACATTAGAAAGTTGGTTGCAATTTCAGTTTAATCCACCTGAAAGGACGGAACAAATAGTACAACAAATATTGTGGTTAAATTCAAATATAATAATTGATTAAGAAAAACTGTATTTATCAAAGAAATGTTTAAAAAAGGTATAATTTTTGTGAATGATATCAGAAATAGGACTGGTGGAGTTATGTCACACATGCAGCTAACATAGACATATGGAAATGTCTGCTCTACCCAAAATTACAACCAATTAAGTGCAGCATTAACACAAAAATGGAAGAGGCCAGTAGAAGGGGAAAAAAGTAAGGAACTTGTATATCGGCCCTGTATTAAAGAACATAAATGGTTAAAGAAAAGTGTGATAAATAAAAATATATACCAATTTCATTTAAGGACCAAAAAACTGACAGCTGTGCCATATAAATTGCAAAATAGTTGGGAAGAGATTTTGGATGTACCCATTCCGTGGCACATGGTTTATGAATTGATACGCAAAACAACGCCGGATTCAAAACTTCACATTTTTCAATATAAATTGCTATACAAAATTCTTGTAACTAATAGAATGTTATACATACAATCTTCCCAGCTCTGCAGATTCTGCTGTGAGGAGGCAGAGTAATTAGATCATTTATTTTGGTATTGTCCATATGTAGCTCATTTTTGGTCACAGGTCCAGGAATGGCTGAAGAATTGCAACATTTGCCTAGAACTAACACTACAGATAGCAATACTGGGTGATTTGAAAAGCCATAGTCAATCGATCAATTATATAATAATTATTTTAGCAAAAATATATATTTTTAATTTACAATCTATAGAAGCTATGAGAATAGGAAGGTTCAATTATTTTGTGAAGCATCACAGCACAGTTGAAAAATATATGGCAAGTAGAAATCCAAAATGGATGATGTTGAGACACAGATGGGAGGGGTTGAATGGAGCTGAAGGGTGGGACTAATAACAAGATAAACAATGTAAAGCATACGGTATCTGTAAAATGTATATAGGTTCGGAACTTTTGAAATAGCATAGTTACAAATAGCAATCAAACTGGATGGACATCAGAAATAGAGGAAGGACTAAGAACAAACAAGAGACAACTATTGTAAAGTAGACTGTGTCTGTAGAATTTGTATAAGGTGTATGGATTGAAGGTAGAAGCAGAAGTGTTTATTAGTTTACTTCAATTGGGGGATCGGTGGTAGGGTTTGCGGGGAATAATAATAAAGGTATATTCTTTTAAAAAGTATGCATGTCTATATAGGTATGTGTATGTATATATATGCATGCGTGTATGGACATATATATTTACCCCAAAAATATGTGGGATTGGAAATGATGCAGACAATTACATTGGAAGCAACATTCTTTCCGCAAAGATTCACAGTCCCCTCTGAACAGTTGTTCAGATGTCTTTGTTACTTGAACTCTGTGATGCATTTATTTGGCCTGCAATTGCTGAGGCTGGTAACTCTAATGAACTTATCCTCTGCAGCAGAGGTAACACTAGGTCTCCCTTTCCTGTGGCGGTCCTTATGAGAGACAGTTTCATCATAGTGAGTGATGGTTTTTTAGACTGCACTGAAATTTTAAGGATTGACTGAACTTAATGTCAAAGTAATGGACTGTTGTTTCTCTTTGCTTATTTGAGCTGTTCTTGCCATAATATGGACTTGGTCTTTTACCAAATAGGGCCATCTTCTGTATACCACCACTACCTTGTCGCAACACAACACAAGGAAAGAAATTCTACAAATGAACTTTTAACAAGTCATATCTGTTAATTGAAATGCATTCTAGGTGATTACCTCAAGAAGCTGGTTGAGAAAATGCCAAGAGGGTGCAAAGCTGTCATCAAGGCAAAGGGTGGCTACTTTGAAGAATCTCAAATATAAAATACATTTTTATTTGTTTAACACTTTTTTCGGTTACTACATGATTCCATATGCGTTATTTCATAGTTTTGACGTCTTCACTATATTCTACAATTGAGAAAATAGTAAAATAAAGAAAAACCCTTGAATCAGTAGGTGTCCAAACCTTTGACTGGTACTGTACATTTCACAAGAATTATACATTTATAGATTTTAGGCATTGTTTTCTCTTTTTTTAAGCTGCCCGTCAACCACACAATATGTCATGACCCACTAAAGTAGGCCAATGGTATATTGGTGGAGATCAATATGCAATTGGATGACTAAAACGCAAAGGGATTGACTGTGTCTACATTATCAAATAGCCTAAGTAAACCACGTAAACAAACACTTCAACCATCTAATAGTTTAGCTGTACACATACCTGTTGAATTAAAAGTAACCCATTTTGACTCGCAACTTTCATGTAAATGATTGTACATTTTCTTCCCCACTGCTGCTAGGCCTAATGTTACTCCCGCACCGACAATTGTGGTTGAGATTGGTTCGAACGCATTCACAAGTACACTCGATATCAAAACATACAATATGTATGTTACTCTCATTTTCTCTTAAAATGAAAATGTAGCTAAATAGCTTATCATTTAGGAGTGGAAAGACGGAGTGCAAATCAGCTACGATGCTTCCTCCTACGTAATCATTATGCGACAGTAAAAGCAAATGTCGCGTTCAAACAACTTCCTTTTTTGATGATTCTTTTTTATTAAACAGTAACATGCGAAACACTCGAACATCTCAGACTTGAGACTTCATTACGTTCAAGATAACTGGGAACTCGTGAAAAAAAAAACTCAGGCTGAGAAAAATCTATTTGAATCAAATCAAATTATATTTGTCACATGCGCCGAATACAACAGGTGTAGACTTAACCGTGAAATGCTTACTTACAAGCACTTAACCAACAATTCAGTTCAAAAAATAGAGTTAAGAAAACATTTACTAAATTAATTAAAGTAGAAAAAAACTAAATAAAAAGCAACACAATGAAATAACAATAACGAGGCTATATACAGGGGGTACAGGTTAGTCGAGGACGGTCTTCCAACTTGGAATTCCAACTCCGGAATTCGGGACTCTTTCTTGAGCTGCGACCTGAAGATCAATGCCGTCATGATTTGACCTCGTATTTTCCCTAGTTCCCAGTTGTTTTGAACAAGCACCTTTCTGGAGCACCGATTTCCCGACCTGAAGTTCAATGACGTCATGATTTGACTTGGTTTCCCCCCCTTCTTCTTCTTTAAAGTTTTATGGCAAACTACAGCTATTGGTGTATTGACGCCACCTACTGCATGGGGCATTGAAACAAAAAATATTTCATTGTGAGAATGTTCCATTGTGCGATCCCTAAACAGGCTCAGGTGCCTGTAAGGACAGGGCACTCAAATCCTTGAGTCTCAAATAACGCTCAGCCGCACTCACAATGATGCCTATTTTCTCTGAGTTCTCCTCTGTTTGCGCAGTGCAGTTGATGACCAATGCAATAAACGCTACAAAGTTCACCTTCTTGACATGCAACATGTCAGGATCCCTCTGTTGACAAGGAATATTATCTGGTTTCTCTATGTGTCTCTATTCCTACTACCATTATTTCTTCAACTTCACTCCTTTATTCCACTCTTCTCAATGCCTCTGCATAGGAGACGTGCTGGACAGCCCTTATTCTTACTACGTCAGTCTCCTTCGCCCAAACAGGACACTTCAGAAGTTTGGGTGCACCACAATTGCAGAATTTAGGCTCAGCTGGCATATATACCCCTCCCGTCATACACTTGACATATGACCAAATATTTAGCATTTATCACACTGCACGAAGGCTTTTTCCACCACTACTTAAGTACATTTTAACACTCCTGCTGTGTTCTGGTCGAATTGGACTGATTTACAAGTTCTCTCTCTGAAAAATGTAGTTCATTTAATCTGATTGTCATAAGGTTCCATAACTTTGTCCACACAGGGCATCTGAACACACAAAATACATTTTGATGATTTTCTTTACATTTTGGGTGTTATATTTACCTTTTGTACAACTGTGGTGTTCCCAGTCAAAATAAATGAATGGGTGAGACTACAATTAGTGTATAACATTGAGTTCAGGCACATGCACATTCATCAGATGGAACACTTCCTCTCCCAGACCCCCACATGCATGTGTGTTTGAGTGTGCGCACACACACACACCTCACTCCCCATCTTGGCTTCCATGGCAAACCCCACGGGAACCTTAGAACCCTATAGAATCTTTCCCCCACAGGAACCACACCTGTTGGCATTCTCACAAACAATCACAATGTTGTTTCAAAAAAATATAGAACTTTTCTCACAGCTCTTTTTTGAGGCCTTTTCATTCTGTGGCAGCACAATGACCAAACTATATAGTGTATGTGAGGCTCTTGATCATACCTTTGATTATGACACTGGTGTGGAGTTCGAGAGAGGCCAGGAAACTGACAGTGAAGATGCAATAGAGGAGAAAGTAGTCTGTGATAAATAGCACAATATGTTTAATCTGAGCATTTGTTAAAATAATCAAAATAATCATTTGCTTTAACTTCTAGCGACACCCCAAAAGATAACACCCTTGATAGGTGCCCTGCTTCGAAGATCCACACACAACACATTCCATTCCGATATATTATTTTGGTACATAGCACGCTCTTTCCGTTCCACAGATACACAACAAAATAAGCCCATTTGTCGTTATTTTCATCGCCACCTAATCCTCAATTTTTACAGAGACTTCAATCGGATCTCCCAGTTAACATCTATCCAAAACCCTTACTCTGACCAAAAAATAATCAGAACTAGGTTTGAATTAACTACATTCCACTACCACTTTACTTCTCTTATTTCCTTTTGTATTCGCCAATGTATTCCAATTCTTCACACTCTCATCTCCACTTGACACGCCATCTGATTCAAACTTCACATCTTCTACTGCCATTTTCTCCTTTCCCAGAGTTCCCTGTTGTCTTGAAAGCACCACAAGATGGGCTAAAACTAGCATGGCTGACTCGTGACCCATGTGACTACACAGCAAACTAGAGAGGCTGGTGTTAGCAAGACTAGGCTAAAACCACAGAGTTTCTAAACCCAAAGGCGCAACATCACGAGATTTTAAGGAACACTTGCCAAAGAGACCAAACAGACCAGGCCGGGGTTTGAGAAGTCAATGAAAGAAGTGAAAAATTCTTCCTTAATTGTTCATTCTCTCGAAATCTAAAGGCACAAACTACATTACATGACCAAAGGTATGTGGACACCTGCTCATCGAACATTTAATTCCAAAATCATGGGCATTAAAATGGAGTTGGTCCCCCCCTTTGCTGCTATAACAGCCTCCACTCTTCTGGGACTTGCTTCCCCTCAGCCACAAGAGCATTAGTGAGGTCGGCACTGATGTTGAGCGATTAAGGCCTGGCTCACAGTCGGCGTTCCATTTCATCCCAAAGGTGCTCGATGGGGTTGAGGTCAAGGCTCTGTGTAGGCAAGTCAACTTTTTCCACACCGATCTCGACAAACCATTTCTGTTAACCTCAGATTCATCTGTTGGACCGCCAGATCGTGAAGTGTGATTCATCACTCTGCCAAGCAGGGTCGTGTTTCGGAGGACACATGGCTCTCAACCTTCGCCTCTCCCGAGTCAGTATACCAATTGGATATCACGAAATGGTGGAGAAAAAGGGGTAAAAAGTTTTTTTTAATAAAAAGAATGCTTCTCCAATAGAAATCCCAGATCACACTTGTAGGCGATGTAATGGAGACATTGGCTAGCTAAGCTCATGTATATAAACACATAATCGGGTCTAACGGTTGTCTTGCACTGAACTGCACATTTGCAGGCCATCAAATCAAAGGCACCTCTTCGTTATAAAGTTGTTTTTGACAAAAAGTAAAACATGTTAGCTTGTCACTTTCACAAGGTTGGAGTAATTACATGTTGAACTACTGAAGACATTGGCTCGAATCTAGGTTGTGCCTTCAGATTTCGAGAAAATGAACTAAGGAAGAATTCTTCACTTCTCTCAATGACCTCTCAAACCCTAGCTTAGTCTGTTTGGTCTGTTTCGCAAGCATTCCTGGGAATATTTGCCATGTTGCGCCTCTGGGTTTAGAAACTCTGAGCTAACTGCATACATGGAGTGTGTCTGAAAGTGGTTGTGTCAACAGAAGTGGGTGTATGTAAAGAAAATCAGCTAATTGGGCTGATTTTTTTCCACTCATGATCGTTTTGCGTGGATGATTGGGCTGCACGATAAGGCCATTGTTGACAACCATAGCATTTTAGCTAAACCTAACCCATAACCCCTTTCCTAATATTAAACTCATTCTCCTAATCTCCTGCTACGTTAGTTCTCTTAACCTGCCAAGTTAATTCTCTCCTAGGTTAGTTCTCTTAACCTGCTATGTAAACATTAAGCTGACCGCGGTGCACCCGGCTATGGCTGTTTAATAATGAAGCACTGATGTTTCACCCATCCCTGTTGATCCACCCAGTTCTTTTGCAACGCACACTTTCAGATACACTCCAAGTATGCAGTTACCTGTACCTGCCCTTTTTTTCATTCCGTTCCGCTGTTTGACCAGCAAAATAAAGTTCTGTACTGGTTTGAACCCAAAATAAGTAATGGTTTATATTGTTCCTTTTTAAATCTACTTTAAAATTGTTTTTATTTAGCTCAACATTAAATTAACAATGGATAGAGCAGTTTGCGATGGAGCGGGTAAGCTACATACATGCATTGGACAGACAAGTGTGGTGTAGGATGCGGGTGAGGAGAGAGTGGGCATGAAGCACTGGGCATCTTGTTGTAATGACATGCATTATCTGTTTAAAGGTCTTTACATCGGCTACAGAGAGCGTGATCAACAGCTGCTGCTCTCAAGCATGGTTTAGTGTTGCTTGCCTCAAAGCGAGCATAGAAGTAATTTCGCTCATCTGGTAAACTCTGTCGTGTAACTTTGTAATCTGTGATAGTCTACCACTTTGCCTATTTGATGGTTTGTTGGAGGGCGTAGTTGGATTTGTTGTAAGTGTCCCGGTAAGTGTCTCACTCTTTGAAAGAGGCAGCTCTAACCTTTAGCTCAGTGCAGATGTTGCCTGTAATCCATGGCTTCTGGTTGGTCACTGTGGGGACGACGTCGTCGATGCACTTATTGATGAAGCCGGTGACTCTGAACATATTCCAGTATGTGCTAGCAAAACAGTCCTGTAGGTTAGCACCCACCTCATCTGACCACTTCTTTATTGTGACCGTACATACAGTCCATTCGGAAAGTATTCAGACCCCTTGACCTTTTCCACATTTTGTTAGATTAGTCTTAATATAAAATGTATTGAATTATTTTTTTCTCATCAATCTACACACAATACACCATAATGACAAAACAAAAACAAGTTGTGTTGACATTTTTGCAAATATTAAATTAAAACTGAAATATGTCATTTACATAAGTACTCAGACCCTTTACTCAGTACTTTGTTGAAGCACCTTTGGCGGCAATTGCAGCCTCGAGTCTACAAGCTTGGCACACCTGTACTTGGGGAGTTTCTCCCATTCTTCTCTGCAGATCCTCTCAAGCTCTGTCAGGTTGGATGGGGAGCATCGCAGCACAGCTATTTTCAGGTCTCTCCAGAGATGTTCGATCAGATTCAAGTCTGGGTTCTGGCTGGGCCACTCAATGACATACAGAGACTTGTCCCGAAGCCACTCCTGTGTTGTCTTGGCTGTGTGCTTATGGTCGTTGTCCTGTATGTTGTCCCTCGGACCCACAGTCCGAGGTCCTGAGTGTTCTGAAGCAGGTTTTCATCCAAGATCTCTCAGTAATTTGCTCCGTTCCTCTTTCCCTCAATCCTGACTAGTCTCCTAGTCCCTGCTGCTGAAAAACATTCCCACAGCATGATGCTGCCACCACAATGCTTAACCGTATTGGTGCCAGGTTTCTTCCAGACGTGACGCTTGGTATTCAGGTCCAAGAAAATTCAATCTTGGTTTCATCAGATCAGAGAAAATTGTTTCTCATGGTCTGAGTCCTTTAGGTGCCTTTTGTTAAATTCCAAACAGGCTTTCTTGTGCCTTTTACTGAGGAGTGGCTTCCGTCTGGCCACTCTACCATAAATGCCTGATTGGTGGAGTGCTGCAGAGATGGTTGTCCTTCTGGAAGGTTCTCCCATCTCCTCAGATGAACTCAGGAGCTCATTGGGTTCTTGGTCACTTCCCTGACCAAGGCCCTTCTCCCCCAATTGCTCAGTTTTACCAGACTGCCAGCTCTAGGAAGAGTGGTTCCAAATGTCTTCCATTTAAGAATGACGATGGCCACTGTTCTTGGGGACCTTTAATGCTGCAGACATTTTCTGGTACCCTTCCCCAGATCTGTGCCCGACACAATCCTGTCTTGGAGCTCTACGGACAATTCCTTCGACCTCATGGCTTGGTTTTTGCTCTGACATGCATTGTCAACTGTGGGACCTTATACAGACAGATGTGTACCTTTCCAAATCATGTCCAGTCAATTGAATTTACATCAGGTGGACTCTAATCAAGTTACAGAAACATCTCAAGGATGAGCAATGGAAACAGAATGCACCCGAGTTCAATTGCGTGTCTCACAGCAAAGGGTCTGAATACTTCGGTAAATAAGGTATCTGTTTTTAATATTAATAGATTTGTTCAAATTTCTAAAAACCTGTTTGTGCTTTGTCATTGTGGGGTATTGTGTAGATTGATGAGTACAATCTTTAATTTAATCAATTTTAGAATAAGGCTGTAATGTAACAATGTTGAAAAAGGGGTCTGAATACTTTCCGAATGCAAAGTGCATATCCCAACCATAAATCATGCATTACAGGCAACATCCGCTCTGAGCTAAAGGCTAGAGCGGCTTCTTTCAAGAAATGGGTGTTGCAGAAGTAGTATGTAGACAACTGGGCTGTGGCTTTCCTGTTTCAATGCTAAACCACTCTGTTCCAGAAGAGATACTGATGATACCTTTTAAATGTGATCGCTCAATGTATTTTCTCAATAGAAAGGAGTTTATTTGAATTGATTTTGGTTCAATACCATCCTGTTGAGGTGATCTGCTCAGATCTCCTTCTCCAGCCTAATATCTCTGACTGCCCCAATGGGAGGGGTCTCCAGGAGACAGTGGCGTTATGGGGCGACAGCTTCACCTGCTCCACTCCACCACAGTACCCAGGAGGCTCCTTCCTTCTCACTTTCACTGGCTCCACAAGACCCTAGACTCAGCCAGCTGTCAATCACTCTTCTGCCTTCCTCTTCCCTGCTAGATTACTTCCACCAAAGGAACTACACCTGTGTTCATAAAAATCAATTTTTCTGTCATAACTTCTGAGTTCCACTCCCTCATTGTCACAGGTAAGCTGAACATGGAACTAACTTTTGGACTTTGTCAATATTGACAGATTTCCACAGATGCTTAGATTTGGGGCTGTTTTCTTAGTGTCTAAGAGTAGGAGACTGCTAATCTAAGATTAGATCCCCACTGTCCATGTCATCTTATTCAACATGGTCAAAAAAGCTAAACTGATCCTAGATCATATTTGCTGATGATCAATCCCCCCATTTTGTGTTTCTATTGCACCAACCTTGACAGCTTTCACCATCAGACTGGTCGTAGTGCTACTGCTGTTTGTGATGACCAACGTCGTGAAGGCCCTCAATCTGTTCAATACCACCAGGAGAGACGAGAGAAGGGGTAAAGAGTGTGGAGCTGACCTCCCTGCAGGCCAGGATCCGGGGAGGTGAGAAGAGATGAAAGATATTTCACTTCTGGACAAGATCAGATAAGCCTACAACCTGTCTATTGACTAAAATCCCAGCTAAGTTATGGTCTCGCATGAATATAACACCCAAAAAGGCTTACATGAGCAAGCTAGAATGCTTTGAGTGTAAAATGTACAAATATGCCTCCTTTGATGTCCTGACTTAAACGTAGTAGTTCTTACATTACCTTCAAAACGGTTTGATATTTCATTTACTCAAACGAAACCGATTTTTCCCATGTAAAAACATTTTAATGAAAAATTGTGAACATTCTTTCCTGTAATTATTTTGTGCATTGTTTAGACCGGGAACAGTATGCCAACTAAGGCATGGTATACAGTTATACATCAAATCTACAATTGTTTCATTGTGGTTAAGTTAAATTAAAACAAATTACAATTGGATTTACTTCATTGCAGACATTTAATCAAGATGGAATGTTGGACTACTCAATTAAATGATTTAGGACAAATCTGGATCAACCTTGAAAAATGTGTCATAAAATTGGTGAACTGAACGAAATACTTGTATACCCACAAAGATAAACTTACAGCAGATTTTGAAATGTACACAATGCTTCTGGTGAATGAGTAGGCAAAATTTCTGCAAGTTTTAAGGCAGATTTTTCTGTTTAGCTATTGGTAAACTGGGTACTACAACAGAAATAAAATAAACAATTAATGGGTATCCAGTGAACCACAAATACACAATATTTCAGTTGCTACATTTTCAATGACAATTAAAGGGGCAAGCGGAAATAGTTACAGCCGTCCAATTCTTATTTAGAGTAACAATATGTACCCATTGTTTCTTGAAGAATATAATCATCACGTTGATCTCAGACTTGAATCAATCTGTCGTTTGGAGAGTAGTGACATTTGTCCGGCCCCAGCACCCCTCAGATTGAAAACAAACCATGTGTCAGGGATGCCATTTGGCTGAAAAAATGGATTTAGAGATTGTAACTTTAAACCACATTTGTTTCTAATACACAACTCATTTTCACTTGCCATAGTTCATGTGCAGCAGAATTCCATGAAAAAGGAAATCATTATTTGGAGATATTCATTCACAGAATATGTCAGGATCAAGCACCTTGATTGGTTAAAAATTGCGTTTCCACTCAGTGTTTTTTCTCTCTCCTTTTAAAATGTGCCCTCCTCTCTCTCAGTAGTCCATCTTCAGGGAGAAATGACATCAGAAAGAGACCAATTATGTCCTCCACATGGTTGTGTTGAAGTTGGGAGACCTGATGGGCAGGTCATCATCCTCCGAGTTCAGTCACTGACTTCCTCACACCTCACTGGCGGAGATGTTCTCATTAAGAAAGTGCACACAGTAGAGTAGATGGGAGACAGACGAAGTAGCTGTTCCCTCTGAGATCGTCTACATTGCGGTCAACAACTGCAGACAAACTGATCAGACCTACAAACCATCCTAATTACTACTCATTATGATTAGATCAGTCAGTCCGCAGCCGCCGGCAGCAACGTAGTCGATCTCAAACACGCACTACGTGTAGTAATCTAGCTTGCCACCGATGGTCTTGCAGCCCTTGCCGGAGAAGATCTTCTCACTCTTGGGGAAATAGACCAAGTCTCTGGCCATCTGGTCAACCACGTCCTGGTCAGGCTCCAGGCCCTTGGCGGACATCTCTGCCATGCCACACAGCAGCACGTGTCTGTACTCCAGAGGCAGGAAGGGGACAAAGAAGTCAACTAGGTTCTTGTCTATCAGACTGGTGTGCCACAACCCACCTACACAGGGAAAGGGAGGGAGGGGGGGGACACAGTCATAAGATGGGCAAGAAGAAGCTACCACCAATTGCTTACCCAATCCTCTCAGACGTACACAAGTGCCTAGGGGGCAAGGAAAGTCAAAATGGGCAGAGGCAAGAAAGGCAGATGGACAGAATAGACATCACAGGTAATCTTTGTATTGAAGGTATGAAAAGTCTCCAATAACATCCCCAGTCTTCAAACCCCAGCTGTAGTAACAAAAGTAGACCTGACCTTCGAGAAACATGTGATCTGTTTCAGGAAACTAGGCGTATGTCGCGGGTCACTACTTCACATGAGAGCCATTTGAAAGTAATATATATATATATATTTTTTTTTAGGCAGAAATGCCTTCTGGAACATGTGAACTTTCATGTGCCTTAATAAAAATGTTATGCCATCTGTAAATATGAATACAATTGTTAAATTACGAGTCTAGATGGTTTAGCCACAGAAAAAGCAGCAACCTTCCCGCTAGCCACGATTGTGTTGCTCTCCACTCTGGAGGACAGAGTTTTGAAATCAGTGGAATTAGATTATGATAGCTAAGGAGATGCAGAAAACACCGGTCTCCAGATTACATCTTCGAACTAAGGGCAACCATGGCATCCGTGACATGGAGAAGTGTCCAACCATGATGTATAAAGGTAAGATAGTCCAGCTAGCTACATTTTCAGACATTGCACGTTTCTAATTTTGACAAAGTCGTTTTCATTTCAAGTCAAAGTGTACTGTTAGCTAGCTGGCTGGCTCGCTAGCTAACATGTATGATCTTATTATTTTGTATTTCAGAGCCATTTGCTTGGTTAGTTATTGCCCAATGTTAGCTAGCTAACATTGAACCTGGTTGGTTAGCTGCCTGCAGATTCATTCAGGGTAGTAACGTCATGAGTTGGGATTATAGTTCATTGTTTAGCTAGCTAGCTGTCCAAACAAAATACTCCACTATGCATGTGCCCATTTTAATAAAATGTCACTGCCACAACTGTTAGCCAGTTAGCTTGGATGTTTGACCGCTGTTAGGACAGAATACTCAGATCAAACCTTAAGGAGATTGGTGAAGCTAAAGCTTAAGAGGGTGTGAACAATGCTGAATGGTTGTAGACAAAGAACTCTCCAGTATGTACCAAAACATTCCAAGGCCATTTTCTCAAAAGTGAGGTTACAAGTTTATCAAATTTCAAAGCAGAGTTACTTTCCCATTGTTCATCAAATTCCATGTATGATATACAATTTTGTAGCTCTGTGTCTCTGCTTTCAATGTAAAAAAACACTATGAATAGAGTTACCAAAGTGCATAAGTTAGGCTTCAGCCCTAAAGAAGGACATCAAAGAGGTGGCTTACTCTTCTTGTTGTTGAACACGGACAGGGAGAGAGCTGGTTCTAAGTCTTGCAATTGTATCTCCTCTCGGTCTCGACCTTCTTTCCAGAAGTTCAGGGCCACCTGCGTGATGTGCTCTCCTCCAGCGTTGCTATGGAGATGAGCAAAACAAACTAGTAGATATTAAAGTTACCATTTCCTGGTTGCTAAAACTAATAGTTTGCCTAATTTCAGTTGGTCTACACTATACTAGCTTATATTGTCACAATCATTGTACCATCTAAACCACTGTGAAATATATTTTCTACAACTGGTGTACAAAAGTGAAAGTAAGAAAAGTGAAAGTAAGAAACAAAAACAAAACTTGTGAATTGGAAGCATAGAAAGTAATCACATAACAGATCTACCGCTTCTTAGACATGCTTTCAAGTAGAATTATAGGTCTATAACTCACATTTCTATGTGAATTTGGTCAGTTCGCCCATAAAAGTTGCATATTGCCACTTTAAGCTGGATCCAACGATCTTTTTCTTCCTCACTGGTCCGGACATGGGGTAGTTTATAAATGCATTAGGTTCATGTGTGGTGATTTTATTTGCTAAATAGAAAAAGCTGAAGTAACTGACTTAGTTTTGGGAGCCGTATCTGATTCACAGCTTAGGTAAGTAAAAACATGGTTGCTACAACGAGTCGTTAAGTTGTGGGAAAGATAGGATCATGGATGTCTAATATATTTGGACTGTAAATCCAGTTTTAAAAAAATACAAAAGTATCAAAGTATTTTTTTTTTAAATCACACACTGCTATTCTGTCTGCCCTACCTGAGGAAGATGAAGATGGCTTGCCGGTAGGAGACCCCGTCCAGATTTTCGTAGTAATCCAAGTAGGGCTTTATACAGTCGATCAGGCCAGGGTGCATCTTGTCCATCTCGTCAAAGATGAACATGGAACGTGGGCAGTTGGTGACGTTTCCTTTGACCCACTGCTGCAGCTGAGACTGAGGGATGGTCACAACAGTTTAAACACAGACTTATCTACAGCAGTGAAGATATATTTTGTGGATATGCTGTAAGATATTCTTTTTTTAAACGCAGATATGCAGTACCAGTCAAAAGTTGGTTCACACCTACTCATTCAAGGCTCTTCTTTATTTTTACTATTTCCTACATTGTAGAATAATAGTGAAGATATCAAAACTATGAATGAACACATATGGAATCATGCAGTAACCAAAAAGTGTCTAAATATCTAAATATATTTGAGATTCTTCAAAGTAGCCTTGATGACAGCTTTGCACACGCTTGGAATTCTCACAACCAGCCTTTTTAAATTTATTTTTATTTTACCTTTATTTAACTAGGCAAGTCAGTTAAGAACAAATTCTTATTTTCAATGACGGCCTAGGAACAGTGGGTTAACTGCCTTGTTCTCAGGGGCAGAACAGATTTGTACCTTGTCAGCTCGGGGATTTGAACTTGCAACCTTTCGGTTACTAGCTCTAACCACTAGGCTACCCTGCCGCCCCAGCAGTCACCTGGAATGCATTTCAATTAACAGGTGTGCCTTGTTACAAGTAAATGTCTTTCCTTCTTAATATGTTTGACCCAATCAGTTGTGTTGTGACATGGTAGGGGTGGCATACAGAAGATGGTATTTTACCAAATTGGGCTAAGTCCATATTATGGCAAGAACAGGTCAAATAAGAAAAGAGAAACAGTCAATCATTACTTTAAGACATGAAGGTCAGTAACTCCGGAAAACATCAAGAACTTTGAAAGTTTATTCAAGTGCGGTTGCAAAAACCATCAAGCGCTATGATGAAACTGGCTCTCATTAAGACCGCCACAGGACAGGAAAACCCAGAGTTACCTCTGCTGCAGAGGATAATTTCATTATAGTTAACAGCCTCAGAAATTGCAGCCCAAATAAATGTTCAGAGGAGACTGCGTGAATCAGGCCTTCATGGTCGATTTGCTGCAAAGAAACCACTACTAAAGAACACCAATAATAAGAAGAGACTTGCTTGGTCCAAGAAACACGAGCAATAGACATTAGGCCGGTGGAAATCTGTCCTTTGCTCTGCTGAGTCCAAACGCCGTGTCTTTGTGAGACACAGTAGGTGAACGGATGATCTCCGCATGTGCGTATCCCACCGTGAAGCATGGAGTGGTGGTGCTTTTCTGGTGACACTGTCAGTGAGGGCTATTTGACCAAGGAGAGTGATGAAATTATGCATTAGATGACCTGGCCTCCACAATAATCCGACCTCAACCCAAATGAGATGGTTTGGGATGAGTTGGACCGCAGAGTGAAGAAAAAAACAGCTAACAAGTGCTCAGGATGTGTGGGAACTCCTTCAAGACTATTGGAAAATAATTTCAGGTGAAGCTGGTTGAGAGAATGCCAAGTGTGCAAAAGCTGTCAAATGCAAATGGTGGCTACTTTGAAGAACCTAAAATATATTTGGATTTTCTTAACACTTTCTTGGTTACTAAATGATTCCATGTGTTATTTCATAGTTATGTCTTCACTATTATTTTACCACGTAGAAAATAGTAAAAAATAAAGTAAACCCTTGAATGAGTAGGTAGCCAAACTTTTGAATACTGTACATCCTGTATCATATAGAACCCTCCTCCATTCTTCCCATCTAAGAACCCTCCTTCATTCTTCCCATCTAACCAGGGTCCGATTTAGACCTGGGACACCAGGTGGGTGCAATTCATTATCAGGTAGAACAGAAAACCAGTAGTAAGTATTCCAGACCTCGTAGGGTAAGATTTGAATACCACTGATATAGAATATGCATAAGAGTGTTTTTTTTTTTACAGCCTAATTCTCCATTGAGAATTTCCCTGCCACGGTTACTGGGGATTACATTTCAATATAACAAAATACTTGCTTTACCTTATAGTTCTCAATCTGACTCAGATGAGGGAAGTGAGCTGTAGAAACAAACTGATGGATGAAACTGCTGGCCATGCCCTCCTTGTAGAGGTTTTCAGCTATCAACTGGCTGACGAAGTTCTTCCCTGTGCCAGTCCAGCCATGGAGAGAGAGCACCAGGGGCTTTTTAGGATTTTTATTGTTCATGAATCCCGTTACAGCTTTCTGGATGACTCTGGAGGCAACATGTTGACCAAACAGCTTCCGATCTAGGGCCACTTCCAAACCTGATGACAGGGCAGGAGTTGATTATTAAGTGTCAATGAATATGATGTGCTACGAATACACCACCATTATTTCTATACTAATCATAGGTGGTTATCTTAACGTGATTAGTTACGCATGTAAGACACAGCTGCTAAGTAGGCTAGTGGTGCAAGGGTCAGCTGCTTGTCCACTCGCACCTACACGCAATTGCAAATTACCCTTCCACCACCACCCCTATATGTGATAAATTGAAAATCTGAGGCCCGCACTTGACCCTAACCTGCTAATATAGAAAATAGGCTAGTCAGATGGTGGAACGGTTTTTGTCAGGGGTTGAAGGATATTTTTTTGCCTGATTTAGATAGGCTGTTTCTGCTTATGATTTCCAACATTTTGGTAGGTGATTTGTTAGTCAACTTCTGGGCCTATAATTAGATACTTGCAGCTTCTTCTCTTCTGTCATTATATGTTGCCCTGAAAGACTAAACAAACCCTTGCTCACCAGTGAGGTCATAAAGCGACAGAATTAATGCATAAATTTAGTTGACAGCAGTAAAGTTCTCGGTCATCTCTGCTTCTTTCTTGGAGCAAATATGTTTAGGGATCGGGAAGAAAATGCAATAACAAAAAAATTCAACGTGTACGACTATGTTTAAAATTTCAGTTTGACCGGTTATAAGGAAATAGAAAGCTGTGAAAACGACCCAACATGTTTCTGATAAGATTTCAGTTTGGCTTGGATGCGTCTTTTATGTGGTTGAAATACTTTTAGCTTTCTGATGCTGATAAATATAGATACCGTCTGTGAAGGTGCTAACTGCGCATTCTCTCAAGATGCTGAATGAAAGAAATCATATTTTTCCACTCCTGTTCCCGAGTCAAAATTGTGCTTACATTTGGTGTATCATTTTACTGCAATAAATGCTTAAATTCTGCAGGAGTTACTTTTAAGGCTATGTGAGAGGTTACACATTTAAGTGTCCAGATTTCAGTTTCCATTCTACCCATCTGAACAGTAGCCTAGACTACAGTTCCCTTGACGTGCATAGGCCTATTTGAAGTCCCTGTCTTGTGACTGTCAAATGTGTATAGTGCCTCACAATCATAACACATAGATTGCTATTTTATCATCATTTTACCAATTAAAATATTTAGCAAACACTACTTTTCAGACCCTCCCTTATTATTTAACAACTTTTCTCTTATTGAATTAAACTCAGACAATTGTATGGTTACATACATACAATAATGTGATTATTGTGGATAGTTAGATTAATATAATAGTTTGATTGAAAAGTTTACATGATTTGCAAGAAGGATTTCCCTAATAATCCTGTTTACATGGACATCTGAAATTGGGGTACATGATAAATACAGAAAAATCAGAAATCAATTTTGTCAATTTATTAATCGTCTTTTGTTTGTAACGGGCCCGTCTGTTTGTAACGCGCCCATTTGTTTGTAACGTGCCCATTTGGGGATATCTGATAGTATCTCTGATTGTCTTAACTCAGCCCCACTAATGAGCTGCGGAGCTTCTCAAAGTAATTTTTCTTCACCTAAAACAGCATGTAAACAAAGAAGTTTGAATATCAATTGTGAATGACAATAGGCCCTCAAAGAATTTTTACAATATTTCCAACTCTCCCTTTCGATAACCAAAACAAAAAATGTAAATGCTCTGATCCGGTGGAAACGTTATAAAACACCTGATTACTTCTTATCCCTTGCACAAGAAGCCTACAGCTGTGTCTGTCCCGAGATCACTGGCACTGGAAACTGAGGGCCCAGAATATTTTATACAATGTCTCAAATTTGCTAGCAGGAGTTTTGGAGCGACCCAGTTGATAGTTGATACAATGTCTCAAGATCGTTGCAGACAGGCCATGCCTAGCCAATGTAATTTATATGATATTTATTTTTATTTTCTACCTGCAAGGCTGAAATGTTGTTGGCTTTATGTAGGTTATTATTACATAGTTGGCAAATGGCAATAAAAGTAACTTTTAGATTTGTATAATTTTTATTAGATCGAATGTAGATTAACCACAGACAATGATTCAGACAAAGACTATTATACATGCAAATGTTCCACAAAAATGTGCATATGGAAATCACAACTGGCACGCAAATTGGTAGAAATGGTAAGAAATTGGCACATTGATCTCCGGCTCCCTTTGAGTCATTTGTGTGTTTTTTTAATCAAATAGCATGCTTAAAGCATCTGACTAGTTCAGAAAATATAGTTGATCATGGAAAAGGTGGAGAAATGTCAATTAATCGATTGGTCGGGGGAAAAAAAGACAACTCTTGATCAGGGTATAGCCATAGTAGAATTACCTTTAGATGACCCCCCCAAAAAATAAGGGAGGACCCCCTGCCAGGTTTATGTTCCCCTCACTTCTGCGCCCCTGATGTGAACTACTTCTAAGAGGCATATAGATAACTGGCCAGGTTGTTACACAAGCCTGCCGCGATCGGGAGTCCCATAGGGCGGCGCACAATTGGCCCAGCGGTGTCCGGGATTGGCCGGTGTAGGCCGTCATTGTAAATAAGAATTCGTTCTTAACTGACTTGCCTAGTTAAATAAAGGAAAACATATATATACAATTACTCACTTCACTCGTGCCAAACTGGTATGCTTGTGCTAACGGTGCGGATACATGCGCAGATCAAACACATTTGGAACGCCAATTAAGGCGTTTAGATGTCCTTATAATTCTAAAGATTGCTCAGAAAACTAGGTGTTTATTTCGATTTTACGACTTAAGACAGCAGAGTAAGGTGTTTACATGACTATTGCATAACCGGATTACTAACTAGCCTACTAGTTCTTATTGGCTACGTCGATCCATTTTTTTGCCCGTTCCCATTTGGCGATTAGGATGTAGGCAATTTGGCGCGGGTACAATTAGGCCTTAACGCTTAGGTTTATGCACCAACGCCAAATAGGCTCAAAAAAATGACAAACTTCTATGTAGCCTGTAAATATAAACAGTACAAGACTGCTATATTCATGGATTTAAGGTATCGTTTTCTCAAGCCACCAGCACTTCATCCACCCAATATTTAACGACCCTTAAATCAACCCTCGTTTTCTAAAGTAGGCCAAAAGTATACTGGTGGAGATCGATAAGCAATTGCAAGATTAAAACGCAAAAGGACTGGCTGTGTCTACATGATCAAATGGCCTAAGTAAACAGCGTCAACACACCAACCATTTAATATTTAGCTGTACACATACCTGTTGAATTAAAAGCAATCCATTTTGAATCGCAACTTTCATATACATAATTGTACATTTTCCGCCCCACTGCTGCAACTCCCAAACCGACCACAAATGTGGTTGAGATTGGTTCGAACGCATTGACAAAAACACTCGATATCAATACATAATATACGAAATAGGCTTTGTATGTTGCTTTCATTTTAACTTCAAATAAACGTTTAGCTACCAAGTTTATAATTTAGGAACGAAAAGACGTTGAGTCCAAGTCAGCCATTTCCTCCTACGTAATCATTATGCGACACCAACACAACAGAAACAAAATGGTCGTCACCAGGAATACTAGTCGCAACTATGAAATTCGGATATTTCCGATTTACTTACTGCTATTCGTTTTCACGAGCAGTGTTCAAAGAACCAACAAATCGGGCATTTCCGAGTTTCCTAGTTCCGACTAGCAAATTAACGCAGCATAATAAATGACTAAACCCCGCATATTTATACAATTTATGTTCTTACAATCGGATATTAAACACAAACCTAACTTAAAATAAAGACAAAAGCTACGTTTTATGTTCATTAATTTGTACAATATAGCCCATTTTGACTTTGCTGGTTGTCACTCGTTACCACAGCCACAAAAGGGATCGCATTCAACATCGGCTACGTTCGGCCATGGTTTGCCACAGGGATGTCATTCAAGCATTTCAGAATTTTAAAGTTAAAACTGCAAATTATATTCAGAAAGCCTACAATGTTAAGGGACAGAGGTGTTCTGAGTGAGCCAAAGAAATGCAAGTAGCCAAGTTAGGACCATAATACCTTTACTTACTACAAATGAGGGTATGTTCAAAAAACCTAGTTGCAACGCCATTAATTGGAAAAGCCCCCCAAAATAAGTGTTAACACGCCGGTACTAAATGTTCAACGTACCTGTTCTGTTGAAGGAGATCCACTCTGGTCTACAACATTCGTGAAAATAGTAAAACACGTTTTGGTAGGTTGCGAGGAAGCCGGTGAGAGCCGCAGCCATACCAACCGCTATGCTGGTACTGATAGGCTCAATCGCCGCCGTCGCAGTGATGTTCGACAACAGAAACCCCAACAGAAAAAACGGTCGCATCTTTGACAGTGTTTACTAGCTAGCTAGCGGTGTATATTTACCTAAACAAACTTGATTGCAGACTGTTAAATAACATGAGATACAAAATAGTATTATAGATTATAGCCTGCGCGAGCCTCAAATCTGAGTTGAGCTTCTTCCTCTTCTATTACAGAATGGCGGTCCGCAACCCAACATTAAAGGTGCATGCTGCCACCTACTGTGCTTTAGTGTGTGGTCAATCACGGTTTACAACAGTTCTAAATCCCCCTTTCTAACTCAGCATATAAATGACAGCCCTTGGGCTCAGAGTTCCATCTCTTCTGCCACACATCTGTCAAAATGGCTCTGATTTTACATTTGGCCTCACCTCTACCCAGTGGAAAATTAATATCAATTACATCTTGTTTCAAAGCTCTACTGGCTAATTGGTCTTCAATTTTATTCCCTTCCAAACCCAAATGTACTGGGACCCAGCAGAATCTCACTAATACACCCATTCTCTCAATTCTCCAGAATAATATTAATATCTCCAAATCCTATTAGATTTACCTGATGATAAACTATTCAACACAGACAGAATCTAAGCATACTACGTTCTCCACCCACTGGAGGGCAACTATTATTGGCTACAGTTCAAATGAGTACACTGAAAGTTAATCTGTTAGTCTTCTACGTATCTGCACATCAAATTCAGGAATGTAAAATGCCTGCCCACTATCTGGGTCCTTGGATCCATCTGTGAAAAGCGGTAAAAAAAAGCACAAGAACTTCTGCCAACGTAATTGTCAACCAGTTTCCCTGTATCACTGACTTCTGACCAATCTTTCCTTTTCTCTACCATGGTTAGATCAACAACAGGATCTGGGAGTAACCATGGAGGAACATCCCCTATCACCACAGAAGGGCCAACCTCCAACTCCCTCAAACCACTCATGAGCAAGCTTTCCAACCAAAACCACTACCTTGTCTACTAGTATATTCCCAACAATCATCTAAAACAGTAGCAGTGGGATGCTCAACCTCACTTAACCCAATAAGCTAATGACAATTTTGTACGCCATATATCCAAAGGTATCTCACCTGCTTCCACTAGTAAGGCACATACAGGTGTTGATTTAAATGCACCAATACATATCCTTAAAGCTATATACTGGATTCTGTCCAACTCCTGAAGTCAAATCTTCGGCGCTATTCCATAAACTATACACCTGTAATCACTAGTCGTCCTGATCAGAGCTCTATAAATATCCATCAACAATTGTTTGTCAGAACCCCCATAACCAGAGACCGAGCGCATAAGATTCACCACCTTCTTACACTTTGTTTATGACATGATCTTTCCATTTAAATCGCTCATTGAACAACAGTCGCTCATTGACAACTCCATAGGCATCAAATAAAATGGATCCAATTAACTCGAAAAGAGTGATTAAATAAGAAGGCCGTAACCCAGTTATATAATCTCCCAGCAATACCAAGTCTTTCCATCTTAATCATCTTTCCAAGGACCCATCTTTACAAGCATTTCGCTACACTCGCATTAACATCTGCTAACCATGTGTATGTGACGAATAAAATTTGATTTGATTTAGTATGCCTTCTCTCCACATAGTGTCATAAGCCTTTTCAATGTAAAAAAAAGAAAAAAAGACAGCCATTACTTCTTTTATTTTTATTTCTACTTTGCACATTCTTCCACTGCAAATCTACCATTCCAGTGTTTTACTTGCTATATTTTATTTACTTTGCCACTATGGCCATTTTTGCCTTTACCTCCCTTATCTCACCTCATTTGCTCACATCGTATATAGACTTGTTTAAACTGTATTATTGACTGTATGTTTGTTTTAATCCATGTGTAACTCTGTGTCGTTCTATGTGTCTAACTGCTTTGCTTTATCTTGGCCAGGTCGCAATTGTAAATGAGAACTTGTTCTCAACTTGCCTACCTGGTTAAGTAAAGGTGAAATAGAAAATAAATACAACATTTGGTTTGCCCTTATGTGCCTCGGTTTTCAGAATTTAAAGGTGCCCACAAGAGGGCACTGCTATGGAAGTCCAAAGAGGACATATTAATTAATTAATTCCCTTCGTATGTTGACATTATTTATCTCATGATCACAACATAAAAAAAGTTTGTCTAGATGTTTTTCCCCTCTAGTTGCACATGTGGCGTGCTTGTACAAATGAGGTAAAATGGATTTAAGTGTGCTTGCATTAAAGTCCCTGGCCACTAGGAGCGCTGCTTCTGGATGGGCCTTTTCTTGTTTGCTTATGGCATCGGTTTGTGGTGGTAAATAGATGGCTACAAATAATATAGATGATAACTCTCTTGGTAAATAGTGTGGTCTACAGCTTATCATGAGGTATTCTACCTCAGGCGGGCAATACAGCGAGACTTCTTTAATATTAAACTCGCACCAGCAGTTATTGACAAATCTACATGCACCCCGCCCCTCGTCTTACCAGACATAGCTGATCTGTCCTGCCGATGCATGGAGAAGCCAGCCAGCTCTATATTATCTGTGTCGTCGTTCAGCCACATCTTGGTGAAACATAAGAAATTACAGTTTTTAATGTCCCGTTGTTAGGATAGTCTTAATCATAGATCGTCCAGTTCATTTTCCAATGATTACAAGTTGGCCAACAATACGGAGGATAGTGGTGGTTTACCTACTCGTCTGGAAAATTCTTACAGGGCACCATGCCCTCCTCAAAATTTTTCTACAATTTTTCTTCACACTGATAACAGGGATTTGGGTCTTGACAAAGCAGTATATCCTTCGCGTCATTTATTTATTTTCCCTTTTGTACTTTCACTATTTGCACATCATTACAACACTGTATTATAGACATAATATGACATTTTAAATGTCTTTATTCTTTTGGAACTTTTGTGAGTGCAATGTTTACTGTATATTTTATTTAACTTTTGTTAATTTTCTATTTCACTTGCTTTGGCAATGTAAACATGTGTTTCCCATGCCAATAAAGCCCCTTAAATTGAGTTGAGAGGGAGGGAGGGGGAGAGCGAGAGAGAGCGAGAGGGAGAGAGCTGAGTTATTCTGCAAAAAATATAGAATTAGAGTTGGATAAATGTAGATAAAGTATATTTTTTTCACAAGGACTTAAATTCCATACCTAAAACTGTGATTTTGGACAAAAGTACCTGAATGGACTATTACTACCAAGGTCTTTTAAGTAAAAACTTCTAACAAACTAAAACCTGCAGAATAAACACAGCAGAACCTGGAAATACCATCCACCACAGAATATTCAACATTTTCAGTCTGAAGCTACTTCTGAAGCCAAAATGTTAAATAAAATCATCTCTAGGTAATTTTGTTATATAAAGCTAAGTAAATAAGTATACTAAGCTACCAAGCTGCTCGGACAGAACAGACCTGACGGAACCTTCAATTAGCACTGAAGTGTGAAGTCCGATGTGTGAAAACTCTTAACAAATGCAGAGGCCTTTGAAGCCCCAATGGCTTATCCCTGTACAGAGGTCATTACAATACAGTACCACATGAATATTAAAAATAACCCTGCAAGGAATAAGTTTAAAAAAAACTCAAGGACAATCTAGAAACACTACTTGCTGACTGCTACAAAGAGAGGAAGGTAAGCAACTTCATTTTCCACACAGACCATCCCATGGCATTGCACAGTGCAATAAGAGAACACTGCCCCTATGTCAAGAGAGATGGTATTAGCCCAGGGTGGAAACTCAGAATAATAGGCATTGAGGAAATTGAAACAACCTCTGTCAACATTTACAAGTCTGGAACAGTAATGAACAGTAATCATGTAGTTCCAGCAGGACTTTTACGGGATCAAAGTGAGAGCACAGCAGGAAAACATCTCTCTCTGTGACGACTCTCCCATCCTGAGTGAGTCTGATCACACCTCTTCAAACTGTCCTGTAGACGAGGATAGTCCCCCCCCCCCAGCACTGAACACACCCAGGTCCCACAACTGCACTGCTCCTCCATCATTGCGGGATACATTCACAGAGCTGGAGAGAGACATGGTGGAGCTCAGAGAGCTAGTCCACACAATCCAGACAGAACAAGCCCACAAAACAGACCAGCACAACAACCCCCCCCCCCCCCCCCCCCCACCCAACAAGACCTGGAGGGCAGGAGGTGCAGATGGGACAGCTGTCTGAGAGAGCTGGCTGCTCTACGGACTGAGGTGAGAGAACTTAAAAAGGCACAATCAATCCGTCAATACAATGCATTTATAAAGCCCTTTTCACATCAGCCGATGTCACAAAGTGCTGTACAGAAACCCAGCCTAAAACCCCAAACAGCAAGCAATGCAGGTGTAGAAGCACGGTGGCTAGGAAAAACTCCCTAGAAAAGCCAGAACCTAGGAAGAAACCCAGAGAGGAAATAGGCTCTGAGGAGTGGCCAGTCTTCTTCTGGCTGTGGAGATTATAACAGAATATGGCAAAGATGTTAAAAAGTTCATAGATGACCAGCAGGGTCAGATAATAATAATAACAGTGGTTGTAGAAGGTGCAACAGGTCAGCACCTCAGGAGTAAATAGATCCCCTCCCGAAGGACCTGCACCAAGAGAACCCACGCCAAGAGGACCGACACCCAGCCCACAGCATCACCAGCCACACACCAACCAGCTAAGACCACCCAAGCAAACTCTGGCCACACCCTATATAAGCCCACCCCCATATCAGACCTATGCCCCTTCTGCTCACTCCATAACCCCCGCCCCTGCGGCAAGGACCTCAACATGACAGCAGGACCTGTGCCGTGAGCAGAGAAACAGGCCCAACCCCCACTATTACACCCACCCAAGCCCCCTCCTGGACGTAAGAGGTATGTATCAGATGCTCAACATGCTCTGTTCACACCTACTGTGATGGTCCAGGCCTAAACCACACAAAAACAAAACTAGACACTATGGAACACAGAGCTTTTACTATCTCATCCTGGAATATACAAGGTCTGAGGTCATCTGCCTTTGGCCTAACGAGCAAGAACCCAGACTTCATCAACTAAATTGGAAATACAGACATTGTCATCCTACAAGAAACATTGTATAAAGGAGAGAGGTGTCACGCCCTGGCCTTAGTTATCTTTGTTTTCTTTATTATTTTGGTTAGGTCAGGGTGTGACATGGGGGACTTAAGTGTTTTGTCTGGTCTAGGGTTTTTTGTATGTTTATGGGGCTGTTTCCTTTCTATGTAGTTTGTAGGTCTATGGTTGCCTAGATTGGTTCTCAATTAGAGGCAGCTGTCTATCGTTGTCTCTGATTGGGAAGCATATTTAGGCAGCCATATTCTGTGGGTACTTTATGGGTGGTTGTTTCCTGTCTTTGTGTTCTCGGCACCAGATAGGACTGTTTTGGGTTTTGCCACGTTTGTTGTTTTGTAATTGTGTTCATGTTGAGTTTCTCATATTAAAAACCATGAACTCTAACCACGCTGCATTTTGGTCCTTCTCTCCTTCGACGGAAGAAAACTGTTACAGACGGACCCACTGGTTACCCTCTAGGTTACAGAGAGCTGGTAGTCCCATCCACTAAACTACCAGGTGTGAAATAGGGAAAAGACTCAGGGGGTATGCTAATTTGGTATAGAGCAGACCTAACCCACTCTATTAAATTTGTCAAAACAGGAATTTTTAACATCTGGCAAGAAGTTAATAAAGAAATTATCTCAAGAGAGAAAAATGTCTTAATGTGTGCTACCTATATCCCCCCCCCAATAGAATCACCATACTTTAATGATGACAACTTCTCCATCCTAGACGGGGAGATCAACCATTTCCAGGCTCAGAGATATGTACTAGTCTGTGGCGACCTAAATTCCAGAATTGGACAAGAAGCTGACTCCCTCAGCACACAGGGGGACAAATACCTACCTGGAGGTGACAGCATTCCCTCCCCATATGTCCCCCTAGACACAACTATGACAACATAACCAACAAAAACGGGTCACAACTCCTGCAGCTCTGTCGGACGCATGGTATGTCAATGGTAGGCTTCGAGGGGACTCCTATGGTAGCTACACCTATAGCTAATCTCTTGGCAGTAGTACTGTAGACTACTTTATCACAGACCTCAACCCAGAGTCTCTTAGAGCGTTCACAGTCAGTCCATTGACACCCCTATCAGATCACAGCAAAATCTCACTCTACTTGAACAATCATGAGGCATCAAAGCCAAAGGAACTGAATAATATTAAGAAATGCTAACCTAAGAAAGAAGTTGAGAACCCAATCCAACCAATAACATAGACCTAGAAAACCTGAGCAAACTTTCACTATGGTGAATCACTAAAACAATATAGAAATACACAACGGAAAAATAAATTACAGCCAGAAATCAGCTCAATGTAATTGAATTATCCATTGAATCTAACCACTTCTGGGGAAATTAGAGAACTCTAAACAACAACAACGCGAAGAGTAATCTATCCAATACTGAGATTGTTTGGGCTCTATAACAACGAAAAAACAGCAAAAACATGTACATGATCAAATACAAATCTTAGAATCAACTATTAAAGTCTACCAGAACCCACTGGATTCTCTAATTACATTGAATATACTACAGGACAAAATACAAACCCTCCAACCCAAAGAGGCCTGTGGGGTTGAGGATATCCTAAATGAAATGATAAAATATACCGACTACAAATTACAATTGGCTATAATGAAACTCTTTAACATCATCCTCAGCTCTGGGATCTTCCCCAATATTTGGAATCAAGGACTGATCAGCTTACTCAAAAGTGGAGACAAATTTGACCCCAATAACTACTGGGGGGATATGCCATTCCAGCAATTACAATGAGCCCGTCCTTCTATAGCTCCTCCCACCAGCCTCCTCTGCTGCAGGGTTAGATGGTGCTGAAATGTAAGTTTTTCTCATTCCCCATTTCCCAGGAAGTGGGGAATGACCAAAATGTGCAATCCACACTCCGACCTGCGAAAGGCAGCAATGTGCAACACAGGGTCTAGTCTACCGGAAAGCCACACAAAGAAGAGCTAGCGGTTTTGTAAAGCATCTTTGTGGCTCGCACTCAAAATGCTCAACCAATCACCTGACAGGTTCCAATGGTTACCCCCCCCCCCCCCCCCACCCATTCCTGCAGAAGTCAATTTCACGCAGGGTTGCCATATCTGCAGTTTTCTAGCAAATTTGAGCAATGGGTAACCATTGACAGTACAGTATGAAGATACGTTAAAACTGCTTCTCCAATAGAAATCTCAGATCACACTTGTAGGCAAAGTCTTGGTGATGTTGGCTAGCTAAGCTCATGCATAGAAATACGTCATCGGGTCTAACGGTTGTCTCGCACCGAACTGTGTATCACAAGTGTTCCTGGAAGATTTGCGATGTTGTGCCTCTGGGTTTAGAAACTCTGTGAGGTAACTGCATACATGGAGTGTCTCTGAAAGTGGGAGTGTCAATAGAAGTGGGAGGATCAACAGAAATGGGTGTATGGAAAGCGAATCAGCTAATTGGGCAGATTTTCTGCCACTCAAGACCGTTTTGCGTGGCTCTTTGGGGTGCACGATGAGTCCATTGTTGATGTTACACCCTGTTGATCCACCCACTTCTTTTGAAACGCCCACTTTCAGACACACTTCAAGTATACAGTTATCTATACTTGCCAAATTGGGATACTTTGAAAAAAATGTATTGGTCACTGTTTTTTGGGGGGGAGGGCTACTTCTAAATTGCACCACAGCCGCCATGGCATTTCTCTTTTTTTGTGAGAGTTTTATGATAATTTTGTTATCAATGTTCATAAACTTCAATTAATGTACTCAGTCTGCAACCCAGAGTTTGTAAGATTCTGGTTGAATGAAACAGACAAGAGTCCCAGCTTACAATAATCAAAATGTTTATTCACAAGAACGTTCTGAAGTCCATTATACAAAGACATCCATTTTATACTTGCTCCTTACTTACACACATACTTTCACACAAACAGTAGATATCCTATGCAAATACATACACACAAACAGTAGGTGAGTCGTATCCTTCTCCATAGTTCTCACCACTGTGTATCACTACCCAGCCGACAGTTCCATTCCCCCAAGATTAGGGAAACCTTGAGAAGTACTCCTTGTCCTATCATAAGTTTCTCAGAGTTCTAGCCAGGTCGGTTCAAACACAGTTGAATTGTTCTTGGTATTCTCTTAGGCACACACATACACACACATTTCTCTCCCTCCTAGTCCAACCTAGTTGGACTTATGTTTAATACTTAAATTATTCCGTATACATGCTACATTGACTATAATCCCTAATGGTTAAGTTTCAGGGTAGAATTATTTAATCATTATCTCTAAACATATAAATTATTTTATCAGAGAGCTACAGGGCGATAGTTATTTAGACAGGTTACCTTGGCATTCTTGGGCGCAGGGACTATAAGGGTCTGCTTGAAACATGTAGGTATTACAGACCAAGGGTTTGGAACTGAAACTATTTTCAAATCGTTTCATTCTGAACAGAACCCTGGCAGACTGGCGGCTCTGGAGGCTCCTGGCAGACTGGCGACTCTGGCAGCTCCTGGCAGGCGGGAGACCAGCAAAATAAAGTTCTCTACTGGTTTGAACATAAAATAAGTAATGGTTTATATTGTTGCTTTCTCTCCCTTTTTAAACCTCTAAAATCTACTTTTTATTTAGCTCAACATTAAATAAATCACCAACGGATAGAGCAGTTTGCTATGGAGTGGGCAAGCTATGTATATGCATTGGACAGACAAGTGTAATGTAGGATGCGACTGAAATTTTGCAGATGAGGAGAGCACTGGGCATGAAGTGCTGGGCATCTAGTTGTTATGATATGCATTATCTGAATTAGGCCCACATAATTATACCTACGGAGGAGTGGCTTCTATGAAGGAACTTTAAATGTCTTTAAACTTCAGAGAGTTGTCTTAACTAACACTGGACTAGAGCTAGCCCTTGATCGTGACTCTCAGATCCATTATATTACACAAAATGCCTCCTAGAGTTTGAGAGCTAGACCAGAGCTAGCTAACAAGCTTGTGCGTGCAGAGCGGCACCATAATGAAAATAAAAACACATATTTTTTTATAGTCAATAAATCCAATGTGCTAACCACTAGGCTACCTGCCGCCCCACAGGTATACTTTTATTTACATAGCCATTTTGGGTTTACTACCATTTTATTTGGGCATTTTATTGTTCATAAATGTGGTGGGTACTCTCTTCATTCACAGGACTTTATCCTGCTAACTGTTCCAAATGTCCGAACTGAATTGGGTAAAATGGTGTTTATGTACTCTGCGCCACCGGCTTGGAACACCCTAAAATTTTTTTTAAACTGGAATAACTTGTCCCGATTGGTGTTTTTAAATCACTAATGAAGGATTTTGAGGCTGATTCCCTGACCGGTCAATGTTTTAATATGCTGTTTTATGATTTTGTTATACTCTTGTGGTTTTTACTAGATTACTTGTAGTTTTTCATGTCTGTCTGTAATTGTGTAATGACTTGGTGCTGCCTATCTTGGTCTGGACACGGTTGAAAAAGAGATTTCAAATCTCAATAAGAGCTTCGTGGTTAAATAAAGGATAAATAAAGTACATTTAAAAAAAGAAAGATCATAAGATCAAGGAAACTGATTTGACGTGTGTCAGATTGCATAGTAAATCTCAGATGCTCAGAACATCACCCCTCCATAGAACAAAAATATCATCAACATAATGTTTGGCAAGAAAACATTTTTGAGAGGATTGAAAATGGACTGTTTCTCCATGTAACCCACATACAAATGTAATATAGTTAGTAGCCATGCGGGATCCCATAGCAGTAGCCTTCGTCTGAATAAAGAAATATTTAGAAACATTAAGTAGTTGTGTGTGAGTAGCATTTCAGCCAATGTTGTAATGCATGCACTGGAAGGTAGTTCATCAAGGTCATGTTGCAGAAGAAAATGTTCCATAGCCTAAACACACACACACACACACACACACACACACACACACACACACACACACACACACACACACACACACACACACACACACACACACACACACACACACACACACACACACACACACACACACACACACACACACACACACACACACACACTGACAAAGATGTTCAGCTGGCAAGCAGGCAGACACAGGAATTCGTTTGAGTGACAGTGAAGGCTTTGCATAGGCACTTTGTTGCATTTTTTGTGGGTCTGGAAAAAAATGCCTGGAATATAAAGTAACGTTATTAACTGGATCCCATGCTTTTAAAATAAGATCAATTTTGTTCTCAAGTCTCGTTCTGTTCCTCAAACATTTTTATTTTCTGGTTTTTGTTTCGGTTCTCTTCCCTGAACCAGTTCCAACCATTACAATCTGGATCAGGGATTGAAAACATCAGTGGAGACACTTACCAGCGGGTCAGCGCATGCTCTGATTATACGTCCTGGTAATCTGTCTGGCCCTGTGGCCTTGTAAATGTTAACCTGTTTAAAATTATTACATTGGCTAAGGAGAGTGTGATCATACAGTCATCCAGAACAGCTGGTACTCTCAAGCATGGTTTAGTGTTGCTTGCCTCAAAGCGAATATAAAGGCATATAGCTCATCTGGTAGGCTCAGTCGTGTCACTGGGCAGCTTGCAGCTGGGTTTCCCTTTATCACAGATTAGTTTGCAAGCCCTGCCAAATCCGACGAGCGGATTCGATCTTAATTCTGAATTTTTGTATTGCCTGTTTGATAGTTTCTTGGAGGGAGTAGCAAGATTTATTATAAGCGTCCCGGTTAGTGTCCCATTCCTTGAAAAGGGGCAGCTCTAGCCTTTAGCTCAGTGGGGATGTTGCCTGTAATCCACGGCTTCTGGTTTGTCACTATGGGGAGGTCGTCGTCGATGCACTTATTATTGAAGCCGGTGACTGATGTGGTAAACTCCTCAATGACATTGGATGGGTCCTGGAACTTATTCCAGTCTATGCTTGCGAAACAGTCCTGTAGCTTAGCATTCGCTTCATCAGACCACTTCAGTATTGTGACCGTACATGCATATTCCAACCATAAGCCATGCATTACAGGCAACATCCGCTCTGAGTTAAAGGCTAGAGCGGCATCTTTCAAGAAATGGGTGTTGCAGAAGTAGTATGTAGACAACTGGGCTGTGGCTTTCCTGTTTCCATGCTAAACCACTCTGTTCCAGAAGAGATACTGATGATACAGTTTAAATGTGATGGCTCTGAATCTGCAATTGACAATTTTTTCCCATAGAAAGGATGCTTTATTTGCCGTATTTGATTTTGGTTCAATACCATCCTATGTTGAGGTGATCTGCTCAGATCTCCTGCTCCAGCCTAATATCTCTCTGACTGGCCCAATGGGAGGGGTCTCTAGGAGACAGAGCTGTTATGGGGCTACATCTTCACCATCACCCAGGAAGCTCCTTCCTTCTCACGTTCACCAGCTTCAACAGAACCTACTCAGCCAGCTGTAAATCACTGATGACTTCCACCAAGTGAACTACACTTGTGTTCATAAGAATGACCTCTTCTGTCATAACTTCTGAGTTCCACTCCCTCATTGTCACAGGTAAATTGAACATGGAACTTTTGACTTTGTCAATATTTAGATTTCCAGATACTTAGATCTTGGCCCATTTTCATAGTGTCTAAGAGTAGGAGACTGCTAATACAAGATTATGGTCCCCACTGTCCATGTAATTTTATTCAACATAGTCAAAAAAGTTAGTTTTCCTGATGATCAATCCCCTCATTTTATGTGTTTCTAATGAAGCCAATCCTGTCTCAGCCTCCAGTATTTATGCTGCAGTAGTTTATGTGTCGGGGGGCTAGGGTCAGTTTGTTATATCTGGAGTACTTCTCCTGTCCTATTCGGTGTCCTGTGTGAATTTAAGTGTGCTCTCTCTAATTCTCTTTCTTTCTCTCTCTCGGAGGACCTGAGCCCTAGGACCATGCCTCAGGACTACCTGACATGATGACTCCTTGCTGTCCCCAGTCCACCTGGCCGTGCCGCTGCTCCAGTTTCAACTGTTCTGCCTTATTATTATTGGACCATGCTGGTAATTTATGAACATTTGAACATCTTGGCCATGTTCTGTTATAATCTCCACCCGGCACAGCCAGAAGAGGACTGGCCACCCCACATAGCCTGGTTCCTCTCTAGGTTTCTTCCTAGGTTTTGGCCTTTCTAGGGAGTTTTTCCTAGCCACCGTGCTTCTACACCTGCATTGCTTGCTGTTTGGGGTTTTAGGCTGGGTTTCTGTACAGCACTTTGAGATATCAGCTGATGTACAAAGGGCTATATAAATACATTTGATTTGACAGCTTTCACCGTCAGACTGGTCGTAGTGCTGCTGATGTTAGTGATGACCAACACCATGACAGCCCTCTGTTTTCAAGACCACCAGAAAGGGTGAAGAGTGTGGAGCTGACCTCCCTGCAGTAGGTGAGGAAAGAGAAGATATGAGAAAGAGAAAATACAATTTCTTGACTCGATCAGACAAGCCTACAAGCTGTCCATTGACTAAAATCCCAGCTAGATGTGTTATGGTCTCGTGTGAATGTAACACATCCAAAAAAATGCATAAATGAGCAAGCTAGAATGCTTTGAAATGTATTGTAATTGTTCTGAACTTTAAATGCTTTGGCTTGAAAAAAAATGTTTTAAATGTACAAACATGCGTCCTTTGAGGTCCTGACTTAAACGTAGGAGTTCTTACATTACCTTCAAAAATTATTGATATTTCATGTACTCAAACAAAAGTCAAACGAAACAGATTTTTCCCATGTAAAAACATTTTAATGAAAAATTATGAACCTTCCTTCCTGTAATTATTTTGTGCATTGTTTAAACCGGGAACAGTATGCCAACTAAGGCACAGCTGATGTTGGGAGACCTGATGGGCGGGTCATCATTCCCTTTGAGTTCAGTCACTGACTTCCTCACTCTGACTGGAAGAGATGTTCTCATTAAGAAATTGCACACAGTAGACTAGGTGGTTGATGGAAACAGTTTCTGTTCCCTCTGAGATGGTATACTCTGCTGTCAGCAACTGCAGACCGACTGATCAGACCTACAAACCACCTTTCATCCTAAATTAATACTTATTATGATTAGATTGGTCAGTCTGCAACTGCCGTAGTCAATCTCAAAAAGACACTACGTGTAGTAATCTAGCCTGACACTGATGGTCTTGCAGCCCTTGATGGAAAAGATATTCTCGCTCTTGGGGAAATAGACCATGTCTCTGGCCATCTGGTCGACCACATCCTGGTTGGGCTCCAGGCCCTTGGCGGACATCTCTGCCAAGCCACACAGCAGCACATGTCTGTACTCCAGAGGCAGGAAAGGGATGAAGAAGTCAACTAGGTTCTTGTCTATCAGACTGGTGTGCCACAACCCACCTACACAGAAAGGGAGGGAGGGGGGACACAGTCATAAGATGGCCAAGAAGAAGCTACCACCAATTGCTTACCCAGTCCTCTCAGATGTACACAAGTGCCTAGAGGGTAAGGATAGTCATAAAATGGGCAGAGGCAAGAAAGGCAGATGGACAGAATATAGATACAGGTAATCTTTGTATTGAAGGTCTGAAAAGTCTCCATAACATCCCCAGTCTTAGTAACATAAAATGAGAGAATCCTGACCTTAGAGAAACATGTGGATGATTTGTTAAATATGAAAAAGAGTTACCAAAGTGCATAAGTTAGGCTTCAGCCCTAAAGAAGGACAGCAAAGAATTGACTTACTCTTCTTGTTGTTGAACACGGACAGGGAGAGAGCTGGTTCTAAGTCATGCAATTTGATCTCCTCTCTGTCTCGCCCTACTTTCCAGAAGTCCAGGGCCACCTGTGTGATTTTCTCTCCTCCAGCGTTGCTATGGAGATGAGCAAAACAAACTAGTAGATATTAAAGTTGCACTATGCAGAAATGTCCATTTCCTGGTTGCTAAAACTAATAGTTTGCCTAAATTCAGTTTGTAACAAAATAAGGTAATATAGTGTAGAGAATCATTGTTCCATCTAAACTGCTGTAAAATATATTTTCTACAATTAATAATATTGTTGTTTCAGCTGTTCAAAGCTGGTGTACAAAACCAAAAGTAATAGACACAAAACAAAACTTAAGAATGGGAAGCATAGAAATTGAGCACATAACAGATCTACTTGCTTCTTAGACTTGCTTTCAAGTAGAATGATAGACCTATAACTCACATTTCTATGTGAATTTGGTCAGGTCGCCCATAAAAATAGCATATTGCCACTTTAAGCTGGGTCCAACGTTATTTTTCTTCCTCACTGGTCCGGACATGGGGTAGTTTATAAATGCATTAGGTTCATGTGTGGTGATTTTATTTTCAAAATAAAGAAAATCTGAAGTAACTGAACTTTAGTTTTGGGGGGGCCGTATCTGATTGAAAGCTGACGTTAAGGTAAGTAAAACCATGGTCACTACAAATAGTCCTTAAGTTGTGGGAAAGATAGGATGATGGATGTCTAATACATTTGACTGTAAAAAAAAAAAATTAAGTATCCAAAAACATACATTCTTATCACATACTGCTGGTCTGTCTGGCCTACCTGAGGAAGATGAAGATGGCTTGGCGGTACGAGACCCCGTCCAGATTTTCGTAGTAACCCAGGTAGGGCTTTAAGCAGTCGATCAGGCCAGGATACATCTTGTCCACCCCGTCAAAGATGAACATGGAACGTGGGCAGTTGGTGACGTTGCCTTTGATCCACTGCTGCAGCTGAGACTGAGGGATGGTCACAGCAGTAAAAACACAGACTTATCTACAGCAGTGAAGATAGATTACAGCATAGGCACAAAATACATTTGAAAAAAATTAACCCTCAAATTCAAATCTTTGACCTGGAAGCCAGTTCCACTGCTTTTTTGTTCTTCATTCTTCCCATCCAACCTGGGATCGATTTAGACCTGGGACACCAGGTGGGTGTAATTAATTCTCAGGTAGAACAGAAAACCAGTAGTATTCCGGACCTCATAGGGTAACATTTGAATATCAATGATAATGAACATGAATAAGAGTGTTTGTGTTTTTTTTTACAGCCTAATTCTCCAATAATTTCCCTGCCAGTTACTGGGGAATATAATATAACAAAATACTTGTTTTACCTTGTAGTCCTCAATCTGACTCAGATGAGGGAAGTGAGCTGTGGAAACAAATTTATGGACGAAACTGCTGGCCATGCCCTCCTTGTAGAGGTTTTCAGCTATCAACTGGCTGACGAAGTTCTTCCCTGTGCCAGTCCAGCCATGTAGAGAGAGAACCAGGGGCTTTTTAGGATTTTTATTGTTCATGAAACCCGTTACAGCTTTCTGGATGACTCTGGAGGCAACATGTTGACCAAACAGCTTCCGATCTAGGGCTACTTCCAAACCTGATGACAGGGCAGGAGTTGATTATTAAGTGTCAATGAATGGGATGTGCTAAGAATACACCATCATTTCTATACAAATTATAGGTGGTTATCTTAATAACATGATTAGTTACACATGTAGGACACAGCTGCTAAGTAGGCTAGTGGTGCACGGGTCAGCTGCTCGTTCACTCGTACCCGGCCTCAATTGCTAATAACCCTTCCACAACCACCCGACTATATGTGATAAATTGAAAATCTGAGGTCCGCACTCGACCCTAACCTGCTAATACAGAAAATGTGCTGTAGGCTACAGTGAGATGGTGGAATGATTTTTTTGTCAGGGGTTGCAGGATATTCTTTTGCCTGATTTAGATATGTTGGAAATCATAAGCAGAAACAGCCTTTTGGTAGGTGATTTGTTCGTCAACTTCTAGGCCTATAATTAGATCCATGCAGCTTCTCCTCTGTCATTATATGTTGTCCTGAAAGACTAAACAAACCCTTGCTCACCATAATAATGTCATAAATTGATAGGACGAACCCTTTAATTTAGTTGACATCAGTAAAGTTCTCTTTCTTGGAGCAAATATGTTTAGGGACCGGGGAGAAAATGCAATAACAAAAAAAATAAAACGTGTACGACTATGTTTCAAATTTCAGTTTGACCGTTGTAAGGAAATAGAAAGCTGTGAAAACGACCCAACATGTTTCTGATAAGATTTCAGTTCGGCTTGGATGCATATTTTGTGGTTGAAATAATTTTAGCTTTTCTGATGCTGATAAAGATAGATACTGTCTGTGAAGGTGCTAACTGCGCATTCTCTCAAGATGCTGAATGAAAGAAATCATACATCTCCACTCCTGTTCCCGAGTCAAAATTGTGCCCACATTTGGTGTATCATTTTACTGCAAGAAAAGCTTAATTCTGTAGGAGTTACTATAAAGGCTATGTGAGAGGTTATATACTTAGTGTCCAGATTTCAGTTTCCATTCTACCCATCTGAACAGTAGCCTAGGCTACAGTTCCCTTGACGTGCATAGGCCTATTTGAAGTCTGTCAAATGTGTATAGTGCCTCACAATTACACATAACAATCATCCTTTTTTTTTTTTTACCAATTCCCCAAATCTTTCTCAAACATTACACTTCAGGCCCTCCCTTATTATTTCGCAGCTTTTCTCTTATTGAATTAAACTCAGACAATTGCACGGTTACATACATACAATGTGACTGTGGATAGTTAATGTTAATATAATAGTTTGATTGAAAAGTTTAAATGCTTTGCAAGAAGAACAATTTCCCTAATAATCGGCATCTGAAATTGGGCTACCTGATAGCACACTCATACAGAAAATTGTCAAAATAAATATTCTACCATGTTATTTTTTGGAAGAATATTGGATTGAGTTTGGACATATGTTTGAATGTGAAACACTTGGGACAGGTGCATTTTTGGTTTAGTCTACTGTATGACAAAAGGGGTCTATTGAATTTTTTTATTTAGTCGAGCAGTCACAAATATATTATTATTATTTCATGGCACAAGAGACACGTGATTTGTGCCCGTCTCAGTGGACTAATCCATTGAAGAGGCCGTGGGATGCCACAGCCCAAGAATATGGGGATTGTAGCTCAGAAGCACATCTCTTCCGCCATTTCGTGGGTATTCATTGTGTGAATTGTCTATCAATTCCCCATTACATACTACTGGTGATGTAACTTACATTTACCATTGATTCCCAAATGTTCTAATCTGCAATGTTTGGTTATGGTAATTTCTGTTAACGCATTCAATATATTTGTATTAGTCATTTACCATTAGTTCTTATTGTCAGAGTGGACATGTGTTTTGCAGAACTCACAACCTATGTTACACTTGTGAGAAACAAGTTTGGTTTATTTCATTACATTTACACGTTTTGTCAATTTATTAATCGTCTTGTTTGTAACGAGCCCATGTCAGGGGGGGGGCTACTCTTGGTTGACCAAGATTGTTGGGGGTCAAGGACAGCCCTAGTATGAGCTTTAGATCCACCCCAAAAAAATGGAGGACCCCCCGCCAGTTTATTTCACCCTCACTTCTGCGCCCCTGATGTGAACTAGTTCTAAGAAGCATAGATAACTGTCCAGGCAGTTACACAGCCGGCCGTGATCGGGAGTCCCATAGGGCGGCGCACAATTGGCTCAGCATTGTCCGGTGTAGGCCATCATTGTAAGTAAGCATGTTCTTAACTGACTTGCCTAGTTAAAAAGGAAAACACACATATACACACACACTTCACTCGTGCCAAACTAGTAGGCTTGCGCTAACAGTGCGGATACATGCACAGATCAAACACATTTGTCCGTCGATCAATTTTTCTGCCCGTTCCCATTCGCACACCCACACAATATGTAACGACCCTAATGTCAACACTCGTTTTCTAAAGTAGGCCAACGGTATACTGGTGGAGATCGATAATCAATTTCAAGATTAAAACGCAAAAGGACTGACTATGTCTACATGATCAAATAGCCTATGTAAACCACGTTAACACAACCATTTAATATGTAGTTGTAAACATACCTTTTGAATTAAAAGCAATCAATTTTGAATCGCAACCGTCATGTACATAATTGTAAATTGTCCGGCCCACTGCTGCTAGGCCTACTCCCGAACCGACCACAAATGTGGTTGAGATTGGTTCGAACGCATTCACAAAACCACTCGATATCAACACATAATATACGAAATAGGTTGCGTATGTTGCTTGCATTTTAACTTCAAATAAACATTTAGCTACCTAGTTTATAATTTAGGAACTAAAAGGCGTAAAAAGTCCAAGTGAACTATTTCCTCATACGTAATCATTATGCGAGAGCAAAAGCAAATCTGTAGCAAAAGGGTCGTCACCAGGTATATCCTATCCGCAACTATGAAACGTGGATATTTCCGATTTGCTAACTGGTATTAGTTATACATGTGCAGTGTTCAACGAACCAACAAATCGGGCATTTCCGAGTTTCTTAGTTCCGAATAGCAGATGAACGCGGCATAATAAATGGCTAAACCCCGCATATTTATAAAATTTATGTTCTTACACCCGGATTTTAAACAACCCTAACTACACAACTAACCTGAAATGAAGACCAAAAAGCTACATTTTATGTTCATTAATTTTTATGATATAGCCCATTTTGACTTTGCTGGTTGTCACTCGTTACCACAGCCACAAATGGGATCAAATTCACAATCGGCTACGTTCGGCCATGATTTTTCACATGAATGTCATTCTGCATTTCAGAATTTGAACGGTAAAACTGCTAATTATATTCAAAAAGCCTAAAATGTTAAGGGACAGAGGTGTTCTGAGTGAGCCTGAGAACTGTAAGTAGCCAAGGAAGGACCACAATGTATTTACGTACTACACATGAGAATGTTTTTAAATGGTTTATTATTAAGTTGCAACACCGTTAATTGGAAATGCCCCCCAATAGTATAGCCAAAACACCGCATGAGCGAGCCACAACTCTGGTCTGAGCTTCTTCTACCTCCATGACATAGTGGCTGTCCGCAAACCAAAATTAAAGGTGCAAATTAATGGCCACATCCGTTCCCTCTGAGAGGGACACATAATTACTGAGAGAAGACCCCGCATCAGCCCGCGAAAGTGAGGCAGCTTGCATTTCTGAATGCAAATCTCACAAAAGCAAAATATGGTCAGCATTGATGTGTGCTGCTGGTTATAACAATAAAGGAGAAGAGAGCTTAATGTTTTAAGTGGGATGCTGCAGTTTTGCACATCGTTATTTATTTCTTTGGTATGGTGCCATATTCTATTCGTTTTTAATTGTTACAATCATATCCACTTTGTTCATATACATTAAACGTTTAAAAGCATTATTTTTCATAACAAACCAATGCATTTTTAAATACATTGTGGTTAAGAGTAGAGTATGATTTCATTTAAGCCGTTTGGGAGCCAAAAGAGACTGTTTTTTTTGGTGAGCTGAGCAGAACGCGCAGGCTCACCGAGAAGAGCCGGAATGCCAATCACTACTCTGTGGTCTGAGCTTCTTCTATGACATAACGGCTGTCCGCAAACCAACATTAAAGGTGCATGCCGCCACTTACTGTGCTTTAGGTTGTAAACCGTGATTGACCACACACTTTCTTAATCGCCCTTCCTAACTCAGTACTTCTGAGAATATACAAAAGAGCCCTACTAACTTCTAATAGTCCCTCCCCAATCTCCAAAATCGCCCCCCCAGCCCTGTCCAACCTCAATTGACCCTACACTTCAAGCTTTCCCTCACTTCAACATACTTACAATATAACACATGATCCACTGTTTCATCAACCATACATAGACACAAACCATTCACATGCTTGCCAAGCAGATGTAATAAGTTCAATGTCCTAAGCGCAATCAAGCAAACACCACCTCTTCCTTCCTAGTCTCTCTTTGGAGGGTATTTAAAGGCCGACCCTTGGGCTCAGAGTTCTCTCTTCTGCCACACATCTATCAAAATGGCTCCGATTTTACATTTGGCCTCACCTCTACCCAGTGGAACTGTCAATTATATCTGGTTTCAAAGCTTTTTTGGCTAATTGGTCTTCAATTTTATTCCCTTCCAAACCCGAATGTGCTGGGACCCAGCAGAATCTCACTAATACACCCATTCTCTCAATTCTCCATAATAACATTAATACCTCCTATAGGTCACTCCTATTAGATTTACCTGATGATAAACTATTCAACACAGAATCTAAGCATACTATAATTCTAACAGGTTGTACATCCTCCACCCACTGAAGGGCAACTATTATTGGAAGCAGTTCAAATGAGTATACTGAAAGTTAATCTGTTAGTCTTCTACATATCTGCACATCAAATTAAGGAATTCAAACATGCCCACTATCTGGGTCCTTGGATCCATCTGTGAAAAGCGGTAAACAAGTATAAACTTCTACCAATGTAATTGTGAACCTTTTCTCTACCAAGGTTAGATCAACAGGATCTGGGAGTAACAACCCCCATCACCACAGAAGGGCCAACCTCCAACTCCCTCAAACCACTCATGAGCAAGCTTGCCAACCAAAACCACTACCTTGTCCACTAGAATTCCCAACAGTCATCTAAAACAGTAGCAGTGGGATGCCCAACCTCACAGCCTTTCAACTTAACCCTAATAAGCCAATGACAATTTTGTACCCTGTATATCCAAAGGCATCTCACCAGCCTCCACTATTAAGGCACATACAGATATTCATTTAAATGCACATCCTTAATTAAAGAAAAAACTTTTATTTATTTTTTTTTACATCCAAAGTGCATCAAACATGATTTAGAGCTTGTTTTTGGATAAGTGGTTATTTCTGTATTTCAATGTTGAAATTAGCTGAAAATTGTCCACAGTGTTCATATCATCCTTAATAAACAGTACAGCCCAAAAAAAACAAACATCCAGAGTGCATCAAACATGATTTAGAGCTTGTTTTTGGAAAAGGCCTGCAAACTACTACAGACTACAACGGGAAGACTTCGGAAAGCTGCCCAGTGACACAAGCCTACTAGATGAGCTAAATTACTTATATGCTCGCTTTGAGGAAAATAACACTGAAACATGCATGAGAGCATCAGCTGTTCCGGACGACTATGTGACCACACTCTCCGTAGCCGGTGTGAGTAAAACCTTTAAACAGGTCAACATTCACAAGGCTGTAGGGCCAGACGGATTACCAGGACGTGTACTCCGAGCATGCGCTGACCAACTGGCAAGTGTCTTCACTGACATTTTCAACCTCTCCGTGTCTGAGTCTGTAGTACCAACAGGCAGACCACCATAGTCCCTGTGCCCAAGAACACTAAGGTAACCTGCCTAAATGACAACAGACCTGTAGCACTCACGTCTGTAGCCATGAAGTGCTTTAAAAGGCTGGTCATGACTCACATCTGCACCATTATCCCAGAATCTTTAGACCCACTTCAATTTGCATACCGCACCAACAGGTCCACAGATTATGTAATCTCCAAAACCATCATTAAGTTTGCCAATGACACAACAGTGACAGCCTATAGGAATGAAGTTAAAGACCTGGCCATGTGGTGCCAGGACAACAACATCTCCCTCAACATGATCAAGACAAAGGAGATGATTGTGGACTACAGGAAAAGGAGGACAGAGCATGCCCCCATTCTCATCGATGGGGCTGTATTGGAGCAGGTTGAGAGGTTCAAGTTCCTTGGTGTCCACATCACTAACAAACTATCATGGTCCAAACACACCAAGACAGTCTTGAAGAGGGCACAACAAAACCTATTCCCTCTCAGGAGACTGAAAAGACTTGGCATGGGTCCTCAGAACCTCAAAAAGCTCTACAGCAGCACCATCGAGGCACTACAGAGGGTAGTGCGTATGGCCCAGTACATCACTGGGGCCAAGCTTCCTGCCATCCAGGACCTCTATACCAGGCAATATCAGAGGAAGGCCCTAAAAATTGTCAAAGACTCCAGCCAACCTACTCATAGACTGTTTTCTCTGCTACCGCAGGGAAAGCTATACCAGAGCGCCAAGTCTAGCTCCAAACGGCTTCTTAACAGCTTCTACCCCCAAGCCATAAGACTGCTGAACACCTAATCAAATGGCGACCCAGACTATTTGCATTGCCTCCCCCCCTTTTTACTCCGCTGCTACTCTCTGTTTATTATCTATGCATAGTCACTTTAATAACTCTACCTACATGTACATATTACCTCAATTTACCTCAACTAACCGGTGACCCCACACATTGACTCTGTACCGGTTCCCCCTGTATATAGCCTCGCTATTGTTATTTTACTACTGCTCTTTAATTATTTGTTACTTTTCTTTTTTTTAGGTATTTTTCTTTAAACGGCATTGTTGGTTAAGGGCTTGTAAGTAAGTTTTTCACTGTAAAGGTGAACACCTAAAGTTTGATTTGACATTTAAGACACCTTAATGGAGGTTGGACAAACTCTCTAACAGTGAAAGCCAGGAAGCCCATCTGTGCTTTCTTAGGTACAACCTTCTCAAACATTAATAATACTGACAGAGTTTAACTTCTCTGCCCCTCTTTCTTACTGAAAAGCCTTTTGGCTTCAACCACTATGCCCCCCTTTATTTTATATCATAGACAGTGGAACCCCAGAAACCCCAGAAATGATCCCCTCAGCCTAGCTGAAGCTCCAGGGACATGACTTATGATTTTCTTCCCATTGAGAGGTTTCATTTTCATAATCTTCCCTTGCTGAACATGGTCAGCACAAAATATTAGTAGTCTACCATTACCAATGAACTGGGCTAATGTGACTTCCCCTATCTCTTTCTTAATGGCATTGGTTATTTGAATAGTGTATAGATGAGACCCCGTGGTCGCATCAAACACGATTACAACTTTCCACTCCGACACATTACTTTTTTTCACTACCTTCACCCTCTTCACGTTCTCAACACTAGAAGTGCCACTGATGTCAGCAGCGCTTATAGCAGGGCATTCTTTTTCCTTTCCTTTTCACCACAGACTGCCCATGACTTTCATCATTCCCACCCATACCATCAGAACTGTCATCCATGTCGACCACAGTCAAGCACAGCTGTTGCTAAAACCACCTACCACAATACAGAACGATGGATTCTATTTCAATTCCTTGTCTGAAGTCGAACCTCTCACGTCCAAGCTTACATGCTGACCACACAACTCGCGTTACGTGCGAGGTCCACACAGGTCCACACTCCAGTCCAGTTGGTGGTGGTAATGCACCTTAAAGATGGTTGCCAACCGCCATATAAAGTCCAAAGACTGAAGGAAGAGAGATTACTAGAAACTAACTCGGTTTACCCTTTTATCAATAGATTAGTTGTCGGAGTAGAGGACCTTGTGCATTTCAGGTAAAATAACAACCCAATGTTTATATCCCAGGAAAAAGTATCTAGCAACAGCAAGCTAGCTAGTTAAATTGCCATGAAAGTGAAATGCTTTTTGACGTGTCCACAAATCAATATAGTTTGGTTCAGAGTTTGTTTCGATATTTCAACCTGTGTGTCCTGATTGTGTCTGGTGTCGATGGACAAAATCCACATGCGCGCGATGGCGCATGCAGACTTACTAGCGCCCCGTCTAGTCGGCATGTTACACCTCTGTAGTCTGAGCTAAAGATGCATGCAGGGTTGAAATATCGAAATGGTCTAAAGGACAATGTTGGAAAATGTCTCAAATGTAGGCCTAATTCTTAATAGCCTAAAATAAACATTAAATTGTTTACATAGATACAGGGGTGAAAATTTCACTGGAGACATGCCCTGCCCACACACATTCTGAAACAGTTTTAGCACTGGAATGTGATACAAAAGAGTCAACCATGTGCTTTAGGACCATGCGGACGACTCCGAGTCATCGGGTAGGCTGTTTGGAGTGTTTATCTGACTCGAATAAAAATGATATATAATTATTATTATTTCCCCCCACTTCTAAAACCAAAATTGCGGCCCTGCATAGATATATTATGGACAACATTTGTTAACATTGGTCAGCTAGTACAAATTAAGGTTGAGTTGAAGATTAGTGCAATATAAACCTAAGAGATGGTGAAAGTTCTTTTTCAACAAGGTTCCACAATGTTGATTTTGTAAATGTAAAAACAGTAAACTCAGTTATCTAGGTTTAAAGGGACCAATATGTTTGAATGTTTGATCACAAACAAATGTACCACTCCTATCCATAATATTAGGCTATTTTCTAGTATAGCCTACTATGGTTGTTTTACTTCATGTTTGTTTGATGAACAAAACACAAAAAGAGAGAACTATTTAAGTCTTTAGAAATAATTTGAATAAAAAACTAACACTTTTATTTCCATAGACCTACCAGAAGAGGGCATCATTGTATTGTAGAGAGTAAATAGCTTGCCTTACCTTGATATAAATCTACCTTCTCAGTGGAATTATACTACTACATAACAGCCACCTTTTTAAAGTCTACAAATCACCTATACTACACTCTTTACATTCACCATACAGTGCCTTTGGAAAGTACTCAGACGCCTTGACTTTTTCTACATTTTGCTACGTTCCAGCCTTATTCTAAAATTGATTAAATAAAAAAATCCACAGAAATCTACACACAATACCCCATAATGACAAAGCGAAAACCGGTTGTAAGAAATGTTTGTAAATTTATAAAAAATAAAATGACCTTATTTACATAAGTATTCAGACCCTTTGCTATGAGACTCGAAGTTGAGCTCAGGTGCATCATGTTTCCATTGATCATCCTTGAGATGTTTCTACAACTTGATTGGAGTCCACCTGTGGTAAATTAAATTGATTGGACATGATTTGGAAAGACACACACCTGTCTATACGAATCAAATCAAATCAAATTTATTTATATAGCCCTTCGTACATCAGCTGATATCTCAAAGTGCTGTACAGAAACCCAGCCTAAAACCCCAAACAGCAAGCAATGCAGGTGTAGAAGCACGGTGGCTAGGAAAAACTCCCTAGAAAGGCCAATACCTAGGAAGAAACCTAGAGAGGAACCAGGCTATGTGGGGTGGCCAGTCCTCTTCTGGCTGTGCCGGGTGGAGATTATAACAGAACATGGCCAAGATGTTCAAATGTTCATAAATGACCAGCATGGTCGAATAATAATAAGGCAGAACAGTTGAAACTGGAGCAGCAGCACAGTCAGGTGGAAGTTGTAACTGGAGCAGCAGCATGGCCAGGTGGACTGGGGACAGCAAGGAGTCATCATGTCAGGTAGTCCTGGGGCATGGTCCTAGGGCTCAGGTCAGTTGAAACTGGAACAGCAGCATGGCCAGGTGGACTGGGGACAGCAAGGAGTCATCATGTCAGGTAGTCCTGGGGCATGGTCCTAGGGCTCAGGTCCTCCGAGAGAGAGAAAGAAAGAGAGAAGGAGAGAATTAGAGAACGCACACTTAGATTCACACAGGACACCGAATAGGACAGGAGAAGTACTCCAGATATAACAAACTGACCCCAGCCCCCCGACACATAAACTACTGCAGCATAAATACTGGAGGCTGAGACAGGAGGGGTCAGGAGACACTGTGGCCCCATCCGAGGACACCCCCGGACAGGGCCAAACAGGAAGGATATAACCCCACCCACTTTGCCAAAGCACAGCCCCCACACCACTATACAAAGTCCCACAGTTGACAGTGCATGTCACTTGTCAGTAGAGCTCTGAGACAGGATTGTGTCGAGACACAAATTTACAATGTTTGTCATAACGTCCTCATTTAACTTTTAATTACATAACAAAATTTACATTAATTTTCATAGGCCAACTGCCCTCATTTTCCACATTTTGGTTGATGAAATATAATGTCCCAAAGTCAATTTATTGCATGTGACAGGTCTGAGGTAGATACTCCATAAGGGACAAAGACATTCCGATATCTCACATTATATACTAGAACGGAGTTGGTCTGCTGCCTTATAATTTACAATGGGCGTGAGGGGTCATAAACCCTCCCCACCTCCATACCTCTTCCCCTCTGCAGGAGTGAGAGATATCAATATAGAGTTGATCCTCACAGGCCAGTCATGACAGTCCCCTCTGGTGGGTTCAACTTGGAAGGTGTCACGCCCTGACCTTAGAGAGCTTTTTATGTCTCTATTTTGGTTTGGTCAGGGTGTGATTTGGGTGGGCATTCTATGTTCCTTTTTCTATTTTTTCTATTTCTTTGTTTTGACCGGGTATGGTTCTCAATCAGGGACAGCTGACTTCCGTTGTCTCTGATTGGGAACCATACTTAGGTAGCGTTTTCCCTCCGATGTTTTGTGGGTAGTTGTTTACTGTTTAGTGTTCTTCACTTGACAGGACTGTTCTGTGTATTCATGCTGTTATTTTTGTTTAAGTGTTCAGTTCAATAAAAGTCATGAACACTCTCCAAGCTGCGCTTTGGTCCGATTCTTCCTCATCCGACGACGACACCCGTTACAGAAGGATCCTGCATTTTGCTGTGTCCTCGTTTGTGGATCATCGTAGAAGTTCCCCCTTGGTGGTTTAACGTGGTAGGATTTCTGCAGCAAGCTGCAGACCACCACCAGAATTGACAGGGGAGGACCGGCTGTGGTTTCTGTGTTCCATCCAGTCTGTAACGGTTTTCTAGGTGTGGTGAAGGAGAGTCGGACCAAAACGCAGCGTGTAGATTGTGATCCATGTTTAATCAAACAAACGTAACACGAATCAATACAATACACTACAAAACAAAGAACGTAACGAAAACCGAAACAGCCTATACTTGTGTAAATAAATAAAGAAATGGGAACAACAACACTAAGGACAATCACCCACGACAAACTCAAAGAATATGGCTGCCTAAATATGGTTCCCAATCAGAGACAACGATAAGCACCTGCCTCTGATTGAGAACCACTCCAGACAGCCATAGACTTTGCTAGATAACCCCACTAGCTACAATCCCAAATACATACACACCAAAACCCCAAGACAAAACACACCACAATACAAAAACTCCATGCCACACCCTGGCCTGACCCAATACATGAAGAAAAACACAAAATACTTAGACCAGGGCGTGACAGAACCCCCCCCCTAAGGTGCGGACTCCCGAACGCACCTCAAAACAATAGGGAGGGTCCGGGTGGGCGTCTGTCCATGGTGGCGGCTCCGGCGCGGGACGTGGAACCCACTCAGTCAATGTCTTAGTCCCCTCTCCTCGCGTCCCTGGATAGACCACCCTCGCTGCCGACCATGGCCTAGTAGTCCTCACCCAGAACCCCACTGGACTGAGGAGCAGATCGGGACTGAAGGACAGCTCGGGACTGAGGCAGCTCGGGACTGAGGGGAAGCTCGGGAGTGAGAGAAAGCTCGGGAGTGAGAGAAAGCTTGGGAGTGAGAGAAAGCTCGGGAGTGAGAAGAAGCTCAGGAGTGAGAGAAAGCTCAGGGGTGAGAAGAAGCTCAGGAGTGAGAGAAAGCTCAGGAGTGAGAAGAAGCTCAGGCAGGTTGATGGATCTACCAGATCCTGGCTGGCTGGTGGTTCTGGCAGATCCTGGCTGACTGGCGGATCCTGGCTGACTAGCAGATCTGGCAGATCCTGGCTGACTGGCGAATCCTGGCTGACTGGCAGATCCTGGCTGACTGGCGGATCCTGGCCGACTGGCAGATCCTGGCCGATTGGCAGATCCTGGCCGACTGGCACTACTGGCAGATCCTGTCCGACTGGCACTTCTGGCGGATCCTGGAAGACTGGTGGATCCTGGCTGACTGGCGGATCCTGGCTGACTGGCGAATCCTGGCTGACTGGCGAATCCTGGCTGACTGGCAGATCCTGGCTGACTGGCGGATCCTGGCCGACTGGCAGATCCTGTCCGACTGGCAGATCCTGGCACTACTGGCAGATCCTGGCAGACTGGCACTTCTGGCGGATCCTGGCTGACTGGCACTTCTGGCGGATCCTGGCAGACTGGTGGATCCTGGCTGACTGGTGGATCTAACTGATCCTGACAGACTGGCGACGCTGGGCAGACTGGCGGCGCTGGGCAGACTGGCGACGCTGGGCAGACTGGTGGTGCTGGGCAGACTGGCGATGCTGGGCAGACTGGCGGCGCTGGGCAGACTGGCGACGCTGGGCAGACTGGGGGCACTGGCGGCGCTGGGCAGACTGGCGGCACTGGCGGCGCTGGGCAGACTGGCGGCACAGGCGATGCTGGGCAGACTGGCGGCGCTGGGCAGACTGGCGACGCTGGGCAGACTGGGGGCACTGGCGGCGCTGGGCAGACTGGCGGCACTGGCGGCGCTGGGCAGACTGGCGGCTCCTTGCAGACTGACAGCTCCTTGCAGACTGACATCTCCTTGCAGACTGGCAGCTCCTTGCAGACTGACAGCTCCTTGCAGACTGACAGCTCCTTGCAGACTGGCAGCTCCTTGCAGACTGACATCTCTGGCTGCTTCATGTAGACTGACAGCTCTGGCTGCTCCTTGCAGACTGGCAGCTCCATGCAGACTGGCAGCTCCTTGCATACTGGCATCTCTGGCAGCTCCATGCAGACTGACAGCTCTGGCTGCTTCATGCAGACTGGCAGCTCTGGCTGCTCCATGTAGACTGACAGCTCTGGCTGCTCCATGCAGACTGACATCTCTGGCTGCTCCATGCAGACTGACAGCTCTGGCTGCTCCATGCAGACTGACAGCTCTGGCTGCTCCATGCAGACTGACAGCTCTGGCTGCTCCATGCAGACTGACATCTCTGGCTGCTTCATGCAGACTGGCAGCTCTGGCTGCTCCATGTAGACTGACAGCTCTGGCTGCTCCATGCAGACTGACAGCTCTGGCTGCTCCATGCGGACTGACAGCTCTGGCTGCTCCATGCGGACTGACAGCTCTGGCTGCTCCATGCGGACTGACAGCTCTGGCTGCTCCATGCAGGCTGGCAGCTCTGGCTTCTCCATGCAGGCTGGCAGCTCTGGCTGCGCTGAACAGGCGGGAGACTCCGGCAGCGCAGGAGAGGAGAAAGGCTCTGGCTGCGCTAAACAGGCGGGTGGCTCCGGCAGCGCTGTAGAGAAGGAAGGCTCTGGCTACGCTGAACAGGCGGGTGGCTCCGGCAGCGCTGTAGAGGAGAAAGGCTCTGGCTGCGCTGAACAGGCGGGAGGCTCCGGCAGCGCTGTAGAGGAGAAAGGCTCTGGCTGCGCTAAACAGGCGGGAGACTCCAGCAGCGCAGGAGAGGAGAAAAGCGCTGGCTGCGCTGAACAGGCGAGGCGCACTGAAGGCCTGGTGCGTGGTGCTGGAACTGGTGGTACTGGATCGAGGACACGCACAGGAAGCCTGGTGCGGGGAGCTGCTACCGGAGGACTGGAGTGTGGAGGTGGCACAGGATGGGCTAGACCGTGAAGGCGTACTGGAGATCTTGAGAGCAGTGTTGGCACAGGACGTGCAAGGCTAGGGATGTGCACAGGAGGCCTGGTGCGTGAGGCTGGCACCAACTTCACCAGCCGACTAACACGCACCTCAGGACGAGTATGGAGCGCTAACCCAGGTGCCATCAAATCCCCAACACGTTCCGTCGGGCGAATTCCATGCAAAAAGCACCAACACAGCAACTCCCTCATTTCTCTCTCCTCCAATTTCCCCATTAACTCCTTCACAGTCTCTGTTTCGCTCACCTCCAACACCGGCTCTGGTTCTGGTCTCCTCCTTGGCTCCTCACGATAAACAGGGAGAGTTGACTCCTGACTCTGCCACACTCTCCCTGAGCCCCCCCCCCCCCCCCCCCCCAAGACATTTTTGGGGCTGATTCTCAGGCTTCCATCCGCTACGCCGTGCTGCCTCCTCATATCTGCGCCTCTCAGCTTTCGCCGCCTCCAGTTCTTCCTTGGGGCGGCGATATTCTCCAGGCTGAGCCCAGGGTCATTTACCGTCCAGTTCTTCCTCCCATGTCCATTTCTCCAGTTGGTGCAGCCTCTCCCACTGCAGCTGCTGCTGCTCCTGCTGCTGCTGCTGCCTCTGTTGCCTCTCCTGTGGCTCCTGCCTGTTAACACGCTGCTTGGTCCGTTGGTGGTGGGGGATTCTGTAACGGTTTTCTAGGTGTGGTGAAGGAGAGTCGGACCAAAACGCAGCGTGTAGATTGCGATCCATGTTTAATCAAACAAACGTAACACGAATCAATACAATACACTACAAAACAAAGAACGTAACGAAAACCGAAACAGCCTATACTTGTGTAAATAAATAAAGAAATAGGAACAACAACACTAAGGACAATCACCCACGACAAACTCAAAGAATATGGCTGCCTAAATATGGTTCCCAATCAGAGACAACGATAAGCTCCTGCCTCTGATTGAGAACCACTCCAGACAGCCATAGACTTTGCTAGATAACCCCACTAGCTACAATCCCAAATACATACACACCAAAACCCCAAGACAAAACACACCACAATACAAAAACTCCATGCCACACCCTGGCCTGACCCAATACATGAAGAAAAACACAAAATACTTAGACCAGGGCGTGACACCGTCGTCCAGTTGTCCTGGCTAGTGGATCTAGGCAGTAACTTAGGCAGACGTTAATAACGCTGGCAATATATCATTACATTTCTTCCCCAAATGAGCGGTGTTGTGGCACTAACTGGTGGTTGTATGGGGAACTTGTTTATGGCTCTATCACTTCCTAAGTGTCAAAGAAAATGAAACAAAAATAAAAAACAAACAAAAGATAGCTACCACACCTTTATCATCTAATTTGGACTATGTTCTATATAATAAATGACTCTATCATGCCATTGTCTCTAACGTCATGTCTTAGACGATCCTACTTGAAGGTGGGTTAATAAAGGCACTTGGAAAAATGGCACCCTGACTGACAAAGTTTATATTGGGGACCTACGGTGTTGACCTAGTGAATTCGGGACAGGAGGCTGGGGATGCTGTGGATGGACCCCCTGATGGGGTTTCAGGATCTATTGCCAACTTTCCAAAAATCGTGATCGCTTCCGTCCCACTGGTGATCTTAGTATAAGACCTCATTAGGCCTTCCATTGCACGTGTGTGCCTGTGACAAAAAGACCAATGACAAAAAGACCAAGGATCATGGTCACCATCAGGATACTGTCCGGCACCGTCCAAGAGCGGGTAACCGACCAGTATTTTGGTTTATATTCAGTTGGGTGCCTCATCCATAAAAGTGCCTCATCCAGTACGCTAAGATCTACACTCATCGGTCCCTCGTACTGAATTTGGTTTTGAATGGTTATTGGTAATTCAAGGGAACGATTAGCGAAAGCATCAGGCATTTCATTATCTGTGTCTATCCTGTCGTCAGGAAGTTGGTATAAAGCTAGGTCGTCTATGTGGATAATCGCCCCCTGTGGGACCTTAACAAAAACAGTCTGGTTGGGGAGGTTCAGTTGGGTGGTTGAGTCATGGCGTTTGTAAGTCATAGTGGCGGACGTGAACGGGGTGTTTACCAGCCATCGATTCCCTACCACCTCAACTTGTGTGGTGGTGACCCCATCCCTTGCTGTTAGTTTGGCTCTACAGCGTTCTTCGCTGGTGATAGGCTTGAGACCACAAAGGTGCTCAGTGTTATCCCTGACGAATGGTTTGCTAGGACAGAGCTAGTGGACGTCTTTGGTTAGAGTACACAATAACAGGTTAGGGGTGAGATAGAAATCTGGATTGTGATCCTGATAAGCTATGACTGGGGGTGTGGCAATTTTTACATGGGTACTGTCGCGCCAAAATCCTACATTTAGAAACGTTTTCAATCTACAGATATTCTCCAGTTCAACAACCGGCAGCGTCAGTAAAAATCTCACTTCATTACAATCAACATCAATGTGTATGGGGATTTCCGAACCCAGACTATAGGCCAAATGTGACTGTAATGGCCTTATCGTGGTTGTGGTAGCTGAGGTCAGTATGTCGTGCACCACTGAAAGGGGCACTAGATATGAGGAGATACTATTCATAGCCAAGAGGTCCATAGAAGAGCTAACTTCACGGAGACAATTATCCAATAACAATCGAACCAATAGTCATGGTTCATGACCTCTACTAGCTTTCCTACAGACAGGAGGGTTTTGTTCAAGAGAGTAGCGTGTGTTTACCAGCAGAATAGTATCCCGGAGAGACTTTCCCACATGCTGCAACCTGAGTGCCTGTGCTTTCATCTGTTGCTGGATTAGTGGCATCTCTTCAGTAATCTCCCTAACATTTCTCTTGACTGTGGCTAGACTGACTACATTGACAGCAGTGGTACCTAGAGCAAATAGGGACCGTACGGCTGCACCTATCAAGAGTAGCGCCCCGACGAATCGTTTTTCTCGCTTGGCCTCTGATAATTATGCCTGGGTGACTGAACTTTTGGAGTTGGGCCAACATATGAGCAGTGTCTAGCTGAGCGTACTTAACTGCCTGGGTGGTCCAGTCAGCCCCGGCCCAACTCAAATGTGCCGCTGGTGGAATGTGTTGGCGGTAGACGTTCTCTGCATCTAGGCGGATATACACCCCCTGGGTGTGTACTCTGCAGTTGGTTATAAGGAGTTCTGGATCATCACAGAGAACGATTCTCGTCAGGGGTCCGCTCGTGATTACATCAGCTGGGTTGGTTTTGACCAGAGTGCAAAGTATCAGGATCAGCCAAAGGAACTCCATCCTTCAAAAACGCATAATTAGAGCACGTAATAACACCTTTGATAGGGATCAATTTCCCTGTTTGTGGGTGTTTGAAGGATCTACAAGTGTCATTGCATTGAGCACAACCATTACACTTGTAATTTCCATCCAGTAGGGGCGCAAATAGACATTGTGCAAGGATATCTTAAAGTGGTAAATCAGAGTGTACCCAATTTGTCTCTGAGAGTTCTGTTCTTTTTCAGTTATCTGACCAGAACTTAAATACCCATCTAGGACATTAAAGATAGTATTCTGAAATTGGGAAGTGGGGTCACTTCTGAGTTTCTTGTAAAAGGTGTTGTCTATGACACTCATTTACAAAAGCTGTCCTATCCATGAGTACAACCGACCCACACTTATCAGCAGGGCGAGTAATGACTGACATATCAGATTGTAAATCAAGCAAAGCTTGTTATTCATCCTTAGGTAAATTATGGAAAGATTTGGACTCCTGTTTGTTCTTAAGAAGATGAGCAACATCTGTTTCAACAAGCCTGCAATATATCTCGATAGAGTGATTGCGATTGGCTGGAGGTATGAAATAACTCTTGCTTCTAAAAGGAGTCGGAGTATGTGCAGGTGAGTAACCTACTGGTTCAATAGAAATATCAGGATTAGGGGAGCTAAAGTATTCCCTTAAACGGATGTTTCTAAAAAACTTAAACATGTCTACCTTAACATCAAAATCATTGCACTGGGTTGTATGCACAAAAGATAACCCTTTATTAAGCAAGGAGACATGGGCAGGGATCAATATCTTGCTTGGTAAATTAAATACACTCAGTCCCGTGGGTTCTGGGACCGTGTGAGCGGTCCCCTCTGCTCCGATAGTCGTATTTTCTTACCCGTCGGGTGCGGCATCTCGTCGATGCGCGTGCCTGCGGCCACCTCCGCCTTTCCATTGGCCCAGTCTCTCGTTGAATCAAAAACTGCCACTGGAAGCCGATGAGGTGCTGGTTGTAGAGTGTTGGTCAGACGGGGGTGGATCAAAGTAAGCGGCATCCCTCCTGCGTCTGCCATGGAGAGGAGGAGCAGGACCTCCTTTGTCAGGGTTTCTCCAGAAGTAGACTTTATCCTCGGCCTTGTCTTTTATGTCTTGGTTGAATTTCTTGATTTTAAGTTCCTTTATTTCTGTAGACAACTTGTCCTGGAGCAGTTGATTAGTTTTCATCAGTTCATTGAATATGCCATCATCATTAACAGCTATTTGTAGAGCTGTGCGTTTGTCTTTAATCGTGTTATCCATTTCAATAAAATCCTTTTTCAACTGGTCAACAATTAATGTCATTAAATCAATAGAGCATTTGTTCAGGATGGCACACCAGCGCTCCCAGAAATCATCTGTGCGCTGTCCCTATGATGGTTATTTTTGCCACCTGAGTCCCTGTGGAATAATGCCTTGAGGCACATAATCACTAAGAGTGACTATATGTAGATGCGTTCTCGTCTGGCGCTTAGATAAATGTAACAGTTCTTTCAAGAGGTCAGAATTACCTTCTGGCATGTCAAAAAGGGACTGCGAAACAATGGTCTTATCATGCTCCCTTTGGCTATACTCAAAGTAATCTTGTATGGATCTATGACCAGTGTCAGGAAAATAATTATAATTCGGCATCGTTTTAGAGCTTTTTGTGGTCGGTAGGGTGCTGTTTACTAGGTAACAGAACAATCTAGAAGAAAAAGAAACGCACACCTATTTAGGCGAGGTGCTGGCTAGCGGAGTAGAAAACTTGATAATAAAGGAGAGCCGCACACTCTAGGAGCTCAGATGCAAAATGTAAAAATGTAATTACCAATGTTTTGACAGCCAAGCTATCTTCATCAGGGTATAATCACAAATACTGCAGGATGCTAAGACACACGTTCTCCTCAAAGTAGTGATGGTTCGAAGGCAATCTGCGAAGCCATGGCAGATGGGGGTGGTGCACAGTCAGTGTCGTCCTCACCACAGCGTTGACACACCGCCAAAGCGCCACCGAAAGGCAGGTTTTTCGTGTTTGAGTAGTTAACCTTTTTGGGCTAGGGGGCAGTATTCAGAATTTCGGATGACTGATGTGCCTAAAGTAAACTGCCTGTTACTCAGGCCCAGAAGCTAGGATATGCATATAATTGGAAGCATTGATTGGAAAGCACTCTCAAAACGGTTCTAAAACTGTTAAAACATTGTCTGTGAGTATAACAGAACTGATATGGCAGACGAAAACCAGAGGAAAATCCATCCAGGAAATGGGATTTTTAAAATGTTTCCATTGAAAGACTATTGACTCTATAAGGGTTTTACGGCCCAGATTGCAGTTCCTATGGATTCCACTAGATGTCAACAGTCTTTAGATATGGTTTCAGGCTTGTTTTCTGAAAAACGACAAAGAATAAGACCTTTTGGTAAGTGGTGTATGGAATTTTTTTATTTATTTATTTATTTTACCTTTATTTAACCAGGTAGGCAAGTTGAGAACAAGTTCTCATTTACAATTGCGACCTGGCCAAGATAAAGCAAAGCAGTTCGACAGATAAAACGACACAGAGTTACACATGGAGTAAAAACAAACATACAGTCAATAATGCAGTATAAACAAGTCTATATACAATGTGAGGTGAGAAGGGAGGTAAAGGCAAAAAAGGCCATGATGGCAAAGTAAATACAATATAGCAAGTAAAATACTGGAATGGTAGTTTTGCAATGGAAGAATGTGCAAAGTAGAAATAAAAAATAATGGGGTGCAAAGGAGCAAAATAAATAAATAAATTAAAATTAAATACAGTACTGGTTTGCGTGCGTGACTGTGTGCGCGCTCTTCGTTCTTTTTCCTTTCTATTGAATACGCTATTGTCCGGTTTAAATTGTATCGATTATTTAGATAATTGACAACCTGAGGATTAATTGTAAACATAATTTGACACGTTTCGACAAACTTTACCGGTACTATAAGGATGTATTCGTCTGCATGTTTTGACTGCCTTTGAGCCAGTGGATTACTGAACAAAATGTGCCAACAAAACTGAGTTTTTGGGATATAAAGAGGGACTTTATCGAACAAAATGACAATATATTGTGTAGCTGGGACACTTCAGATTGCCAACAGAGAAAGATCTTCAAAGGTAAGTGATTTATTTTATCGCTATTTCTGACTTTCGTGATGCCTTTGATTGGTTGGAAACTGTTTGTATGCTTTTGTATGCATGGTGCTGTTCTCAGATAATCGCATGGTATGCTTTCACCATAAAGCCTTTTTGAAATCTGACAAACCGGCTGGATTAACAAGAAGTTAATCTTTTAACCGATGTATAACACTTGTATTTTCATGAATGTTTATTATTACTATTTTTGTCATTTGAATTTGGCGCTCTGCAATTTCACTGGATGTTGTCGAGGTGGGACGCTAGCGTCCCAATGAGCCCAAAGAAGGTAACTACCACTTCATGGCCCTGCAGTGTCATGAGCCAAGCCGCTATCCTGCTGTTGTGTCGAGTTCCCTCACGGATTCGCTGGCTTTTCAGAAAAGTTTCAATTATCACATTTTGTCCGCCGACATAACTGGTGAAGTGTTTGAACGCCCAGACTGTCGACAGCAGCGCTTTTTCGCAGTCTGAGTACTTGTGTTCAGCAGGGTTGAGTGTTTTGCTCACCTAAGCAACCACATGTCTGTCTTGGTTGTATTTTTGGCACAACCCAGCACTAAGACTGCTCTGAGAAACCGACTTCCAAAAAGAACGGCTTGTCTTTGTTTGTTGGGGTATACCAGGCAGGGTGCCTCACAAAGCAGGTTTTTCTGAAGAAGGTGGGTCAAAGGCTTTGACAAGTCTGCATAATGTTCGATGAACTGACGGGAGTAATTACAAACTCCCAAGAAGCTACGCAATTCATGAATGTTTGTTGACATTTTGATGCTGCGAAACGCTTGGAGTCTTCTAGATTGTGGCAGGATGCCTTCAGCACCCACCAGAAGTCCCACAAAGTTTACCTTGGTCCTGCATCATTGTCTTTTCATATTAACAAACTTAGCCCCTGTCACCCTGAGTTGGGTATAAACATGGTCCATCTCATTGAGGTGATGTGATCAAGTCTCGCTCCTCATGAGAACATCGTCCACATAGATTATCGTGCCCCTGTAGTCTGCATCTGGCTTTACCTTGTGTAGGAAGATGTTGAACTCTGTGGGGGAGTTCACATACCCGAACCGGAAACGATTGAATGTGAAGAGCTTGTTCGAGAAAGAGAAGGCCAACTTCTGTTGGTCACGAGGGTCAACTGTCATGGTCCAGAAACCATTCGCCACATTGACTTTAGAGAAGTACTTTGCATTAGCCACTTTAGGCAAATCTTGGTCAAACTGTGTCATTGGCCAACGAGACAACGGAACCAGCTTGTTGAGTTTTCTATAGTCGACAGTAAGATGCCACTTACCTGTTGGTTTCAGAACAGACCACACGGGGGCACTGTACATAGTGTTACATTCCCTGATGATCTGTTTAGCTAATAGGGAATCGATAATCTCTTGTACCGCATAGAATTTTGCATTGTCTAACAAATGTAGGAGCTGCTCCGGGTGGCGTAGGAATACGCACCACATGAATACCTGTTACCCCGCAATCCAGCGAGTCTGTTGACCAGATCTCTCTGATTTTGACAAACAAGTCCCGCAACTGCTGTTGTTCAATGTCATTGACAAGTGCGTCTGCCTCAGACAGTAGTTGTAGTACCTGCGCATGGAACCCAGGATATGGTTCAGCGATATTGTAAAGGTCTTCATCAAGTGGAGAAGGCGTGTCAATGGTGGGGGAATCATTAGCTGTTATCTAAGCAGTGTGTACTTCGCATGCAGAAGGAGATGTGATATCATCCTCCGTGACGATGGAGTAGATCAACAGCTCGTTTTCAGAATCGACTGAATGTCGATGCGTAGTCAAGTGGCCATACGGGAGTTATTGTGAATGCTTTTTACGGAAGTGTCCCTTCCTCAACACATAGCCCTAGCCCTCACCCTCCGATCCAACAGGTCTCAGACGTGCTCAATGGGATTGAGATCCATGCTCTTCGCTGGCCATGGCAGAACACTGACATCCCTGTCTTGCAGGAAATCATACACAGAACAAGCAGTATGGCTGGTGTCATTGTCATGCTGGAGGGTCATGTCAGGATGAACCTGCAGGAAGGGTACCACATGAGGGAGGAGGATCTCTTCCCTGTAACGCACAGACAGAGTTGAGATTGCTTGCAATGACAAGCTCAGTCCGATGATGCTGTGACACACCGCCCCAGACCATGACGGACCCTCCACATGCAAATCGATCCTGCTCCATAGTACAGGCCTTGGTGTAAACAATCTATCCATCGACGACAAACACGAATCCGACCATCACCCCTGGGGAGTCAAAACCGCAACTTGTCAGAGAAGAGCACTTTTTGCCAGTCCTGTCTGATCCAGCGACGCTGGGTTTGTTGTGCCCATAGGCAACGTTGTTGCCGGTGATGTCTGGTGAGGACTTGCCTTACAACAGGCCTACAAGCCCTCAGTCCATCCTCTCTCAGCCTATTGCGGACAGTCTGAGCACAGATGGAGGGATTGTGCGTTCCTGGTGCAACTCAGGCAGTTGTTGCCATCCTGTACCTGTCCAGCAGGTGTGATGTTCGGATGTATCGATCCTGTGCAGGTGTTGTTACACGTGGTCTGCCACTGCGAGGACGAGCAGCTGTCCGTCCTGTCACACTGTAGCGCTGTCTGAGGCGTCTCACAGCACGGACATTGCAATGAATTGCCCTGGCCACATTTGCCGTCCTCATGCTTCCTTGCAGCATGTCTAAGGCACGTTCACACAGGTGAGCAGGGACCCTGGGCATCTTTCTTTTGGTGTTTTTCAGAGTCAGTAGAAAGGCCTCTTTAGTGTCCTAAGTTTTCATAACTGTGACCTTAATTGCCTACCTTCTGTAAGCTGTTAGTCTTAACGACTGTTCCACAGGTGCATGTTCATTAATTGTTTATGGTTCATTGAACAAGTATGGGAAACATTGTTACAACCCTTTACAATGAAGATCTGTGAAGTTATTTGGATTTTTACAAATTATCTTTGAAAGACAGGGTCCTGAAAAAAGGGCAGTTTCTTTTTTTGGTGAGTTTAGAGCCTGTCGCCATTGGTAACGTTTGGGTAGCCATCCAAGGCGTCCTCAATGTCTGCTAAGATCGTCTCGATCTTGTTTGGCTTACCTGGGACGGGGTCAAAGATGCAGAAGCTTTTGACAATTTTGTCAAGTCGTTCCGTGCCAAATGCGCGGGGAGCGTCTACTTAATCCTGTGGGGAATTTTGGTCCGAAAGGGCAAGAGGAAAAGGCAAACTTTGGCTTTGTTGGCAAGGAGACGCCATGTTTCCCTGGGCCGAATGGCCAAGAGGAAAAAACAGAGACCCCTGAGGGAGGTAAAAGTCTGAAACCTCTTTTCGTCTACATACACTCATAACCTCGAGCTCTGGTTGCAAGCTTGGGTAGTCACGCGACAGCGAGTGGCAGGTCTGGAGTTCCTCCAGATGGTACCTAAGGGTGGTATTCTGCTGCATCGCAGAGTCCACTTGGGAGGTTAAGGTATTTATTTTATTCTACCTCATACTCATCAGTCATGGTTTACAGGGAGAGGTCACACGTGCGGAGCGAGAGATTCAGTGAGGACATGTCCTCTGCTTGCTTAGAGGCCAAGGTTTCCATCTTGTTCACCTGGGTTCTCTCATCGCTCATTTGATCAGTGACTTCAATGAGTTGTCATCCAACTTGGTTATCGTATTCATTGTCTGATCGTCTTTGGTCTGCAGCTGAAGGAATAGGGCATTATTACGTTTCGTGGTGTTATTCAAAACTGTTTGCAGGGCATCGAATTGTACACCCTTAGTTTTAGCTAGCTCGTCAGATACATCTAATTTTGCATGGACTTCGTATTTACTGTTGGCTTAATCGAGATGTACCTTTTAGAAGGTGGATTTGTTCGAGTTTGTGCTCGCTCTTCGTCATAAGTGTTTGCCAGATCTTTTAATTGGACCGTTCTCAAATATAGCTCCTTGGCTATCAGTATCTTTGTCAGCTTTTGTCATTAGCAGAGCTAATGGATCTCTCCACCTGTGCCGTCAACTCCGCAGTTTTCAGCTCGTGCCTCTGCTGGCCAATGAGGTATTGGACCACTGTCCATCTCTGCTGGTTTGCACAGTTTAAGGCTAAACTGGAGAGAACCTTCACAAATCCTGTGCCTGATGGTCTATTTTGGAGAGCGTCTTGCACCATTTCTGTTGTTTTTCCACTTATGGCATCATAATCAAATTTTCAGCCCCTCGCCATAGTTAGGATTTGCATCGCTGCTGAGGTCAGCGATCAATCTTTCGGTGGGTGAGGGTTCACTTATTAGTGGGGGAAGGGATGGCATCCCACCTAATAGCTTGCTCATTATTATGATTATCAGTTATTTCAATTTATGTCAAGTTTGGGTTGAGTTGGAAGCTGCAAACACGATTTAAATCAGTTTATAGACGTCAATGAATCATCAATTACAGTAATGTGGAAGTTGGGCTTTTAATGAACTTGCAAAAGTAATTCTTAATTGATTGCTCTTTGAGAATTAAACTTTTAATTCACCTGAACCCGTTGCTGTTTCTAAGTTAATGGGGGAAGGTTTAAAATGTCTCATTGGTTAGAACAAATACATTTGGACGTCATCCAAAAGAAAAACCCTGAAAAAGGTTTGTTGGGCGATTCAACTTAAGGTTAAATCGAATAAGACAATGATATCAAATCAGTTTAAAATGATATACAGTGTAGCCTGAATTACTTAGAAACAATTATTGATGAATCATACCTCATACCTACTTTCACCACCTGAAAGTGGTGATGTACTTAAGTTAATGTGGAAAAGTTTAACAATGTCTCATCGGTTGGCACAAATCAATTTGTGTATTATCCCAATGAACGACCTGAACAGGTAGTATGGCAATTTAACTTATTTATTAAATTGAACGAGACAATGATATCCAATCAGTTGAGATTGGTTGGATACCATACAGTGTGCCCCATTGTAATAGGTGTGAGAAACGTATGCCACCTGAATTTTTTTTAGCAAAAATTTAAAAGAAAAATACTAGCGATTCTTCATCACCAGGGGTCACTGATAGCAAAAAGCTAAAATCAAACAGGGAACAAAGGAAAAACAAAAATGTCTGCTCTCACTTTGTTAACTTTGACATTCACCCTTTCGGCGGAGTTTGGATATCTATTCTAGCAATGTTTCCGGAATATGCGGAAACATAAATAAACACCCGCCTTGATCTCCTCACATTACCAAACGTGAGAGATAATGACTTCGCTTCAGTCAAGCAAATATATCTACTAAAATTTCTGAAACGGCCAGTACATAGACTCATAGAAATTAATAATGACCGAGTCTACCCACGCCGAGGGCGAGAGACAGAAATAGCATTTGTTTAGGCCCAACGCTGCTATCGCTTAAAATGCTTAAAACGGTCAGCCCCTATGTCATGACTCGTAGGCATTTGGCAATTCCCCTATACACACTGACTTCTGTCAGATATACAACCGGAGTCAATCTCTCCCTATTCGTATCTGGGTGAAACAAAACAACACACACCCCACTCAACAATAATGCTTGCTACAGCGCTATTGGTCCATAAGTATCTTGCTACACAATTCCTATGGACTTAAACAGTGAGACCTAGTTTTAGCTTAGATTTCTCGCACGGGGCTCCAAATATGTCGTTACGTTTATCATCATTAATGTGATGACATGCTATTCATCGAATGATTAACTTTGTTTATAATTACGTGATTAAATTAATCAGGTAACCATTAACTCAGTAACCTGGGCACCATGGGAAAAATAAACCAGTTGTCATTTCCCAAATTAACACAAAGAATATCAAAATATCGATTTCATAGCAGTCCCTAATTAATTAATTTCCTCATAAGTCTCATTCTGAACATTGCATAATTCATAAATCTGCACAAACCCGGGTCTCACTAAATCATTCTGTACCACACCAATTGAGTTCAATATTTTTTTACTAACAAGCTAAATGATAATATACGATACACATACCGTCTAGGTTAAGGATTATTGATTAGAACTTAATTCAGTTACACAGGTCCCTAGCTGGCCAACACAATATGACATGTTACACAAGATGGAGATGGAGAAAGAGAGTGCACGAGAGAAAAGCACTTGGATACAAATGTAAACTATGCTTAGTTTAGCCCTAACACCTTGCCCTGAACTGCCGCGCTTATCCGTCAGAATTATATTGAATGTATTTACTTGAAGGTCTCCGTTGGATATCTCTTCGTGGGCCGAGTTCCTGATGGGCCCAGGCCTTCGTGGGCCGCGTTCTGCTTTGTGCATCTTGTTCTTCGGATAGCCAGGTGCAAGTCTCTGATTGTCCACAAGGTGTCACAATGTCCTTTCCCTTAGTTGTCTGACTCCTTGTACTCCTTGTATTGTTAAGAGGTTCCTTTGTCTTATTCAACCTCGTGTTGCATTTTGCGGTCAAATAATAGTAGACCTAGGCTGCAGCACGTGATCTCTAGTCTGATGTGTTAACTCTTAACACAAATGCTTTATGCCCTGGGGGAAAGAGGGCATTTACATCATTGTGGCACGCTCCCTGGGTTCCCTGAGGTGTAGCTAGTTACAAGGCAAGGTGTCAGACAACTAAATTCACAGTTCATCTTCACACAAACATTCATTTTGATCTGGATATTTCCTACACAACACACAGTATGTAATGTATATAATGTATATAAAGTATATAATGTACATATTAAAGTTACAATGTTTGTCATAACATCCTCATTTAACTTTTAATGACATCACAAAATTAACATTCATTTTCATAGGCCAACTGTCCTCATTTTGGTTGATGAAATAGAATGTCCCAAAGTCCATATATTGCATGTGATAGTTCTGAGGTAGATACTCCATAAGGGACAAAGACATTACGATATCTCAGAGACCAGAACGGAGTTGGTCTGCTGCATTATAATTTACAACGGGCGTGAGGGGTCACAACCCCCCCCCCCCCCCCCCCCACCACCACCTCTTCCCTTCTGCTGGAGTGAGGGATATCTCTATAGAGCTGATCCTCACAGTCATGTCATGACTACCCCCAAAGATAAACTTACAGCAGATTTTGAAAACTGTACACAATGCTTCTGGTGAATGAAAGGATTAAAAACAAATGCAAAATAGATGCAAGTAAAGGCAGATTTATCCATGTTTAGGTATTGGTAAACTGGGTATTGACAACAGATATAAAATACACAATGGGTATCCAGTGGACAATATTTCAAGTGATACATTTTCAATGACAATTAAAGGGGAAACCTGCAATACATACAGCTGTCCAAATCTTTTTCAATTAACAATATGTACCCATTGATTCTTGAAGAATATAACCATCACATTGATCTCATGGACTGCGAGTCCTGTCGTTTAGAGAGTGTTGGCATTTGTCCGGCCCCAGTATCCCTCAGCCGTTTGGCTGAAAAATGTTTGACTGGCTTGGCCCAGGCCGAGTGGAACGATTTGCCGTGGTTGGTAATTGGCATAAAAGCAAAGGAGTGATGCTTTGTCTAGATGAAGGAGGAATGCTAACTTGTGTCACTGGCATAGAGGGCGTTGGCGGAGCGGCATGTCCCCCGTGCTGGCCTCGGAGCCTCCGGGGACTGTGTGCCATGCTGTGCCAGAGAGGCAGATTGGGAAAGAAAGGCAGACAGGTCAGGTCCATGTGGAGGGGTGGTCAGGTCAACTCAGTTTGTTCCTCTCCAGGAAGGATGAGACCATTCGTGCCTCCTCCAATTCCCTTCTTGCTTGACGGTGCCATCGCTGCTGTGCCAGGTCCTTGGCAATGAATTCCCGTTCCTGTAGAGCTCTACGGGCCTGCACATCCAATAGGTGACATCGTTCGCCAGCCTGTCGTTCCTCCTCAATCTGAAGCTCAATTTCCTCCAAAGCTAGTAGGACAGCGTTCTGTGAATCGCTGAGGGCTATTGAATGGCGGCTGCCATGGCCACTTCCAAAGGGGTATCCAACTGTCACTCCGTCTAGAGTGCCTCAACGATTTCCCATTAGTTAAGGGGTGAGCGGAGCCTGCCTCAGGAAGCTGGTCGACCTGTGCGGTGGGAGTTACCTCCTCCATAGGTTCTTCCTGTAGACCACTTTCCCGTCCTTGGCTCAGAGGGGATGGTTGATGGCTGAAACGTACAGTTGATCCATCACCACTTTGAGTTCTGGTGGGCTTGCCCTTTGATGTGGGATACTCGACCACATAATCCTCAAGATAACCAGGTGCTTGTCTGGTTCTTCTGGTGCTGCTGGTGGCTGAGGATGAAGCCTTCCTTATTGCTTTAGGCTTAGCTCCTGGATCTTTTATTTGTTCCAAGACCTTTCCCTCAGCTGCTCTTTCTTCCTCTCTCCTTCCAGTGGAGACAATTCTTCCTTCTCCCCCTCCATTTATTTTTCACCTGTCTTTAGCTCAGTCATGATCCTGCTCGAAGGACCATTGAAAGATCAGTGGAATCTGTGTGGGGAGGAATGGATGAGACTGATGCAGGAATTCCTTTAACCATAAAGTGGTATATTTACTGGGTAGTATGTGCTGCATAACAAAGGAAACTGAATAACATGTATCCAATCAAATTCATAATCAGAAATATCAAATCATAATCATTCATTATTAACATAATTAGGGAATTCAGATTTCCGTGGACTTACATGGATTTATGGACACACAGAACTTCTAGATTAGACAAAGTTAAGGATGAGAAAGCAGCGAGATCGGGCGATGGCGATGTCCTCCTTTTATGGAGTTGAGATCTGTCGGACATTTCCACCTGACCTAATTAAAGCGCTCCTGGCCAAGCTGAGTAAGTGGCCATGAATTAAAGGATTCTTCCACTATTTGGAGATAATCATTTACAGAATATACAAATCAGGAACAAGCACCTCGATTGGTTAAATAGAATAGAGTTTCCCCTCTGTGTTTTAATTATATTTTTGTATCTCTTCTTAAATCCGCCCTCCTCCCTCTCAGTAATCCATCTTCAGGGAGAAGAGACCATCAGAACAAGAACGTTGATGTCCTCCACATGGTTGTGTTGACGGTGGGAGGCCTGAGGGGCGGGTCATCATCAGTCACTAACTTCCTCACCCGACTGGTGGAGATGTTCTCATTAAGAAAGAGCACACAGTAGAGTAGGAGGTAGATAGATACAGTAGCTGTTCTCTCTGAGATCTTCTACATTACCGTCAGCAACTTCAGACAGACTGATCAGACCAACAAACCACCTTTCATCCTAAATTACTGCTCAATATGATTAGATCAGTCAGTCTGCAGCCGCCGGAAGCAACGTAGTTGGCCTCAAACATGCACTATGTGAAGTAATCTAGCCTTCTGTTGATGGTCTTGCAGCCCTTGGCGGAGAAGATCTTCTCGCTCTTGGGGAAATAGACCATCTCTCTGGCCATCTGGTCGACCACGTCCTGGTTGGGCTCCAGGCCCCTGGCGGACATCTCTGCCTTGACACACAGCAGCACGTGTCTGTACTCCAGAGGCAGGAAGGGGACAACGACGTCAACTAGGTTCCTGTCCATCAGACTCGAGGGCCACAACCCACCTACACAAAGAAAGGGAGGGACACAGTCATGAGATGGGCAAGAAGAAGCTACCACCAATTGCTTACCCAATCCTCTCAGATGTACACAAGTGCCTAGGGGGTAAGGATAGTCATAAGATGGGCAGGTGCAAGAAAGGCAGATGGACAGAATATAGATCTCACAAGTTTTCTTTGTATTGAAAGTCTGAAAAGACTCCAATAACATCCCCAGTCTTCTAACCCCAGGCGTAGTAACATAAAGGAGAGAATCCTGACCTTAGAGAAACATGTGCATGATTTGTTAAATATAAAATAGTTACCAAAGTACATAAGTTAGACTTCAGCCCTAAAGAAGGACAGCAAATAGGTGGCTTACTCTTCTTGTTGTTGAACAAGGTCAGGGAGAGAGCTGGTTCTAAGTCATGCAATTTTATTTCCTCTCGGTCTCGACCTGCTTTCCAGAAGTCCAGAGCCTCCTGTGTTATGTGCTGTACTCCAGCATTGCTATGGAGATGAGCAAAACAAACTAGTAGATATTAAAGTTGCACTATGCAGAAATTTCCTGGTTGCTAAAACTCTAATAGTTCGCCCAATTTCAGTTTATGTGACAAAATAAGCTTGTAGAGAATCACTGTACCATCTAAACCACTGTGAAATATATTTTCTACATCTAATAATATTGTTGTTTCAGCTGTTTGAAGCTGGTGTAAAAAATAAATAAAAAACTTAATGGGAAGCATAGAAATTGAGCACATAACCTAGACTTGCTTTCAAGTAGAATGGATCTATTACTCACATTTCTGTGTGAGTTTGGTCAGGTCGCCCGGCAGGGTAGCCTAGTGGTTATAGCGTTGGAATAGTAACCGAAAGGTTGCAAGTTGGAATCCCCGAGCTGACAAGGTACAAATCTGTCATTCTGCCCCTGAACAGGCAGTTAACCCACTGTTCCTAGGCCATCATTTAAAATAAGAATTTGTTCTTAACTGACTTGTCTAGTTAAATAAAGGTAAAATAAAAGTTGCATATTGCCATTTTAAGCTGGGTTCAACTTTCTTTTTCTTCCTCACTGGTCCGGACATGGGGTAGTTTATAAATGCATTAGGTTCATGTGTAGTGATTTTATTTGCAAAATAAAAATTCAGAACTAACTGAAGTTCAGTTTTGGGGGCCATATCTGATTGACAGCAGACGTTTAGGTAAGTAAAATCATGGTTACTACAACGAGTCGTTAAATTGTGGGAAAATAGGATGATGTATGTCTAATATATTTGCCTATTTTTTTTTTCTTCAAAAGTCTCCAAAAACACATGAATTCTTATCACACACTGCTGGTCTGTCTGCCCTACCTGAGGAAGATGAAGATGGCTTGACGGTACGAGACCCCGTCCAGATATTCGGAGTAACCCAGGTAGGGCTTTATACAGTCGATCAGGCCAGGGTGCATCTTGTCCATCTCGTCAAAGATGAACATGGAACGTGGGCAGTTGGTGACGTTGCCTTTGATCCACTGCTGCAGCTGAGACTGAGGGATGGTCACAGCAGTAAAAACACAGACTTATCTACAGCAGTGACGATAGATTACAGCATAGGCACAAAATACATTTGAAAAAAAAAATCTGATGCACATCCTGTATCATATAGAACCCTCAAAGTCAAATCTTTGACCTGGAAGCCAGTTCCACTGCTTTTTTGTTCTTCATTCTTCCCATCCAACCAGGGATCGATTTAGACCTGGGACACCAGGTGGGTGCAATTAATTCTCAGGTAGAACAGAATACCAGTATTATTCCGGACCTCATAGGGTAAGATTTGAATATCACTGATAATGAACATGAACAAGAGTGTTGTTGTTTTTTACAGCCTAATTCTCCATTGATATTTCCCTGCCAGTTACTTGGGATTATAATATAACAAAATATTTGTTTTACCTTGTAGTTCTCAAGCTGACTCCAATTAGGGAAGTGAGTAGTCACAAACTGATGGACGAAACTGCTGGCCATGCCCTCCTTGTAGAGGTTTTCAGCTATCAACTGGCTGACGAAGTTCTTCCCTGTGCCAGTCCAGCCATGTAGAGAGAGAACCAGGGGCTTTATAGGGTTTTTATTGTTCATGAAACCCGTTACAGCTTTCTGGATGACTCTGGAGGCAACATGTTGACCAAACAGCTTCTGATCTAGGGCCACTTCCAAACCTGATGACAGGGCAGGAGTTGATTATTAAGTGTCAATGAATGGGATGTGCTACGAATACACCATTATTTCTATACACATTATAGGTGGTTATCTTAATAACATGATTACTTACACATGTAGGACACAGCTGCTAAGTAGGCTAGTGGTGCACGGGTCAGCTGCTCGTTCACTCGTACCCGGCCTCAATTGCTAATAACCCTTCCACAACCACCCGACTATATGTGCATCTCCAGTCCAAAATTAAATCTAGAATTGGCTTGCTATATCGCAACAAAGCATCCTTCACTCATGCTGCCAAACATACCCTCGTAAAACTGACCATCCTACCGATCCTCGACTTCGGTGATGTCATCTATAAAATAGCCTCCAACACTCTACTCAACAAACTGGATGTAGTCTATCACAGTGCCATCCGTTTTGTCACCAAAGCCCCATACACTACCCACCCTTGCGACCTGTACGCTCTCGTTGGTTGGCCCTCGCTTCATACTCGTCGCCAAACCCACTGGCTACAGGTTATCTACAAGTCTCTGCTAGGTAAAGCCCCGCCATCTCAGCTCACTGGTCACCATAGCAGCACCCACACGTAGCACGCGCTCCAGCAGGTATATCTCACTAGTCACCCCCAAAGCCAATTCCTCCTTTGGTCGTCTTTCCTTCCAGTTCTCTGCTGCCCATGACTGAAAGGAATTGCAAAAATCTCTGAACCTGGAGACTCACATCTCCCTCACTAGCTTTAAGCACCAGCTGTCAGATCAGCTTACAGATCACTGCACCTGTACATAGCCCATCTGTAAACAGCCCATCTATCTACCTACCTCATCCCCATACTGGTATTTATTTATTTTGCTCCTTTGCACCCCAGTATCTCTACCTGCACATTCATCTTCTGCCGATCTACCATTCCAGTGTTTAATTGCTATATTGTAATTACTTCGCCACCATGGCCTATTTATTTCCTTAACTTACCTCATTTGCACTCACTGTATATAGACTTTTTGTTTTCTTTTGTTCTACTGTATTATTGACTGTATGTTTTGTTTATTCCATGTGTAACTCTGTTGTTGTGTGTCGAATTTCTACGCTTTATCTTGGCCAGGTCGCAGTTGCAAATGAGAACTAGTTCTTAACAAGCCTACCTGGTTAAATAAAGGCGAAAAAATAAATAAATAAATGTAAACCACGTTAACACAACCATTTAATATGTAGTTGTACACATACCTGTTGAATTAAAAGCAATCCATTTTGAATCGCAACTTTCATATACATAATTGTAAATTGTCCGGCCCACTGCTGCTAGGCCTACTCCCATACCGACCACAAATGTGGTTGAGATTGGTTCGAACGCATTCACAATACCACTCGATATCAACACATAATATACGAAATAGGTTGCGTATGTTGCTTTCATTTTAACTTCAAATAAACATTTAGATACCTAGTTTATAATTTAGGAACGAAAAGACGTAAACAGTCCAAGTCAACTATTTCCTCATACGTAATCATTATGCGACAGCAAAAGCAAATCTGTAGCAAAAGGGTCGTCACCAGGTATATTCTAGCCGCAACTATGAAACTCGGATATTTCCGATTTGCTAACTGGTGTTAGTTATACACGTGCAGTGTTCAACGAACCAACAAATCGGGCATTTCCGAGTTTCTTAGTTCCGAATAGCAGATGAACGCTATGTTCTTACAAGTTATGTTATGTTCTTACACCCCGATTTTAAACAACAATAACTACACCACTAACCTGAAATGAAGACCAAAAAGCTACATTTTATGTTCATTAATTTTTACAATATAGCCCATTTTGACTTTGCTGGTTGTCACTCGTTACCACAGTCACAAATGGGATCGCATTCAACATCGGCTACGTTCGGCCATGGTTTTTCACATGGATGTGTTTCAGCATTTGAACGGTAAAACTGCTAATTATATTCAAAAAGCCTAAAATTTTAAGGGACAGAGGTGTTCTGAGTGAGCCTGAGAACTGTAAGTAGCCAAGGAAGGACCACAATGTATTTACGTACTACACATGAGAATGTTTTTAAATTGTTTATTATTAAGTTGCAACACCGTTAATTGGAAATGCCCCCCAATAGTATAGCCAAAACACCGCATGAGTGAGCCACAACTCTGGTCAGAGCTTCTTCTACCTCCATGACAGTGGCTATCCGCAAACCAAAATTAAAGGTGCAAATTAATGGCCACATCCGTTCCCTCTGTGAGGGTCTTCTCGAAAACGGGCAAATAATTACTGAGAGAAGAACCCGCATCAGCCCCGCAAAAGTGAGGCAGCTTGCATTTCTGAATGCAAATCTCACAAAAGCTAAATATGGTCAGCATTGCTGTGTGCTGCTGGTTATAACATGGCAATTAAGGAGAAAAGAGGGACCAGTTTAATGTTTTAAGTGGGATGCTGCAGTTTTGCACATCGTTATTTATTTATTTTTATATGGTGCCATATTCTATTCGTTTTAAATTGTTACATTCATATCCACTTTGTTCATATACATTAAACGTTTAAAAGCATTATTTTTCATGACAAACCAATGCATTTTTAAATACATTGTTGTTAAGGTAGAGTATGATTTCATTTAATAGTTTCATTAGAATTGTTTTAAACACCAATCATAGTCAAACTAACAAACTGTTTGACTTGAAAAAATACGAAACATTTTTTTTAAAGAGCCGTTTGGGAGCCAAAAGAGATGGCTCTTTTTGGTGAGCTGAGACAAACGAGCAGGCTCACTGAGAAGAGCCGGAATGCCCATCACTACTCTGTGATCTGAGCTTCTATGACATAATGGCTGTCCGCAAACCAACATTAAAGGTGCATGCCGCCACTTACTGTGCTTTAGTGTGTGGTCAATCACGGTTTACAACCTTTCTAAATCCAGACACAAACCATTCACATGCTTGCCAACCAGATGTAATAACAAGTTCAATATATAATGTCCTAAGCGCAATCGAGCAAACACCACCTCTTCCTTCCTAGTCTTTCTTTGGAGGGCATTTAAAGGCCGGCCCTTGGGCTCAGAGTTCTCTCTTCTGCCACACATCTATCAAAATGGCTCCGATTTTACATTTGGCCTCACCTCTACCCAGTGGAACTGTCAATTATATCTGGTTTCAAAGTTATTTTGGCTAATTGGTCTTCAATTTTATTCCCTTCCAAACCCGAATGTGCTGGGACCCAGCAGAATCTCACTAATACACCCATTCTCTCAATTCTCCATAATAACATTAATACCTCCTATAGGTCACTCCTATTAGATTTACCTGATGATAAACTATTCAACACATAATCTAAGCATACTATAATTCTAACAGGTTGTACATCCTCCACCCACTGAAGGGCAACTATTATTGGAAGCAGTTCAAATGAGTATACTGAAAGTTAATCTGTTAGTCTTCTACATATCTGCACATCAAATTCAGGAATTCAAACACCTGCCCACTATCTGGGTCCTTGGATCCATCTGTGAAAAGCGGTAAACAAGCATAAACTTCTACCAATGTAATTGTGAACCTTTTCTCTACCAAGGTTAGATCAACAGGATCTGGGAGTAACAACCCCCATCACCACAGAAGGGCCAACCTCCAACTCCCTCAAACCACTCATGAGCAAGCTTGCCAACCAAAACCACTACCTTGTCCACTAGAATTCCCAACAGTAATCTAAAACAGTAGCAGTGGGATGCCCAACCTCACAGCCTTTCAATTTAACCCTAATAAGCCAATGACAATTTTGTACTCTGTATATCCAAAGGCATCTCACCAGCCTCCACTATTAAGGCACATACAGATGTTGATTTAAATGCACATCCTTAAAGAAATAACTTTTTCTTATTTTTTTACATCCAAAGGTGCATCAAACATGATTTAGAGCTTGTTTTTGGAAACGTGGTTATTTCTGTATTTCAATGTTGAAATTTGCTGAAATTGTCCACAATGTTCATATCATCCTGAATAAACAGTACAGCAAAAAAAAAAAAAATCCAGAGTGCATCAAACATGATTTCGAGCTTGTTTTTGGAAAAGGCTTGCAAACTACTACAGTCTACAACGGGAAGACAGCGGAAAGCTGCCCAGTGACACAAGCCTACCAGATGAGCTAAATTACTTATATGCTCGCTTTGAGGAAAATAACACTGAAACATGCATGAGAGCATCAGCTGTTCCGGACGACTGTGTGACCACACTCTTCGTAGCCGATGTGAGTAAAACCTTTAAACAGGTCAACATTCACAAGGCCGTAGGGCCAGATGGATTACCAGGACGTGTACTCCGAGCATGCACTGACCAACTGGCAAGTGTCTTCACTGACATTTTCTACCTCTCCGTGTCTGAGTCTGTAGTACCAACAGGCAGACCACCATAGTCCCTGTGCCCAAGAACACTAAGGTAACCTGCCTAAATGACTACTGACCTGTAGCACTCACGTCTGTAGCCATGAAGTGCTTTAAAAGGCTTGTCATGGCTCACATCTGCACCATTATCCCAGAAACTTTAGACCCACTTCAATTTGCATACCGCACCAACAGGTCCACAGATTATGTAATCTCCAAAACCATCATTAAGTTTGTCAATTACACAACAGTGACAGCCTATAGGAATGAAGTTAAAGACCTGGCCATGTGGTGCCAGGACAACAACATCTCCCTCAACGTGATCAAGACAAAGGAGATGATTGTGGACTACAGGAAAAGGAGGACAGAGCATGCCCCCATTCTCATCGATGGGGCTGTATTGGAGCAGGTTGAGAGGTTCAAGTTCCTTGGTGTCCACATCACTAACAAACTATCATGGTCCAAACACACCAAGACAGTCTTGAAGAGGGCACAACAAAACTTATTCCCTCTCAGGAGACTGAAAAGACTTGGCATGGGTCCTCAGATCCTCAAAAAGCTCTACAGCTGCACCATCGAGAGGACCCTGACTGGTTGCATCACTGCCTGGTATGGCAACAGCTCGGCCTCTGACCTCTAGGCACTACAGAGGGTAGTGCGTATGGCCCAGTACATCACTGGGGCCAAGCAGGACCTTTATACCAGGCAATATCAGAGGAAGGCCCTAAAAATTGTCAGACTCCAGCCAACCTACTCATAGACTGTTTTCTCTGCTACCGCAGGGAAAGCTATACCAGAGCGCCAAGTCTAGCTCCAAAAGGCTTCTTAACAGCTTCTACCCCCAAGCCATAAGACTGCTGAACACCTAATCAAATGGCGACCCAGACTATTTGCATTGCCCCCCCCCCCCCCCTTTTTACTCTGCTGCTACTCTCTGTTTATTATCTATGCATAGTCACTTTAATAACTCTACCTACATGTACATATTACCTCAATTTACCTCAACTAATCGGTGCCCCCGCACATTGACTCTGTACCGGTTCCCCCTATATATAGCCTCGCTATTGTTTTTTTTACTACTGCTCTTTAATTATTTGTTACTTTTCTTTCTTCTTTTTTTTAGGTATTTTTCTTTAAACGGCATTGTTGGTTAAGGGCTTGTAAGTAAGTTTTTCACTGTAACTTTTCACTTTGATTTTACATTTAAGACACCTTTTATTTATTTTTATTTTTTTATTTTACCTTTATTTAACCAGGTAGGCAAGTTGAGAACAAGTTCTCATTTACAATTGCGACCTGGCCAAGATAAAGCAAAGCAGTTCGACAGATAAAACGACACAGAGTTACACATGGAGTAAAAACAAACATACAGTCAATAATGCAGTATAAACAAGTCTATATACAATGTGAGCAAATGAGGTGAGAAGGGAGGTAAAGGCAAAAAAGGCCATGATGGCAAAGTAAATACAATATAGCAAGTAAAATACTGGAATGGTAGTTTTGCAATGGAAGAATGTGCAAAGTAGGAGCAAAATAAATAAATAAATTAAAATTAAATACAGTTGGGAAAGAGGTAGTTGTTTGGGCTAAATTATAGGTGGGCTATGTACAGGTGCAGTAATCTGTGAGCTGCTCTGACAGTTGGTGCTTAAAGCTAGTGAGGGAGATAAGTGTTTCCAGTTTCAGAGATTTTTGTAGTTCGTTCCAGTCATTGGCAGCAGAGAACTGGAAGGAGAGGCGGCCAAAGAAAGAATTGGTTTTGGGGGTGACTAGAGAGATATACCTGCTGGAGCGTGTGCTACAGGTGGGAGATGCTATGGTGACCAGCGAGCTGAGATAAGGGGGGACTTTACCTAGCAGGGTCTTGTAGATGACATGGAGCCAGTGGGTTTGGCGACGAGTATGAAGCGAGGGCCAGCCAACGAGAGCGTACAGGTCGCAATGGTGGGTAGTATATGGGGCTTTGGTGATAAAACGGATTGCACTGTGATAGACTGCATCCAATTTGTTGAGTAGGGTATTGGAGGCTATGTTGTAAATGACATCGCCAAAGTAGAGGATTGGTAGGATGGTCAGTTTTACAAGGGTATGTTTGGCAGCATGAGTGAAGGATGCTTTGTTGCGAAATAGGAAGCCAATTCTAGATTTAACTTTGGATTGGAGATGTTTGATATGGGTCTGGAAGGAGAGTTTACAGTCTAACCAGACACCTAAGTATTTGTAGTTGTCCACGTATTCTAAGTCAGAGCCGTCCAGAGTAGTGATGTTGGACAGGCGGGTAGGTGCAGGTAGCGATCGGTTGAAGAGCATGCATTTAGTTTTACTTGTATTTAAGAGCAATTGGAGGCCACGGAAGGAGAGTTGTATGGCATTGAAGCTTGCCTGGAGGGTTGTTAACACAGTGTCCAAAGAAGGGCCGGAAGTATACAGAATGGTGTCGTCTGCGTAGAGGTGGATCAGGGACTCACCAGCAGCAAGAGCGACCTCATTGATGTATACAGAGAAGAGAGTCGGTCCAAGAATTGAACCCTGTGGCACCCCCATAGAGACTGCCAGAGGTCCGGACAGCAGACCCTCCGATTTGACACACTGAACTCTATCAGAGAAGTAGTTGGTGAACCAGGCGAGGCAATCATTTGAGAAACCAAGGCTGTCGAGTCTGCCGATGAGGATATGGTGATTGACAGAGTCGAAAGCCTTGGCCAGATCAATGAATACGGCTGCACAGTAATGTTTCTTATCGATGGCGGTTAAGATATCGTTTAGGACCTTGAGCGTGGCTGAGGTGCACCCATGACCAGCTCTGAAACCGGATTGCATAGCAGAGAAGGTATGGTGAGATTCGAAATGGTCGGTAATCTGTTTGTTGACTTGGCTTTCGAAGACCTTAGAAAGGCACGGTAGGATAGATATAGGTCTGTAGCAGTTTGGGTCAAGAGTGTCCCCCCCTTTGAAGAGGGGGATGACCGCAGCTGCTTTCCAATCTTTGGGAATCTCAGACTACACGAAAGAGAGGTTGAACAGGCTAGTAATAGGGGTGGCAACAATTTCGGCAGACCTTAATGGAGGTTGGACAAACTCTCTAACAGTGAAAGCCAGGAAGCCCATCTGTGCTTTCTTAGGTACAACCTTCTCAAACATTAATAATACTGACAGACTTTAACTTCTCTGCCCCTCTTTCTTATTGAAAAGCCTTTTGGCTTCAACCACTATGCCCCCCTTTACATTTTATTTTATATTATAGACAGTGGAACCCCAGAAATGACCCCCTCAGCCTAGCTGAAGCTCCAGGGACATGACTTGTGATTTTCTTCCCATTGAGAGTTTTCATTTTCATAATTTTCTTCCCATTGAGAGTTTTCATTTTCATAATCTTCCCTTGCTGAACATGGTCAGCACAAAATATTAGTAGTCAACCATTACCAATGAACTGGGCTAATGTCTTTCTTAATGGCATTGGTTAATCGAATAGTGTATAGATGAGACCCCATGGTCGCATCAAACACGATTACAACTTTCCACTCCGACACATCATTACTTTTGTTTTTCACTTCCTTCACGTTCTCAACACTAGAAGTGCCACTGATGTCAGCAGCACTTATAGCAGGGCATTCTTTTTCCTTTTCACCACAGACTGCCCATGACTTTCATCATTCCCACCCATACCATCAGAACTATCATCCATGTCGACCACAGTCAAGCACAGCTGTTGATAGAACCACCTACCACAATACAGAACGATGGATTCTATTTCGCTTCCTTGTCTGAAGTCGAACCTCTCACTTCCAAGCTTACATGCTGACCACACAACTCGCGTTACGTGCGAGGTCCACACTCCAGTCCAGTTGGTGGTGGTAATGCACCTTAAAGATGGTTGCCAACCGCCATATAAAGTCCAAAGAAGAAGACTGAAGGAAGAGAGATTACTAGAAATTAACTCGGTTTACCCTTTTATCTATAGATTAGTTGTCTGAGTAGAGGACCTTGTGCATTTCAGGTAAAATAACAACCCAATGTTTATATCCCAGGAAAAATGATCTAGCAACAGCAAGCTAGCTAGCTAAATTGCCATGAAAATTAAATGCTTTTCGACCTGTCCACAAATTAATATAGTTGGTTCAGAGTTTGTTTCGATATTTCAACCTGTGTGTCCTGATTGTGTCTGGTGTCGATGGACAAAATCAACATGCGCGCGATGGCGCATGCGGACTTACTAGCTCCCCCGTCTAGTCAGCATGTTACACCTCTGTAGTCTGAGCTAAAGATGCATGCAGGGTTTACATGACATCATGGTCTAAAGGACAATGTTGGAAAATGTCTCAAATGTAGGCCTAATTCTTAATAGCCTAAAATAAACATTAAATTGTTTAAATATCTACAGGGGTGCAAATTTCACTGGGGACATGCCCTGCCCCCGCACATTCAGAAATGGTATTTTTGTCTACCACAGTTTTATCACTGGAATATGATACAAAACAGTCAACCATGTGCTTTAGGATCATGCGGACGCCTCAGTGTCGTCGGGTAGGCTGTTTGGAGTGTTTATCTGACTCGAATAAAAATTATATATAATTATTATTATTTCCCCCCACTTGTAAAACCAAAATTGCGGCCCTGCATAGATATATTATGGACAACATTTGTTAACATTGGTCAGCTAGTACAAATTCGAATAGGTAAGGTTGAGTTGAAGATTAGTGCATATATAAGCCTAAGAGATGGTGAAAGTTCATTTTCAACAAGGTTACACAATGTTGATTTTCTAAATGTAAAAACAGTCATCTCAGTTATCAAGGTTTAAAGGGACCAATATGTTTGAACACAAACAAATGTACCACACCTATCCATAATATTAGGCTATTTTCTAGTATAGCCTACTATGGTTGTTTTACTTCATGTTTGTTTGATAAACAAAACAAAAAAAGAGAGAACTATTTAAGTCTTTAGTAATAATATAGAATAAAAAACTATGGCTGATGCCACTTTTATTTCCATAGACCTACCAGAAGAGGGCATCATTGTATTGTAGAGAGTAAATGGCTTGCCTTACCTTGATATACATCTACCTTCTCAGTGGAATTATACTTCTGCATAACAGCCACCTTTTTAAAGTCTACAAATCACCTATACTACACTCTTTCCATTCATCATACAGTGCCTTCGGAAGGTATTCAGACGCCTTGACGTTTTCTAAATTTTGCTACGTTCCAGCCTTATTCTAAAATTGATGAAATAAAAAAATCCACAGAAATCTACACACAATACCCCATAATGACAAATCAAAAATAGGTTGTAAGAAATGTTTGTAAATGTATTAAACATAAAAATACCTTATTTACATAACTATTCAGACCCTTTGCTATGAGACTCGAAGTTGAGCTCAGGTGCATCATGTTTCCATTGATCATCCTTGAGATGTTTCTACAACTTGATTGGAGTCCACCTGTGGTAAATTCAATTGATTGGACATGATTTGGAAAGGCACACACCTGTCTATACAAGGTCCCACAGTTGACAGTGCATGTCAGAGCAAAATCCAAGCTATGAAGTCGAAGGAATTGTCAGTAGAGCTCTGAGACAGGATTGTGTCGAGGCACAAAATTGGGGAAGGGTACCAAAACATTTCAGCAGCATTGAAGGTCCCCAAGAACACTGTGGCCTCCATCATTGTTAAATGGAAGGAGTTTGGAACCACCAAGACTCTTCCTAGAGCTGGCGGTCAAACTGAGCAATTGGGGGAGGGAGTTGACCAAGAACCTGCGGGTCACTCTGACAGAAGTACAACCATATCTGCAGCACTCCACCAATCAGACCTTTATGTAAGTAATGGCACTGACAGAGATGGTCTCCATGCTTCAGGTCCTTAGGAAACTATGCAGTCATTTGTTTTTTTATGTATTATTTCTTACATTGTTAGCCCAGAAAATCTCAAGTGTTATTACATACAGCCAGGAAGAACTATTGGTTATAAAAGCGACGTCAACATAACAACATTACGACCAGGAATACGGCTTTCCCGAAGCGGACCCTTTGTTCGGACCTGGACATGGGATCTTATCCCAGAGGCCGATCCAAAACAACGTCATCGCCGCAAGAAAGGCGATGGATTTGCCGACTGGTCAGACTTAGAAGGCGAGCATACCATCCACCGCTTCCGAGCATATTATTCGCCAATGTCAAATCTCTAGACAACAAGGTGGACAAAATTAGGGCACAAGTTGCCCTCCAGAGAGACATAAGAGATCGTAACATTCTCTGTTTCACGGAAACATAGCTCACTCAGGATATATTGTCAGAGTCGGTATAGCCAACCGGTCGGTTTCTTCACGCATCGCGCCGACAGAATCAAACATCTCTCTGGTAAGAAGAAGGGCGGGGGTGTATGCCTTATGATTAACGACTCATGGTGTGATCATAACAACATACAGGAACTCAAGTCCTTTTGTTCACCTGACCTATAATCCTTACAATCAAATGCCGACCACATTATCTAGCAAGAGAATTCTCTTCGATTATAGTCACAGCTGTGTATATCCCCCTAAGCATATACCTCAACGGCCCTGAAAGAACTTCACTGGACTCTATGTAAACTGGAAACCATATATCCTGAGGCTGCATTTATTGTAGCTGGGGATTTTAACAAAGCTAATCTGGGAACAAGGCTTCCTGAATTTTATCAGCATATTGAATGCGCGACAAGAGCTGGTAGCCTTCTGGACCATTGCTACTCTAACTTCCGGGATGCATACAAAGCCCTCCCCCGCCCTCCCTTCAGCAAATCTGACCATGACTCCATTTTGTTGCTCCCAGCCTATAGACAGAAACTAAAACAGGAAACGCCCGTGCTCAGGTCTATCCAACGCTGGTCTGACCAATCATATTCCACGCTTTAAGATTGCTTCGATCACGTGGACTGGGATATGTTCCGGTTAGCCTCAGGCAATAACATGGACATATACGCTGACTCGGTGAGTGAGTTTATTAGCAAGTGCATCGGTGATGTTGTACCCACTGTGACTATTTAAACCTTCCCTAACCAGAAACTGTTGATGGCAGCACAAACCACCGCTTTTAATCATGGCAAGGCGACTGGAAACATGACCGAATACAAACAGTGGAGATATTCCCTCCGCAAGGCAATCAAACAAGCAAAGCGTCAGTATAGAAACGAAGTAGAGTCACAATTCAACGGCTCAAACATGAGACGTATGTGGCAGGGTCTACAGTCAATCACGGATTACAAAAAGAAAACCAGCCTCATCACGGACATTGCAGTCTTGCTCCTTCTTTGCTCGCTTTGAGGACAATACAGTGCCACTGACAGGGCCCGCTACCAAAGCCTGTGGGCTCTCCTTCACCGTGGCCAACATGAGTAAAACATTTAAACGTGTTAACCCTCGCAAGACTGCCGGCCCAGACGACATCCCTAGCCGCGTCCTCAGAGCATGCGCAGGCCAGCTGGCTGGTGTGTTTACGGACATATTCAATCAATCCCTATCCCAGTCTGCTGTGCCCACATGCTTCAAGATGGCCACCATTGTTCCTGTTCCCAAGAAAGCTAAGGTAACTGAACAAAATTACTATCGCCCCGTAGCACTCACTTCTGTCATCATGAAGTGCTTTGAGAGACTCGTCAAGGATCATATCACCTCTACCCTACCTGATACCCTAGACCCTAGACCCACTCCAATTTGCTTACCGCCCCAATAGGTCCACAGACGACACAATCACCATCACACTATCCCATCTGGACAAGAGGAATACCTATGTAAGAATGCTGTTCATTGACTACAGCTCAGCATTTAACACCATAGTACCCTCCAAACTCATCATTAAGCTTGAGACCCTGGGTCTCGACCCTGGACTTCAGAAAACAGCAGTGCCTGTTCACCCCGCTATCATCCAGTAGGCGAGATCAGTACAGGTGCCCGTAAAACGGCAGCCATCCCCTCCGGCACCATTATTTAATGGAATTTATTTTACAGATTGGGATCAGAGATACATTACTGACAGGCTGATCAGATTCAATAGCAGCCTCAGAGAATGATAATTCAGGACATGGCCTTGTAGGCTGTTTCAAATGTAAAGCTCCTTGCAGGCAGATTAGTAGTCAGTGCATTATGTATATGATCTGAGGCTGCTATTGAATCTGTCTAGCCTGTCAGGAATAGAGCTCACCTCCTGGATCAGATATGCATCTGCCTATAAAGTATTTTGACAGCTAATCTGCCTGCAGGGGCTTTACCTATGAAACAGCCGACAAGGCAGCTTCCTGATTTATCAGCTAACGAGGCTGAAGTTGAATCTGATCAGCCTGTCTAAATGGAGCTCACCCACTGTAAATGTAAATATTATCCACAAAACATGAAGGATCCCTTATAACTATACACATATAAATTAATGCAAGCTACAACTAAGGTTGTGGCGGTCATTATAATTTGTCAGCTGGTAATTGTCATGCAAATGTGAGAAGCGCAGTAATGTTATGGCTAGCCTCAATTAGCCCAGTTAGCTAGCTTAGACAGGGGAGATCAACAATTTCCAGGCTCGACTAGATACGTACTAGTTTGTGTTGACCTAAATTCCAGAATCGGACAGGAACCCCTCAGCACAGCTGGACAAACACCTACCTGGAGATGACAGCATTCCCTCCCCCATATTCCCCCCTAGACACAACTACGACAACATAGCCAACAAAAATGGGTCACAACTCCTGCAGCTCTGTCGGACGCTGGGCCAATGTACATAGTGATCTATCAGATCACAGCAAAATAACACTGTTTGAACAGAGCTATGCTCAATCATGAGGCATCAAAGCCAAAGAAACGCTATAGATTGAAGGAAAATAGTGTGGAAATATACCCAAAAAATAATTAGGCAATAACAAATCCAATCCCTTCTAGACAATTTCCTGCACACAAGGTTTCACTGTAATTAATAGTGAAGGTGGAAACTTGGCAGTAGAAAATTTAAACAGTATATTTGACCTCTCCGCTTCCCTATCAAATCTACAACTTTCAAGCAGACAACCTATGAAAATGAACAACAATGACAAATGGTTTGATGAAGAATGCAAAAACCTAAGAAAGAAATTGTGAAACCAATCCAACCAAAAACATAGAGACCCAGAAAACCTGAGCCTACTCCTTCACTATGGTGAATCACTAAAACAATACAGAAATACACTACAGAAAAAAAAGGAACAGCATATCAGAAATCAGCTCAATGTAATTGAACAATCCATAGAATCTAACCACTTCTGGGAAAACTCAAAACAAACAAACAGTTATCTATCCAAAACGGAGATGTATGGATTAACCACTTCTCCAATCTTTTTGGCTCTATAACAAAGAACAAAGAACAAAGAACAAACAGCAAAAACATATACATGATCAAATACAAATCTTAGAATCAACTATTAAAGTCTACCAGAACCCACTGGATTCTACAAATACATTGAATGAACTACAGGACAAAATACAAACCCTCCAGCCCCAAAAGGCCTGTGGGGTGATGGTATTCTAAATGATAAAATATACAGGTCCCAAATTCCATTTGGCTATAATAAAACTATTTAACATCATCCTCAGCTCTGGGAACTTGTTCAATCTTTGGAATCAAGGACTGATCTCCCCAATCATTGAAAGTGGAGACAAATTTGACCCCAATAACTACCGTGGGGGTATGCGTCAACAGAAACCTTGGGGAAATCCTCTGCATTATCATTACCAGCAGGCTTGTACATTTCCTGTCAAATTGGCTTTTTTTTAAACCAAATTACCGTAAGACAGACCACATATCCGCCCCGCACACCCTAATTGACAAACAAAATTGATGGAAAGTGGTTTTGGGGGAAAAACATACAACATTATTAAATCCATGTACACAAGCAAAGGTGAGGTTAAAATGGGCACAAAAAAAACACATTTCCTTCCACAGGGCCGGGGGATGAGACAGGGATGCAGCTTAAGCCCAACCCTCTTCAACATATACAGTACCAGTCAAACATTTGGGAACACCTACTCATTCTAGGGTTTTTCTTTATTTTTTAAATATTTTCTACATTGTAGAATAATAGTGAAGACATCAGAACTATGAGATAACACATATGGAATCATGTAGTAACCAAAAATATATATATATATTTTATATTTAGGACTCTTCAAAGTAGCCACCCTTTGCCTTGATGACAGCTTTGCACATTCTTGGCATTCTCTCAACCAGCATCACCTGGAATGCTGTCCCATCAGTATTGAAGGAGTTCCCACATATAATGAGCACTTGTTGGCTGCTTTTCCTTTACTCTGTGGTCCAACTCATCTCAAACCATCTCAATTGGGTTGAGGTCGGGTAATTGTGGAGGCCAGGTCATCTGATGCGGCACTCCATCACTCTCCTTCTTGGTCAAATAGGCCTTACACAGCCATGAGGTGTGTTTTGGGTCATTGTCCTGTTGAAAAACAAATGGTTGTTCCACTAAGCGTAAACCAGATGGGATGGCGTATCGCTGCAGAATGCTGTGGTAGCCATGCTGGTTAAGTGTGCCTTGAATTCTAAATAAATCACAGACAGTGTCACCAGCAAAGCACCTCCTCCTCTATGCTTCACGGTGGGAAGCACACACGCAGAGATCATCCGTTCACCTACTCCGCGTATCACAAAGACATGGCAGTTGGAACTAAAAATCTAAAATTTGGATACATCAGACCAAAGGACAGATTTCCAACGGTCTAATGTTCATTGCTCATGTTTCTTGGCCCAAAGCAAGTCTCTTCTTCTTAACGGTGTCCTTTAGTAGTGGTTTCTTTGCAGCAATTTGACCATGAATGCCTGGTTCACACAGTCTCCTTTGAACAGTTGATGTTGAGATGTATCTGTTACTTGAACTGTATGAAGCATTTATTTGGGCTGCAATTTCTGTGGCTGGTAACTCTGATGAACTTATCCTCTGTAGCAGAGGTAACTCTGGGTCTTCCTTTCCTGTGACGGTCCTCATGAGAGCCAGTTTCATCACAGCGCTTGATGGTTTTTCCAACTGCAAGATCAAAGATCTTGACATTTTCTGAATTGACTGACCTTCGTGTCTTAAGTTAATGAGGGACTGTCATTTCGCTTTGATTATTTGAGCTGTTCTTGCCATAATATGGACTTTGTATTTTACCAAATAGGACTATATTCTGTATACTACCCCTACTTGTCACAACACAACTGATTGACTCAAACGCATTAAGAAGGAAAGAAATTGCACAAATGTACTTTTAACAAGGCACACCTGTTAATTGAAATGCATTCCAGGTGACTACCTCATGAAGCTAGTTGAGAGAATGCCCAGAGTGTGCAAAACAGTCATCAAGGCAAAGGGTGGCTACTTTGCAGAATCTCAAATATAAAATATATTTTGATTTGTTTAACACTTTCTTGGTTACTTCATGATGTTATTTCCTAGTTTTGATGTCTTCGCTATTTTTCTACAATGTAGAAAATAGTACAAATAAAGTAAAACCTTGAGTAGGTGTGTCCAAACTTTTGACTGGTACTTTTACTCAAGTATGACAATTAAGTACTTTTTCCACGACTGATGGAGTGGGCTTCCTCACTCCATCCACCACGCAGGTCAGTCGGTGTGCACCAACCACTCAATCCAATTCTTCACATATATCCTTTGCTTTTACTTCTAGCGACACCCCAAAGATAACACTCTTGATAGGCGCCCTGCTTCGAAGATCCACACACATTTCAATCCAATATCTTCTTGAGGCGCATAACACACTCTTTCTGATACATACACAAACAAATGAAATAAGCCCACATGTCGTTACTCTCATCGACGCCACCTCATTCAACGACTCCACAATTTTTGTAGAGACTTCAAATCGGATGTCCCAGTTAACATTGATCCAAAACACTTACTCGGGCCAAAAAAGAATCAGAACTAGGCTTGAATTTACAAGATTCCACTACCACTACCATCTTATTTCCTTTTGCATTCACCACTGTAATCCAATTCTTCTCACTCATCTCCACTCGACACACCATCTGATTCAAACTTCACATCCGCTTCCACCATTTTCTCCTTTCCTAGAGTTCCAAGTTGTCTTGAAAGGACCACAAGATAGGCTAAAACTAGCCAGGCTGACAGGTTTTGTATACCAGGTTTTCCAAGGCCCAAATGAGTTGTTTTTCCTATTAAAACTCCACTTGCTAACATTGAAAGTCAATATATATAAAAAATATTTAAATAAATAAAAATAGTTCTTAACAGGGCGTTGTTTTTTTACCTGCGCAGGTGTCGTCAGGTGCAGCCTGGACTGCGCAAAAATGCAAATGCTTTCCGTTTGAGTTATATTAGGTTTTATTTTCATCTTTCCTAACCTATCCATGTGACTACACAGTGAGCTAGAGAGGCTGGTGTTAGCAAGACTAGGCTAAAACCAGGAATTCACTCTTTCCAAAAATCTCACTCCTACCGTTCCAAAATCATCTCTGGTAGGATTCTCAGGGAAAACGTTGGAAGTCTCCACTACACCTCCGCCGCAGATAGGCCCACTTCATCCTGGACTGGCTCAATCTCAGCGTGCTCACCACTGCCGTCATTGTATTATTGTGTAGCGTTAAGATTTCTTTCCTTTCACTGGAACTAAGCCCGAACCATGAAAAACAGCCCCAAACCATTATTCCTCCTCCACAAAACTTTGGGGCAGGTAGCTTTCTCCTGGCATCAGCCAAACCCAGATTTGATGACATCAGATGGGTCCCGGAACATATTCCAGTCTGTGCTAGCGAAACAGTCCTGTAGCTTAGCATCCGCTTCATCAGACCACTTCCGTGTTGTGACCGTACATACATATCCCAACCATAAGCCATGCATTACAGGCAACATCCGCAATGAGCTAAAGGCTAGAGCGGCTTCTTTCAAGAAATGGGTGTTGCAGAAGTGGTGTGCTGACAACTGGGCTGTGGCTTTCCTGTTTCAATGCTAAACCACTGTTCCAGAAGAGATACTTATTATACCCTTTAAATGTGATGGCTCTGAATCTGCAATTGAGTATTTTCCCCATAGAAAGGATGCTTAATTTGTAGTAATTCATTTTTGTTAAATACCATCCTATTTTGTGGTGATCTGCTCAGGAGGCTCCTTCTTTCTCACGGTCACCGGCTCCAACAGAACCCAGACTCAGCCAGCTGTCAACCACTCTACTGCCTTCCTCTTCTCTGCTACAGATGACTTCCACCAAGGGAACTACGTCTGTGTTCATAAGAATAACCTCTTCTGTCATAACTTCTCTGAGTGAGTTCCACTCCCTCATTGTCACAGGTAAACTGAACATGGAACTAACTTTTTGATTTTGTCAAAATTGACATATTTCCACAGACACTTAGACACTATGAAAATGGGCCCAGATCTAAGATTAGGTCCCCACTGTCCATGTAATCTTATTCAACATGATCAAAAGAGCAAAACTGATCCTAGATCAGGGATCAGTTTTGCTGATGATCAATCCCCTAATTTTAGGACTCCCGAGTGGCGCAGCGGTCTAAGGCACTGCATCTCATTGCTAGAGGTGTCACATATGGCGGCGGACAATTGGACCAGCGTCATCCGGGTTAGGTTTGGCCGTTATTGTAAATAATAATTTGTTCTTAACTGGCTTGCCTAGTTAAATAAAGGTTAAATAAAGGTTAAATAAAAAATGTTTTATGTGTTTCTATTGAAAGCTGATAGCTTTCACCATCAGACTGGTCGTAGAGTGCTGCTGATGTTAGTGTAGTGATGACCAACGTCATGACGGCCCTGTTTTCAAGACCACCAGAAGGGGTGAAGAGTGTGGAGCTGACCTCCCTGCATGCCATGATCTGGGAGGTGAGGGAAGAGATGAGAAAGAGAATATTACACTTCTTGACTAGATCAGACAAGCCTACAACCTATCCATAGACTAAAATCCCAGCTAAATTGTTATGGTCTCGCATGAATATAATGCATCCAAATATGCATAAATGAGCAAGTTTGAATGCTTCGAGATTTATTGTAAATATTCAGAGCTTTAATGCTTGGGCTTGAGAAAAAAAAGTACAGTCAAATTTACAAATATGCCTCCTATGATGTCCTGAATTAACAGTAGGAGTTCTTACATTACCTTAAAAAATGTTAGATATTGCATGTACTCAAACCAAACATTTTTATGAAAAATTGCAAACCTTCCTTCCTGTAATTATTTTGTGCATTGTTTAGACAGGGAACAGTATGCCAACTAAGGCACAGTATACAGTTGTACATACAATATACAATTGTTTCATTGTGGTTAAGTTATATTAAAACATATTACAATTGGATTTACTTCGTTGCAGATATTTAATCAAGGACTGTTGGACTACTCAATTAAATGATTTAGGACAAATCTGGATAAACCTTGTAAAAAATGAAATTGGTGGACTGAAAATGAAATATACCCTGTCGTGACATTTACTATCATTAATGTGATGACATGCTATTCAACGAATGATTAACTATTTTTATAATTACGTGATTAAATTAATCAGGTAACCATTACCTCAGTAACCTTGGGAGTTTGTTTAATATGTTGTCGTTTCCCAAATTAACTCAAAGAATATCAATTTCTTAGCAGTCACTAATTATTTAATTTCCTCATAAGTCTCATTCTGAATGTCGCATAATTCTTAAATCTGCACAAACCCGGGTCTCACTGAATCATTCCGTACCACACCAACTGGGTTGATTATTTATTTACTAACAAGCTAAATGATAATATAAGATAAACATACAGTCTAGGTTAAGGATTATTGATTAGAATTTAATTCAGTTACTCAGGTCCCTAGCGGGCCAACACAATATGACAAGTTACACAGATGGAGATTTCAAGAGAGAGAGAGAAAGTGCACGAGAGAAAAGCACACTTGGATACATTTGTAAACTATGCTTAGTTTAGCCCTAACACCTTGCCCTGAACTGCCCGCTCTTATTTGTCAGAATTATAATGAATGTATTTACTGGTTGAAGGTCTCCGTTGGGTATCTCTTCGTGGGCCGAGTTCCTGATGGGCCCAGGCCTTCAAGGGCCGCGTTCCACTTAGTGGGTCTTGTTCTTCGGATGGCCGGGTGCAAGTCTCTGATTGTCCACAAGGTGTCACAATGTCCTTTCCCTTAGTTGTCTGGCTCCTTGTACTCGTTCTGGAAGATTGGTCTTCTGAGGATGGCTAATCAGCCGTTTAGATATTCCCAGAGTGGGAAGAAAAGCAGTGTAGACACACAATTGCTTGGAGAGAATAACCAGGTGGTCCTGCTTGAATTCCCCTTCTTAGATACAGCTACTCAAATGTAGCATTAATTGTTAAGAGGATCCTTTGTCTTCTTCAACCTCGTGTTGCGTTTTGCGGTCAAATAATAGTAGACCTAGGCTGCAGCACGTGATCTCTAGTATGATGTGTTAACTCTTAACACAAATGCTTTATACCCAGGGGAAAAGAGGGCATTTAAGTCATTGTGGCACGCTCCCTTGGTTCCCTGAGGTGTAGCTAGTTACAAGGCAAGGTATTAGACTTACCAGGATCTGGTTTAGACAACTAAATTCAGTTCATCTTTACAAAAACATTATCTTTGATCTGGATATTTTCTACACAATGCACAGTATGTAAACAAGTTACAATGTATGTCATAACGTCCTCATTTAACTTTTAATTACATGACAAAATTGACATTCATTTTCATAGGCCAACTGCCCTCATTTTATGTTTATGTTTATGAAATATAATGTCCCAAAGTCCATTTATTGCATGTGACAGTTCTGAGGTAGATACTCCATAAGGGACAAAGACATTACGATATCTCAGAGACCAGAACGGAGTTGGTCTGCTGCCTTATAATATACAACGGGCGTGAGGGGTCATAAACCCCCCCAGACACACACCTCTTCCCCTCTGCTGGAGTGAGGGATATCTCTATAGAGCTGATCCTCACAGGCCAGTCATGACTACCCCCAAAGATAAACTTACAGCAGATTTTGAAAAATGTACACAATGCTTCTGGTGAATGAAACGATTAAAAACAAATGCAAAATAGATGCAAGTCAAGGCATATTTTTCCATGTTTAGGTATTGGTAAACTGGGTATTGACAACAGATATAAAATACACAATGGGAATCCAGTGGACAATATTTCAGGTGATACATTTTCAATGACAATTAAAGGGGAAACCTGCAATACTTACAGCTGTCCAAATCTTTTTCAATTAACGATATGTACCCATTGATTCTTGAAGAATATAACCATCACATTGATCTCATGGACTGCGAGTCCTCTGTCGTTTAGAGAGTGGTGACATTTGTCCGGCCCTAGTATCCCAGACAGGTTAGGTCCATGTGGAGGGGTGGTCAGGTCAACTCCCTGTTCGTTCCTCTCCAGGAAGGATGAGACCATCCGTGCCTCCTCAAATTCCCTTCTTGCTTGACGGTGCTGTCACTGCTGTGTCAGGTCCTTGGCAATGAATTCCCGTTCCGGTAGAGCTCTACGGGCCTGCACATCCAATAGGTGACATTGTTCGTCAGCCTGTCGTTCCACCTCAATCTGACGCTCGCTTTCCTCGAACGCTAGTAGGACAGCGGTCTGTGAATCGCTGAGGGCTAGTGAATGGCGGCTGCCATGGCCACTTCGAAAGGGGTATCCACTGGTCGAACTCTCACTCCCGTCTAGAGTGCCTCGACAATTTCCCATTAGTTAAGGGGTGAGCGGAGCCTGCCTCAGGAAGCTGGTCGACCTGTGCGGTGGGAGTTACCTCCTCCATAGGTTCTTCCTGTAGACCACTTTCCCGTCCCAAAGCAGTTTCCGGTCCTTGGCTCTCCGGGGATGGTTGATGGCTGAAACGTACAGTTGATCCGTCACCACTGAGCTCTGGTGGGCTTTCCCTTTGATGTGGAAAACACATAATAAAGATAACCAGGTGCTTGTCTGGTTCTTCTGGTGGTTGAGGATGAAGCCTTCCTTGTTGCTTTAGGCTTAGTTCCTGGATCTTTTATTTGTTCCAAGACCTTTTCCTCAGCTGCTCTTTCTTCCTCTCTCCTTTCTTCCAGTGGAGACAATTCTTCCTTCTCTCCCTCCATTTCACCTGTCTTTAGCTCAGTCATGATCCTGCTCGAAGGAAAGATTAGTGGAATCTGTGTGGGGAGGAATGAATGAGACTGAGGCAGGAATTCCTTTAACCATAAAGTGGTATATTTACTGGGTAGTCTGCTGCATAACCAAGGAAACAGAATAACATGTATCCAATCAAATTGATAACATGTATACAATCAAATTCATAATCAGAAATATTAAATCATTAACAATCATTCATTAATTCAAATTTGGGAATTCAACAAATCAGTTCATTAAGAAGTCAATAGGAATCATCCTTGAGTCATTTATGCTCGTAACTATTAATCATAATCATGAGAAGAATAATACAAACAGTGATCGGTTATTCAATCTATAATCCCCATTAGTTTGATATCAGAATCGATCAGTTCAGCAAACGATGACGTTTCATATTTCACCCTTTCAAGTGTCTTCATATGTACATGTAATTTCACGACATATTAACCATATATCGATGGCATAATTGGCCTGTGATGATCCGTAGGGCTGTGATCATTGACCATTCACATTAAACAATAGGTTTGAAGCGTGCTCTCCAAGCTGCGCTCTGCGGTAATAACTATAAACAATAACTTATGGCCCACTCTCCCGATCGCAACAGATAGTTCAGATGAAAGGTTCAGATGAAAAGTTCAGATGAAAGGTTCAGATGAAAGGTTCAGATGAAAAGTTCAGATGAAAGGTTCAGATGAAAAGTTCAGATGAAAGGTTCAGATGAAAAGTTCAGATGAAAAGTTCAGATGAAAAGTTCAGATGAAAAGTTCAGATGAAAGGTAACAGATTTGGTGGACTTACGTGGATTCATGGATACACAGAACTTCTGGATTAGACGGAGTTAAGGAAGAGAAAGCAGTCAGATCGGAGATTTCCTCCTTTTATGGAGTTGAGATCTGTCGGACATTTCCACCTGACCTAATTAAAGCGCTCCTGGCCAAGCTGAGTAAGTGGCCATGAATTAAAGGATTCTTCCACCATGGGCCCTTTCTACAGTACTAGAGATTGTAACTTTAAACCACATTTGTTTCTAATACACAACTAATTTTCACTTGCCACAGTTCATGTGCAGCAGAATTCCATGAAAAAGAAAATCATTATTTGGAGGTAATCATTTACAAAAAAAATTGAAATCAGAAACAAGCACCTTGATTGGTTAAAAATAATAGCGTTTCCCCTCAGTGTTTTAATTTTATATCTCTTCTTAAATCTGGCATCCTCTCTCTCGGTAATCCATCTTCAGGGAGAAGTGACACTACAAGAACAAGGCCGTTGATGTTCTCGACATGGTTGTTGACAGTGGGAGGTCTGAGGGGCGGGTCATCATCAGTCACTGACTTCCTCACTCCGACTGGCGGAGATGTTCTCATTAAGAAAGTGCACACAGGGCCTCCCAGGTGGCGCAGTGGTTAAGGGCGCTGTACTGCAGCGCCAGCTGTGCCATCAGAGACTCTGGGTTCGTGCCCAGGCTCTGTTGTAACCAGCCGCGACCGGGAGGTCCGTGGGGCGACGCACAATTGGCCTTGCGTCGTCCAGGTTAGGGAGGGTTTGGCCGGTAGGGATATCCGTGTCTCATCTTGCACCAGCGACTCCTGTGGCGGGCCGGGCGCAGTGCGCGCTAACCAAGGTTGCCAGGTGCACTGTGTTTCTTCCGACACATTGGTGCGGCTGGCTTCCGGGTTGGATGCGCGCTGTGTTAAGAAAAAGTGCGGTTTGGTTGGGTTGTATATCGGAGGACGCATGACTTTCAAACTTCGTCTCTCCCGAGCCCGTACGGGAGTTGTAGTGATGAGACAAGATAGTAGCTACTAAAAAGGGGAAACATTTTTTTTTTTTACATTTAAAAAAGAAAGTGCACACAGTAGAGTAGGAGGTAGATAGATACAGTAGCTGTTCCCTCGGAGATCGTCTACATTACCGTCAGCAAATGCAGAACGACTGATCAGACCTATAAACCACTTTTCATCCTAAATTACTACTCATTATGATTAGATAAGTCAGTCTGCAGCCGCCGGCAGCAACGTAGTTGGCCTCAAACATGCACTATGAAGTAATCTAGCCTTCCGTTGATGGTCTTGCAGCCCTTGACGGAGAAGATCTTCTCGCTATTTGGGAAATAGACCATCTCTCTGGCCATCTGGTCGACCACATCCTGGTTGGGCTCCAGGCCCTTGGCGGACATCTCTGCCATGCCACACAGCAGCACGTGTCTGTACTCCAGAGGCAGGAAGGGGACAAAGAAGTCAACTAGGTTCTTGTCTATCAGACTAGAGTGCCACAACCCACCTACACAGAGAAAGGGAGGGAAGGACACAGGCATGAGATGGGCAAGAAGAAGCTACCACCAATTGCTTACCCAATCCTCTCAGATGTACACACGTGCCTAGGGGGTAAGGATAGTCATAAAATGGGCAGGGGCAAGAAAGGTAGATGGACAGAATATAGATATCACAAGTCATCTTTGTATTGAAGGTCTAAAAAGACTCCAATAACATCCCCAGTCTTCTAATCCCAGGCGTAGTAACACAAAGGAGAGAATCCTGACCGTAGACAAACATGTGCATGATTTGTTAAATATAAAAAAAAGAGTTACCAAAGTGCATAAGTTAGGCTTCAGCCTTAAAGAAGGACAGCAAAAGAGGTGGCTTACTTTTCTTGTTGTTGAACACGGACAGGGAGAGAGCTGGTTCTAAGTCATGCAATTTCATCTCCTCTCGGTCTCGACCTGCTTTCCAGAAGTCCAGGGCCACCTGCGTGATTTTCTCCCCTCCAGCATTGCTATGGAGATGAGCAAAACAAACTAGTAGATATTAAAGTTGCACTATGCAGAAATTTCCTGGTTGCTAAAACTCTAATAGTTAGCCTAATTTCAGTTTATGTGACTAAATAAGCTAGTAAAGAATCACTGTGCCATCTAAACCACTGTGAAATATATTTTCTACAACTAATAATATTGTTGTTTCAGCTGCTGGTGTAAAAGAATGAAAATAATCGACACTGTCGTGGCAATTTCCTATATTACCAAATGAGGAGAGTTACAAACCACACACCAGTCAGAGTTATACTTAAACTTCATCTTTAATAATATGAGCTTTACCATAGCCCTGTGACTTTCAACAATTCACTATCTATAATAAATTGTTGAGTCCCAACATAATGGCAACTGAGATCTTTTATAGCAAAGATACACCCCTCTCAACTTACATGACGAACCACAGATCTTAGGAACTCTTCACAAAGGGCCTTTTACTTGAGAAAGGAGTATCCCTTAGCCAGATTGCATTTGCTATAAATTATCGCTCAGTTTGGTCTCTAAAACGAGGTTCTAATCTCGTTCCTGGTACTTCATAGTACCAAAACATTACTCATCCAAGGCATAACTCAATTGTCAACTCTATATTTTCCCATCTCAAGTAAACCCCCTCTTCTCTCCACTCCTGGACAAGCTCACTGAGGGGAGTGACTTGCGCACAGACATTGTGGAGCCAAGAGATAATTGGTTCCCCCTTAATCACGCCATCCCTTCACATGGTTTAACAGAAACATTCACATATGAAAACAATGTTCCATTCTGACCTCTCCCCTCTCTGGGCCCCAGGTGACTGAGCCCTAGCTGAGAAGGGAAAAATGCAACTGACAACAGTATAGTCCAAAGGGAGACATTCTAATGACAAGTATCTCACATAAGCATATTATATAAATAAAACATCTTATCTATGTGAAGTAACTGAACTCTAGTTTTGGGGGGCCGTATCTGATTGACAGCTGACTTTTAGCTAAGTAAAACCATGGTCACTACAACGAATAATTAAGTTGTGGGAAAGATGATGGATGTCTAATATATTTGACTGTATATCCAAAATGAAAAAAAAAAATACATAAGTATCCAAAAACAACACAGGAATTCTTATCACACACTGCTGGTCTGTCTGGCCTACCTGAGGAAGATGAAGATGGCTTGGCGGTACGTGACCCCATCCAGATTTTCATAGTATTCCAGGTAGGGCTTTATACAGTCGATCAGGCCAGGGTGCATCTTGTCCATCTCGTCAAAGATGAACATGGAACGTGGGCAGTTGGTGACATTGCCTTTTACCCACTGTTGCAGTTCAGACTGGGGATATGGTCACAGCAGTAAAACCACAGACTTATCTACAGCAGTGAAGATAGCTTACAGGAAAGCCGCAAAATATATTTAAAAAAATTAATATATATATTACCAGTCAAAGGTTTGGACACACCTACTCATTCCACGTTTTTAAATGTTTTACTATTTTCTATATTGTAAAATAATAGTGAAGACATCAAAACTATGAAATAACACATATGGAATCATGTAGTAACCAAAAAAAGTGTTATAAACAAATCAAAATATATTTGATATTCTTCAAAAGTAGCCTTGACAGCTTTGCACACTGGCATTCTCTCAACCAGCTTCACCTGGAATGCGTTTCCAACAGTCTTGAAGGAGTTCCTACATATGCTGAGCACTTGTTGATTGCTTTATCTTCACTCTGCAGTCCAACTCATCCCAAACCATCTCAATTGGTTTGAGGTCAGGTGATTGTGGAGGCCAGGTCGTCTGATGCAGCATTCCACTCTCCTCTTGGCATTCCACTCATCACTCTCCTTCTTGGTCAAATAGGCCTTACACAGCCTGGAGGTGTGTTGGCTAATTGTCCTGTTGAAAAACAAAATGGTAGTCCCACTAAGCACAAACCAGATGGGATGGCGTATCGCTGCAGAATGCTGTGGTAGCCATGCTGGTTGTGTGCCTTGAATTCAAAATAAATCACAACAGTGTCACCAGCAAAGCACCCCCAGACCATCACACCTCCTTCTCCATGCTTCACGGTGGGAACTACACATACAGATATCATCTATTCACCTACTCTGCGTCTCACAAAGACATCTCACATTGCTTGTGTTTCTTGGCCCAAGCAAGTCTCTTCTTCTCATTGGTGTCCTTTGGTAGTGGTTTCTTTGCAGCAATTTGATCATGAAGGCCTGACTCACGCAGTCTCCTCTGAACAGTTAATGTTGAGATGTGTCTTTTACTTGAACTCTGTGAAGCATTTATTTGGGCTGCAATTTATGAAGCTGGTAACTCTAATGAACTTATCCTCTGCAGAAGAAGTAACTCTGGGTCTTCCTTTCCTGTGGCGGTCCTCATGAGAGCCAGTTTCATCATCGCACTTGGTGTATTTTGCAACTGCACTTCAATAAACTTTCAAAGTTCTGGAAATGTTCCGTATTGACTGACCTTCATGTCTTAAAGTAATTACAGACTGTAATTTATCTTTGCTTATGAGCTGTTCTTTTTAACTAAGTTTATTTTGATTTGTTTAACACCTTTTTGATTACTACATGATTCCATATGTTATTTCATAGTTTTGATGTCTTCACTATTATTCGACAATATAGAAAATAGTTTTTTTTAAATGTGGAATGAGTAGGTGTGTCCAAACTTTTGACTGATACTGTACATTCCCTATCATAGAGAACCCTCAAATCCAAATCTGGACCTTGAAGCCAGTTCCACTGCTTTTTCTTTTTCATTCTTCCCATCTAACCAGGGACTGATTTAGACCTGGGACACCAGGTGGGTGCAATTAATTATCAGGTAGATCAGAAAACCAACAGTACTCCAGACCTTGTAGGGTAAGATTTGAATTCCACTGATATAGAATATGCACCATAGTGATTTTTTTACAGGCTAATTCTCCATTGAGAATTTCCCTGCCACGGTTACTGGGGATTACACTTCAATATAACAAAATACTTGTTTTACCTTGTAGTTCTCAAGCTGACTCGGATGATGGAAGTGAGTAGAAGCCACAAACTGATGGACGAAACTGCTGGCCATGCCCTTCTTGTAGATGTTTTCAGCCATCAACTTCCAGACTAAGCCCTTCCCTGTGCCAGTCCAGCCATGTAGAGAGAGCACCAGGGGCTTTCTAGGGTTTTTATTGTTCATGAAACCTGTTACAGATTTCTGGATGACTCTGGAGGCAACATGTTGACCAAACAGTTTCTGATCTAGAGCCACTTCCAAACCTGATGACAGGGCAAAAATCGATTATTAGTGTCAATGAATGGGATGTGCTATGAATACACCACCATTATTTCTATATTAATTATAGGTGGTTATCTTAATAACGTGATTAGTTACACATATAGGGCACAGCTGCTTAGTAGGCTAGCGGGGCATCAGTTAGCTGTTTGTTCACTCTTACTCGCCCGCCCGCAATTGCTAATAACCCATCCACAACCACCCGACTGTTATGACTTTCCCTCATGGGTGAGTGGAAGAAGAGGGGGAGTGGGGCAGGTTGTATGACTTTAATGACCGGTCATAAACTCTCTCCCTCTTGCACTGCAGTATGGAGTCAAAAATCGTTTTCCATATAAACTTTGCCAAGTCAGAAACCACGCCCATGTGAGCACAGACATTATGCCAAAATGATGGAACGCCCCTTTTACCAGAGTGCTTATGAAGTAGTCCTCATGAAAGTTACATTAGACCAAGCAGGCGGACAGTGTAAACCGGACGTCACGTAATGGTTAAAACTAGAAGACCAGTATACGAAGGTGAAGACGAGACTACACATTCACAGTCTGTAGCTGTACAGTTGAAGTAGGAAGTTTACATACACTTAGGTTGGAGTCATTAAAACTTGTTTTTCAACCACTCCACACATTTCTTGTTAACAAACTATAGTTTTGGTTAGGTTAGGACATCTATTTTGTGCATGACAAGTAATCTTTCCAACAATTGTTTACAGACAGATTATTTAACTGTATCACAATTCCAGGGGGTTAGAAGTTTACATACACTAAGTTGACTATGTCTTTAAAAAGTACATTGCAATTCTTGTCGAATGAGCGGTCGTTCATGTGCAAAGTATTCATATTCCCATGAGCATAGCTTACAAACGTCCTGATAGTTGAATTCCTTTGTCTCTCCCTTTCCCTCTCTTTTGAATCCGCCACATTGTGTAACAAGCAGAGTCATATCAGTTTAGTCCACTGGGAAACGATCATTGCATTGTGTTAGTAACCAATAACTATGCTGTGTGTGTGTGTGTGTGTATGTATGTGTGTGATTATTTAGTCAATAAATAAATAATTAAGCCAATTTGTATATCGCTGATTCATCATTTATGTTAGGGTTCGTACAAATTTGAAGTCAACTATGTTCAAAATGAGGTACAATTATAATTAATGGTTGATTGATGACTAATATTATATCAAAATTCTGATATTCTTGAGTTAATTCGAGAAACGGTAACTCATTAAACAAACTTTTCCTGTGGTGCCCCAGGTTACTAATGAGTTAATTGTTGCATGATTAATATAGTCAAGTAATAATTAAACGTTAGGTAATCGATTAGATTAAACAGCATGTCATCACAATGATAGTCACAACACGCGATAATGTGAAAATCTGAGGCCCGCATCCAACCCTAACCCGCTAATATAGAAACTGTGGTGTAGGCTACAGCCAGATGGTGGACTGATTTTTGTCAGGGGGTGCAGGATATTTTTTTTGCCCGATTTAGATAGCTATAGCGGCGTTCGGATACCCCTACTTACATATTGTATACTACAATGATTATATACACTACATACTATTAGTTCATTTTAGTATACTGCAAATGAACGGTATACTTTAATTTGAGTGTACTAGCTCTTTGCTTGTCTACAGGAAGTTGTTGTTGCTATGCAACCTCTTGCTAGCTAGTTGGCATAAATTACTAGTTAGACATTTTATGACTTCGGGTGTATTCTTCAATTCAATTTGGAGTTCAGTGTGCCCATGAATTCAGAGAGTTGTCAGCTTGTCCGTTTGTAAATTCTGACTGGACGTTCACACCGAAGAGTAGGGTTGATTTGAGCGTTCTGGCCTTACAACGGCAGTCAAGCACCCAAGCTAATGTTGGCTAGCTTGCTAGCTACTTCCAGACACAAATGAGACCACTCAAACCATTTTACTCACCCTAGCAGAGCTGGTTCGGCAGTTTTCATGTTATCCATTGGTGACTAACTGTGCTGCTGGAAACAATTTGACTCTTTTTTGCCAACGTTTACTGACACTGGCCATATTCAACGGGTGTTGAGCACCCGTAAATCAATTATTCTGTGCTCTGGTACACTCAGACGAGAGTGCTCGGAAATCGGAGTAGATAGCTAGAGCGAAGTCACCCAAATGTCCATTGAGAAGGCACAACGACTATACCATTTAGCTAAATGACGGGAACAATCAAGTCGTTGGGTAGTTAGTTAGGGTAGTTAGTTGGGTAGTTAGGGTAGTTAGTTGGGTAGTTAGTTAGATAGCCTGTAGTTAAAATACTGGCAAGTTTGATGTATAAGTAGCCAACTAATGTTAGGTGGCTAGCTAACATACCGGTACATACTGATGTAATGATATGCTAAATTGTCAGCCAACATAACATGTAAAGTAACTTATTTGAAAAGTCATTACTTTATTACATTGTTCAACATTTTCTTAACATTTGTCATAATTAGTTAAAGCAATGAATTTGTATCCGCTCTCGATGAACTTCAGCTACATATTTCCCGCCATTTTCTTCAAATCTGAAAACGATGTGAAGCCATGCCTATTTCCTGAAGAATTGCATTATGGGCCCTAAAGTACAGAAATAGTGTCCTCTGCGTGTATACTTCATATTTTGGCCAATGTAGTACGACATCCGGGAACTTTTGGCATAGGCGTACAGAGGCCCATTATCAGCAACCATCACTCCTGAGTTCCAATGGCACGTTGTGTTAGCCTTTTAAAATGATAAACTTGGATTAGCTAACACAAAGTGCCATTGGAACACAGGAGTGATGGTTGCTGATAATGGGCCTCTGTACGCCTATGTAGATATTCCATTAAAAATCAGCCATTTCCAGCTACAATAGTCATTTACAACAATAACAATGTCTACACTGTATTTCTGATCAATTTTATGTTATTTTAATGGACAAAAAAAATGCTCTTCTTTCAAAAACAAGGACCCCAAACTTTTAAACGGTAGTGCAGCTAGCTAGCTACCACAGCCAGCTCATCTCGAGGCTCTAGCTACAGACTGCTGTGTGTATGGAAATGTTTTGTAGCCTTTTTGTCCCGTTTCAAACTAACTTGGCTAGTTTTTGCCAGTTGATGTACCATTAGAGGTAGCCAAAAGTTGGCTAACTTTACCTGGCTAGCTCACAAACTTTAGATATTATTTTTGTCTCAATCACACTAGACCTGAATAAAACGATGGAACCAGCAGACAAAACGATTTTAGACTGATATTCTGAAGTTTATATTAGTCAGTTTAGCAATGTAATGTTATTGATCTGTCAGTTTCCCTAGCTAATTCCCTACTTTCAAACAGACACGGTAGGAACAGCTATACAGACTACACTGTCATGGTGAACGGTCAGTACTCAACACAATATTGATGATGAATGGATACAGATATCTTTGAAAGTACAGTCATGTTCATATAATCTCAGACATACAGTGGGGAGAACAAGTATTTGATACACTGCAGATTTTGCAGGTTTTCCTACTTACAAAGCATGTAGAGGTGTGTAATTTTTATCTAAGGAGTGGTACACTTCAACTGTGACAGACGGAATCTAAAACAAAAATCCAGAAAATCACATTGTCTGATTTTTAAGTAATTAATTTGCATTTTATTGCATGACGTAAGTATTTGATACATCAGAAAAGCAGAACTTAATATTTGGTACAGAAACCTTTATTTGCAATTACAGAGATTGTTTCCTGTAGTTCTTGACCAGGTTTGCACACACTGCAGCAGGGATTTTGGCCCACTCCTCCATACAGACCTTCTCCAGATCCTTCAGGTTTCGGGGATGCCGCTGGGCAATACGGACTTTCAGCTCCCTCCAAAGATTTTCTATTGGGTACAGGTCTGGAGACTGGCTAGGCCACTCCAGGACCTTGAGATGCTTCTTACGGAGCCACTCCTTAGTTGCCCTGGCTGTGTGTTTCGGGTCATTGTCATGCTCGAAGACCCAGCCACGACCCATCTTCAATGCTCTTACTGAGGGGCGGATGTTGTTTGCCAAGATCTCGCGATACATGGCCCCATCCATCCTCCCCTCAATACGGTGCAGTCGTCCTGTCCCCTGTCCCCTGTCCCCAAAGAATGATGTTTCCAACTCCATGCTTCACGGTTGGTATGGTGTGCTTTGGGGTTGTACTCATCCTTCTTCCTCCAAACACAGCGAGTGGAGTTTAGACCAAAAAGCTCTATTTTTGCCTCATCAGACCACATGACATTCTCCAATTCCATCTGGTTGATGCAGAGGAGGTCATTGACAAACTTCAGACGGGCCTGGACATGCGCTGGCTTGAGCAGGATTTTAAATCATGACGGCGTAGTGTGTTAGTAATGGTTTTCTTTGAGACTGTGGTCCCAGCTCTCTTCAGGTCATTGACCAGGTCCTGCCGTGTAGTTCTGGGCTAATCCCTCACCTTCCTCATGATCATTGATGCCCCACGAGGTGAGATCTTGCATGGAGCCCCAGACCGAGTGTGATTGACCGTCATCTTGAACTTCTTCCATTTTATAATAATTGCGCCAACATTTGTTGCCTTCTCACAAAGCTGCTTGCCTATTGTCCTGTAGCGCATCCCAGCCTTGTGCAGGTCTACAATTTTATCACTGATGTCCTTACACAGCTCTCTGGTCTTGGCCATTGTGGAGAGGTTGGAGTCTGTTTGATTGAGTGTGTGGACAGGTGTCTTTTATACAGGTAACGAGTTCAAACAGGTGCAGTTAATACAGGTAATGAGTGGAGAACAGGATGGCGTCTTAAAGAACAATTAACAGGTCTGTGATAGCCGGAATTCTTACTGGTTGGTAGGTGATCAAATACTTATGTCATGCAATAAAATGCAAATTAATTACTTAAAAATTATACAATGTGATTTTCTGGATTTCTGTTTTAGATTCTATCTCTCACAGTTGAAGTGTACCTATGATAAAACATTACAGACCTCTACATGCTTTGTACGTAGGAAAACCTGCAAAATCGGCAATGTATCAAATACTTGTTCTCCCCACTGTAAATTACTGCAGTTTAAGACCATCCACAGAACATCCTATATGCCAATGAAACTGAATATTATCCATCTCTGCTGGATGTGTAAATCACAAAAGGGACATATTTGCATATGTTATGAACTTGTGAAGGCTGGCTGAATTCGGGCAAAGAGTGTATTATTTTATCTCTGCATGTCTACAGATTCTCCCTTCTCCCTGGTTTTGTTTGCTTGGAAATGTTGATACTGGAAACTTATCCGAAGACTGTAACCTAGCATTTATAGTGGCTATGAAACGCATCGCCATTAATTGGAAGGTTGGTTATCCTACCACAATGTCACAATGGATGGCAAAAATGCCAAGATGTATCACTAGATTTGATTTATTACAAGGGTTTACTGTGCAACATTCATAATGTCTAGGTGTCTTATATGGAATAGCCTACTGTATGACAAATGGCTCTATTTAATTTACTTTAGTCGAGCAGTCACAAATAGATACAGTGGGGCAAAAAAGTATTTAGTCAGCCACCAGTTGTGCAAGTTCTCCCACTTAAAAAGATGAGGCCTGTAATTTTCATCATAGGTACACTTCAACTATGACAGACAAAATGAGAGAAAAAAATCCAGAAAAATCACATTGTAGGATTTTTAATGAATTTATTTGCAAATTATGGTGGAAAATAAGTATTTGGTCAATAACAAAAGTTTCTCAATACTTTGTTGTATACCCTTTGTTGGCAATGACAGAGGTCAAACGTTTTCTGTAAGTCTTCACAAGGTTTTCACACACTATTGCTGGTATTTTGGCCCATTCCTCCATGCAGATCTCCTCTAGAGCAGTGATGTTTGGGGGCTGTTGCTGGGCAACACGGACTTTCAACTCCCTCCAAAGATTTTCTATGGGGTTGAGATCTGGAGACTGGCTAGGCCACTCCAGGACCTTGAAATGCTTGTTACGAAGCCACTCCTTCTTTGCCCGGGCGGTGTGTTTGTGATCATTGTCATGCTGAAAGACCCAGCCACGTTTCATCTTCAATGCCCTTGCTGATGGAAGAGGTTTTCACTCAAAATCTCACGATACATGGCCCCATTCATTCTTTCCTTTACTGTCGTCCTGGTCCATTTGCAGAAAAACAGCCCCAAAGATTTTCTATGGGGTTGAGATCTGGAGACTGGCTAGGCCACTCCAGGACCTTGAAATGCTTGTTACGAAGCCACTCCTTCTTTGCCCGGGCGGTGTGTTTGTGATCATTGTCATGCTGAAAGACCCAGCCACGTTTCACCTTCAATGCCCTTGCTGATGGAAGAGGTTTTCACTCAAAATCTCACGATACATGGCCCCATTCATCCTTTCCTTTACAGTCGTCCTGGTCCATTTGCAGAAAAACAGCCCCAAAGCATGATGTTTCCACCCCCATGCTTCACAGTAGGTATGGTGTTCTTTGGATGCAACTCAGCATGCTTTGCCCTCCAAACACGACAAGTTGAGTTTTTACCAAAAAGTTTTATTTTGGTTTCATCTGACCATATGACATTCTCCTAATCTTCTTCTGGATCATCCAAATGCTCTCTAGCAAACTTCAGACGGGCCTGGACATGTACTGGCTTAAGCAGGGGGACACGTCTGGCACTGCAGGATTTGAGTCCCTGGCGGCGTAGTGTGTTACTGAGGGTAGGCTTTGTTACTTTGGTCCCAGCTCTCTGCAGGTCATTCACTAGGTCCCCCCGTGTGGTTCTGGGATTTTTGCTCACCGTTCTTGTGATCATTTTGACCCCACGGGGTGAGATCTTGCGTGGAGCCCCAGATCGAGGGAGATTATCAGCGGTCAAGTATGTCTTCCATTTCCTAATAATTGCTCCCACAGTTGATTTCTTCAAACCAAGCTGCTTACCTATTGCAGATTCAGTCTTCCCAGCCTGGTGCAGGTCTACAATTTTGTTTCTGGTGTCCTTTGACAGCTCTTTGGTCTTGGCCATAGTGGAGTTTGGAGTGTGACTGTTTGAGGTTGTGGACAGGTGTCTTTTATACTGATAACAAGTTCAAACAGGTGCCATTAATACAGGTAACGAGTGGAGGACAGAGGAGCCTCTTAAAGAAGAAGTTACAGGTCTGTGCGAGCCAGAAATCTTGCTTGTTTGTAGGTGACCAAATACTTATTTTCCACCATAATTTGCAAATAAATTCATTAAAAAATCCTACAATGTGATTTTCTTTTTTTTCTCATTTTATCTGTCATAGTTGAAGTGTACATATGATGAAAATTACAGGCCTCTCTCAACTTTTTAAGTCGGAGAACATGCACAATTGGTGGCTGACTAAATACTTTTTTGCCCCACAATTTTTTTTTCATGGCCCAAGAGACACCTGTGTGATTTGCGAATGTCTCAGTGGACTAATCAATTGACAAGGCTGCGAGGATACCATGGTTCAAGAATATGGGGATTGTGGCACAGATGCACAAGTCTCTCTCCAGAATGCACTCTTCCTCCATTTCGTGGGCATTCATTGTTTCATAACTTCATTGTGTGCATTATTTGCTGTGTATAAATTCCCCCTTACATAAACTCAGCAAAAAAGAAATGTCCTCTCACTGTCAACTGCGTTTATTTTCAGCAAATTTAACACGTGTAAATATTTGCATGAACATAACAAGATTCAACAACAGACAAACTGAACAAGTTCCACAGACATGTGACCAACATAAATTGAATAATGTTTCCCTGAACATCTCCTCCTCATGGACTGCAACAGATTTGCCAGTTCTTGCTGTGAGATGTTACCCCACTCTTCCACAAAGGCACCTGCAAGTTCCCGGACATTTCTGGGGGGAATGGCCCTAGCCCTCACCCTCCGATCCAAGAGTTCCCAGGCGTGCTCAATAGGATTAAGATCCGGGCTCTTTAATGGCCGTGTCAGAACACGGACATTCCTGTCTTGCAGGAAGTCACGCGCAGAACGAGAAGTGTTGTCATGCTGGGGTGGTAATGTCATGCTGGAGGGTCATGTCAGGATGAGCCTGCAGGAAGGGTACCACATGAGGGAGGACAATGTCTTCCCTGTAACGCACAACGTTGAGATTGCCTGGAATGACAACAAGCTTGGTCCAATGATGCTATGACACACCCTCCACCTCCAAAATGATCCCGCTCCAGAGTACAGGCCTCAGTGTAACACTCATTCCTTGGACAATAAACGCAAATCCGACCATCACCCCTGTTGAGAAAAAAACACGACTCGTCAAAGAGCACTTTTTGCCAGTCCTGTCTGGTCCAGCGATGGTAGGTTTCTTGTGCCCATAGGCGACATTGTTGCCGGTGATGTCTGGTGAGGACCTGCCTCTCTCAGCCTATCACGGACAGTCTGAGCACTGATGGAGGGATTGTGCGTTCCTGGTGCAACTCGGGCAGTTGTTGCCATCCTGTACCTGTCCCGCAGGTGTGATGTTCGGATGTACCGATCTGGTGCAGGTGTTGTTACAAGTGGTCTGCCACTGCGAGGACGATCAGCTGTCAAAACCTGTCTCCCTGTAGCGCTGTCTTGGGCGTCTCACAGTACGTAAATTGCAATTTATTGCCCTTGCCACATCTGCAGTCCTCATGCCTCCTTGCAGCATGCATAAGGCACGTTCACGCAGATGAACAGGGACCCTGGCATCTTTCTTTTGGTGTTTTTCAGAGTCAGTAGAAAGGCCTCTTTAGTGTCCTAAGACGTCATAACTGTGACCTTAATTGCCTACCGTCGGTAAGCTGTTAGGGTCTTAACGACCGTTCCACTGGTGCATGTTCATTAATTGTTTATGGTTCATTGACCAAGCATGGGAAACAGTGTTTAAACCCTTTACAATGAAGATCTGTGAAGTTATTTGGATTTTTACGAATTATCTTTGAAATACAGGGTCCTGAAAAAGGGACATTTCTTTTCTTGCTGAGTTTACATTACCAGTAGTAGCCAGCATTTAACGTTAATTCCCATCAGCTCTAATCTGCAATGTTTGTTTGTTTATGGTCATTTCTGTTAATGCATTCAATATATTTGTATTAGTCATTTACCATTAGTTCTCATTGTCGGAGTGGACATGTGATTTGCAGAACTCACAACCTATGTTACACTTGTGAGAAAAAGGTTGTTTTATTTCATTACACTTACGAGTTGTCAATTTATTCATTGTCTTTTGTTTGAAACGCTCCTGTCAATGTTGAGTAAGGACAAGCACCTAATTACACATATAGAAGTAGGACTAGTCTACCTGGCCTGCCACAATGGATTCCAGGACTGCCTAAAGGGGGAGTCTGCTACAACTGTAGGACGCCCGGTCACTACTCAAGGGACTGCCCATATCCACGGTCTCAACCTCAGTCCCCACCCAGGGGAAGAAGGCCCTTCTACGGCCCACCTAGAGGGAGGGGTGGCTACAGGCCATCCCCTCAGCCACAACCACAGCCGCAATCAAGAATTGAGAGTGAACAACCTGCATACAACCACCCAGTGCCATTTGCCTCCTACCCACCACAGCAGGCGCCGTTCCAGGGTATGTCAGGAGAACACCCACCATGGCAATGAAGCTGCCCATCATCACCACGAGAGAAGGACCTGACTCCTCCACCGAAACAGCTGCTAAAGAATTGAAACTAAGACCCGACCTGGGAAAACATACCACGGACCAAACCTGACCTATGGTTATACACAGGTGGCTGCTGCAACAAAGGAGAGAATGGTGATGTGGCGGACTATGCAGTGGGACAGCAGGACCAGACGGCTCATACGTTACCCTTGAATCAGCCATCATCCCTCAACCAGCACCTGCCAATTAGGTGAAATCATCGGATTTGACGCAGGCCCTCATCAGAGGAAAAGGAAAGACTGTGAATATCTATACAGACTCAGCCTATGCCCATGGAACAGTCCACACTGACGGACCCAGAACTTTTACGAGAAGCACATAGCCACACACACGAAGGCAAACTAAGGATTTTACAGAAGGTGTCTCACATCTGGTGGCACCCTCACATGAAAATATGACAGATTTTTTTTTGTTTAAATTATTTTACTTTATATGACGATGATTTATTTTATGACAAATGAAATGTTTGTGACAGACACAACCCATTGAAACCATATCAAACACCAATGGGCTCATACTCAGTACCTAATGCATGTTTTCAGGATATTAGTATAGACCACACCGACATGGGCCCCGACAAGGTATTCTAAAGATAAACGCTATCTCCTAATTATGATAGATTGGTTTGTTAGCCACTTAACCTAACTAATACCCAGGTATGGCATCCAAAGAAAATTCTAATTTGACTATTTGGCTCACATTTCAATAACAAACACCTGAGACAGGTGGAAGCGATTTGGCATAACACACAGATTTGGTTCTGTGTACCATCCCCCGATCCCAAGGTCTCGTGAAACGCAGGTCAACAGTTTAAATCCAAAAGAGCTAAAGTATGTGCCGGGTCGAAGTTGAAATGGGTCAAAGCCCTGCCCCTGGCGTTGATGGCCATGAGAGCCTCACCAGGGTCAGGCAACCATCTCTCTCCTCATGAGATAATGACTGGTAGAGTCATGCCTGGTCCACCAAGGGAGGGAGGTCATATGCCCGCCCTTGATGTACAACAAATTGTAATGTCTGATTATGTGAAAAAACTGACGGTTCTCTCTGTAGCTCTCTCTGTTCAGGTTCGCAAGGTCCAGGAGAGAGAACTGCCGGAAGCTCCAGCACCACTGAAGGTAAAAATTGGAGACTGAGTAAGGGTGAAGGTCCACAAAAGAAAGTGGCTGGAACCCAGGTGGACTGGTCCGTACGAAGTGAAGGAGGTTACTTCACACTCAGTCCAGGTCAAAGGTAAATTGGGCGCATTGGCACCACCTCACACATTGTACACCAGCTCCAACCCCTTCCCGCACACTGACGGAAGTCAGAACTGACCTAAGTGGTCTACATTCGGTCCCAAATTCTACATCTATTTAGCCAGGGAAAATGGGAGGTTCAACCCATACTCCCTGACTAAATCACACTTTTCCCCCTGGGAACGGTTGGGAATCTCGAGATCCCAGTTTGTTATTTTTCTTCTAATAGGAGGGGTCACTCTACTTACACTCACGTGGCTCATAGACAAACAGATGCACCCACTACCGATTCACACACTGAATTCTACTCTGCCAGGTGAAACTAACTCTCTCTCTCTTCCCTCTTATCTACCACAAGACCATACCGTTTCTAGGCGTGAGGTGAGGGTAACTAAGTGCACCCCCCAGAAGTTGAAGAGCACCACTTTGTGTTTGCCTTTCAATGCCACCACCACTGCTTACCTGCCTTGGAGCCTTTTGGGTCATGCGCGAAATAGTCTGGGGCTACCTGCCTGGACCTATTCCAGTTTTAACTGGTATATAACCAAAGGGGGATATGGTGAGTGGTCTTGGAAAAACCTGGTGGCAGAAACAGGATATGACTGGTCCAGCTATTCCAAGGGACGGGCTGTCCTTGCCTGGCGCAAACGGCTTACACTTTCACGCACTGGTTTTCAAATGAAGCTGATTATACGGCCTGGGACCACTATGGGTTGCCAGGTTTTTACGTTGGCCCCATATGTAGATAGCAGCAGGACCGAAGTCTATTTCACACTATATATCTGCTTTACGCCACAACCACAGCCTACTTCTGTGACGGTGCGGGACGATATGGCGAAGCCACATACCCTACCCCAGCACAGGGATGGGTGGGGTTCTGCTGTTTTAGTGGCCACTACCCCTACCCCGGATGAGAACATTCTGGTTGCTACAGGTGTCTCAGGTTTGTCTAACAATTGGTTATTATTGACCGAACAAGCAGCCAATACAACCCCCACTAGTTGCGTAGTTTGCATGGGTGCAAGACCATTGCTCCGCATTGTCCCGGCCACTGTCAACATCGGATGTTTAATGCCCCTTATGGACAAAGACAATCCGACTGGCAATTGCTCCTTGTGGGATGCAGTTTACCCTGTGGTCTCCGCTACGGTCAGGGCACCAGTATTTTCCTCTGATGTTGCCAGGGCCAAATTCTCCTGTATTAACATGACAGGGGGTATACTACAGTTAGGGTTGCTCCCTGTGGGTTGGTGTACAAATACTATTATAGTAGTGGGTGGTTTTAAGCCAGTGATCAGGGCTGACATCTGGTGGTGGTGTGGGGGACCTCGGCTTTTTGACAGAACTCCCAATAATGCCACGGGTACTTGTGCGCTTGTAACACTTCTGCTGCCTATCTCTGTTTACCCTATAGGTGTGGGTGATTTGGTGACCCGGATACAGGCTGTGGACCCACAGTTTCTGCCTACCAGAACCAAGCGGGAAGCAGCCCCGACTGGTGGGGATCCCACATATATTGATGCCATAGGGGTTCCTAGGGGGGTCCCTGATGAGTACAAGCTGGTGGACCAGGTCGCCGCAGGTTTTGAATCATCTCTCTGCTGGTGGTGCACTGTGAATAAAAATGTTGACCGCATTAACTATATACATTTCAATGTCCAAAAACTAGGTAATTGGACTCAACAAGGTTTTGAGGCCGTACATGGTCAACTGGCTGCCACCTCACTTATGGCTTTTCAAAATCGCATTGCCGTTGACATATTGCTGGCTGAGAAGGGTGGGATATGTTTTATGTTTGGGGAGCAATGTTGCACATTTATCCCTAATAACACAGCCTCTGATGGCAGCCTCACTTTGGCGTTAGAAGGCCTGCGTACCCTTAATGGTAAAATGAAATCCCACTCTGGGGTTGATACCAGCATGTGGGACTCCTGGATGGATGCATTTGGTAAATATAAGGTCTTGGTATCTACTATTCTGGTCTCTATCTCGGTGTTCGTTGCTATATTAACCCTCTGTGGCTGTTGTTGCATCCCATGTGCCCGCTCCCTGCTTTTTCGTGTTATTACTTCTGCTATTCCACCAAATAATGACCCTGCACTGATGTTCCCCCTCCTACAACAGGGGGATCCTCTGGTGGAGTTTGAAACATGCACATATGAGTAGTTGTCACGTCTCTTTCGAGACGTAAAGAAGGGGACTATAAATTTTATTTGCTTTTAATTCCTGTCACGTCTCTTAGGAGACGTGAAAAGGGGGATTTGTAATGAAGTGCTATTTTCCTATGCAAATGACCAGCTTACTGCTATTGCATTGCTATAACTGTGACAACACATAGCAACGTATTTTCACAGTAAAACATGGAAGGGCCATACAGAATCTCTCACACACGCACTCACTGAAAAGACACACAGACTTGCCAAGACAGGAACGCACACACACGCAGCCCCTCCCCTTCTGGATGAGCTCCGAAGACAAAGAACTCCGTCGAGAACCAATGGGATACTGACACCAGGCTGGAGGAGACTGTCTATCATCTGCAAACAACCCATCAGAAAGCCAGGACTACTAGAATCTACCTACGTCATTTCAATGTATAAAATGAACTGTATGATTGTGACCGGCCTCTTTCTTTTTCCAATGGTTCGCATGAGAACTTGACGAAAGGAGCCGTGCACGTAATTGCCAGATATCATTACTCTTGAATAAACGGCCTTTACTATACCGTATCCGCCTTGTCCAGCGTCTCGACTTGGTCTCATTTCTCATATACCTATTCATCAACAGGGCCTAGACTATACAATGTCTCAAGTTTGCTAGTGTAACAGTATAGACCAGGGACGCTCTGCACACGTCAACAGTCACCCTCGAAGCATCGTTACCCATCGCTCCACAAAAGCCGCGGCACCACTACATCAAGGTCTCAGAGCAAGTGACGTCACCGATTGAAACGCCACTAGATAGCCATTTCACATCGGCTACACTCACCCCCCTTTTGACCTCCTCTTTCCGCAGCAACCAGTGATCCGGGTCAACAGCATCAATGTAACAGTATAGACTTTATGTCCGTCCCCTCACCCCGACCTGAGCGCGAACCAGGGACGCTCTGCACACGTCAACAGTCACCCTCGAAGCATCGTTACCCATCGCTCCACAAAAGCCACGGCCCTTGCTGAGCAATGGGAACCACTACTTCAAGGTCTCAGAGCAAGTGACGTCACCGATTGAAACGCCACTCGCGCTAACCAGCTAGCCATTTCACATCCTGCTACACTAGCACGAGTTTTGGGGCGACACAGTTGACAGTTGATACAACGTTTTAAAATCGTTGCAGACAAGCCATGCTTAGCCAATGTAATTTATAGGATAATTATTGTTATTTTCTACCTGCCGGCTGTAATGTTTGTATGTGTTGGCTTTATGTAGGTTATAGTTGGCAAATGGCAATAAAAGTAACTTTTAGATTTGTATCATTTTCATTTAGATAGAATGTAAATTAACAACAGCCAATGATTTTGAGATACAAAGACTATAATAAATTACATGAACCTGTTCCACAAAATTGCATATGAAAATCATAACTGGCACGGAAATTGGTAGAAATGGTAAGATAAATTGGCACTCCAAATGGAGAAGGTTGCCGACCGCTGGTGTAGTCTATTACCGGCAACTTCAGGAGCATAACAGCTGAATCTGTGAAAGTCAGCAGGAGAAGGCGGGTCAGGAACAGTTTTTTTTCCTTCTGGTTAGGCTATCTTGGTCTCCGGCTCCATTTGAGTCATTTGTGTGTCTTCTTTTGTTTAATCAAACAGTGTGCTAAAAGCAGCTGACTAGTTCAGTACTTACTGTTGATTTTATTAAAACACATAGGGTGTGTCTATATATGGAAAAATACACGTTAAAAAAATGTATTAATAGATTGCTCAAAAGAAAATACTACTCTTGGTTTATCGGACCGGTCCTAGTAGAAATGCAGTAAATGAGCTATAGATGTCCAAAACCATTCAGAGGGAGGACCCCCCTCTATGGTTATGCCTCCCCCCACTTCTAAAACCAAAGTTGCACCTGATGTAAAAACTATAAGAGGCACTGATTCAGTTGTTCCTAACTCACTTCACAACTTATATGCAGCCCACAGATATAAACTGCACAAGACTGAAACATTTATGGATTTAAGGTATCGTTTTCTCAAGCCGCCCGCCTACCACGCGAACTTCCTCCACACAATATGTAACGATCCTAAAGTCAACCCTGGTTTTCTAAAGTAGACAAACGGTATATTGGTGGAGATCGATAAGCAATTGCAAGATTAAAACGCAAAAGGACTGACTGTGTCTACACGATCAAACAGCCTAAGTAAACCACGTTAACACATCAACCATTTAATATTTAGTTGTGCACATACCTGTTGAATTAAAAGTAATCCATTTTGAATCGCAACTTTCACCATATACATAATTGTACATTTTCCGCCCGACTGCTGTAAATCCCAAACCGACAAATGTGGTTGAGATTGGTTCGAACGCGTTCACAAAAACATTCGATATCAAGACATAAAATACGAAAAAGGTTTTGTATGTTGCTCTCATTTTCACTTCAAATAAACACGTAGTTAGCTACCAAGTTTGTCATTTAGGAGTGCAAAGACGTTAGAAAGAATGCAAAACAGATATTTCCTCCTACGTATTCATTATGCGACACCAACACAGCAAAAATGTATCTGTAGCAAAATTGTCGTCACCAGGTATAATCCGCGTTTACATACTAGTCATGGATCAAATCATTCTGCTGGTGTTTTGACATTTATTCACACGTTTAAAGGTGACATTCTAGAATCCACATCTTCACAAGAGGGCAGATGGGTCATAGTAACTGTTAAACTTGACAATGCTATTTTCATCATCTGTAATGTATACGGACATAACTCACATGCTCCTAATAAGACCCTTTTTACCCAATTTACCAGGAATGTACAGGATTTAAACAACAAATACTCTGAGGCTTTTCTAATTATTTCAGGGGATTTTAATGAAACACCTGATGCATCTGCTGATCGTTTTCCTCCTAGAACAGTCAAAACTTTCAAAATAGTAACATTATCATTACATTATGCAAGGATCTCTGTGTTGAGGATGCTTGGCGTTATTTCAATCCGGATGCTAAGGGTTATACCTGGACCAACAAAACTATGTCACGTAAATCTAGAATAGATTTATTCCTAATTTCCCCTTTTTTGTTACAATTTGTTATAGATGTAGATCATCAGTTGGCTCCCTTTTCTGATCATCACTTGATTTCCCTGAATTTGCAAGCTACTAAAAAAATCAAAAGGTACTCGGGGATATTGGAAATTAAACAATACACTTCTTAAAGATACTGATCTCATTGAAAACATCAAATCATTAGCTAAAGATATTTTTGCTAGAAAAGACTTGGGTCATGGAAGTCGATGGGAATTTTTCAAATATAAAGTCAGTGTGGTAGTCATTAAACGCGCCAAAGAGCTGATGCAATTAAAGAACAATAGAGAAAAGGAGATGATGAGCAAGCTTGACCGTTTTCTAAAGAAAGATATTCTATCTGAAGAAGAGGAGTCTGTGTTCAGGTCTTTACAACTAGAATTAGAACAGACTTACACGGATCTGGCAAAGGGTGCCTTTGTAAGGTCAAGAGCCAAATGGATTGAAGAGGGGGAAAAAAAACACTAGTTACTTTTTTGCACTTGAAAAGAGAAACTACAAAAGAAAATCTATAACTGCACTCAAAATTAACAATGTTTTATGCAAAGATCCCATTACAATATCATCATTTGTCAATTCCTTTTATGAAAACCTTTACAATCTCAGGAAGATGGTTGTGAAAGTTACATTTGCCACATTCAGAATTGTGTCCCTGTAATTGAGGATGATTTCCACTCACAGTTTGCGATTCACCTGTGTCAATTGGCGAAATTAGAGAGAATTCAATGAAAAAAGGGAAATCACCTGGCCCTGATGGCCTGTCAGTTGAATTCTATAGACAGTTTTGGGAGTTACTAGAAGACCCGATTTTCAATATGTTTCAAGATTGCATTAAAAAAGGGGAAATGGTCTCCACTATGAAACAGGGCCTTATTTCACTGATTCCGAAGCCTGATAAAGACCCTTCTCTCATTGACAATTGGAGACCAATTACTTTATTAAATACTGATTACAAATTGATTGCTCTGCTTTATGCCAAAAGATTAAAGAAAGGAATAGATACCATTATAAATGAGACTTAAACAGGATTTATGAAGGGCAGTCACATAAGCTCTAACATTCGTTTAGTCTTGGACCTTGTAGATTATTCAGATGCAATTGACTCAGATGCGGTTGTCCTATTTCTGGACTTCTGTAAAGCCTTTGACACAATTGAACATTAATTTCTCTTTAGGTCTCTTAAACTTTTTGGATTTTTGGATTTGAACATTTTATTAAAGTAATTCGCATGTTTTACAAATATATAAATAGTTCTGTGCTACTAAACCTTAATACTTCCAAAAGATTTAGTATCAACAGAAGTGTACGACAGGGATGCCCAATTTCGCCATTTTTATTCATTTTGGTTGTGGAACTTCTATCTCTAGAAATTCGGAATGATGCAAATTTGTATGGCTTAACCATTTTTAACAAAGAAATTAAAATGTCCCAACTGGCTGATGATACTACTCTTTTCTTAAGAGACAAAGACCAGGTCGCACATGCCGTTAATGCTATAACTGCATTTTCTATTGCATCAGGATTAAAACTGAATGTTTCTAAATGTGAAATCTTATGTTTATTTGACTCTGATGATAAATAAATTGAAAATATTCCTGCAAAGGACTGTGTTAAATATTTAGGAATACATCTGTCAAAAAACCACTTAGTCAGACAACATTTGAATTTTTCTCCTAAAATTAAGAGAACTACAAATATATTTATTAATTGGCTACAAAGAGATCTTTCTCTACTTGGGAGAGTACTTCTGTCCAAGGCAGAGGGACTGTCTCATTTTGTGTACCCCTCATTATCGTTATGTGTAAATCCAGCTACTTGTAAAGAGATCAATAAGACCTTTCTTGACTTCATCTGGAAAAATAAGTCTCACAAAAAAAATGTCCTTTCTAACCAAAGAGCTGAAGGCGGTCTAGAAGTGTTGGACTTTGTTGACATAAATAACACTTTCAAGATAAACTGGTTGAAAAAATGTTTGCTCGATACTGATTCAATAATGTGTTTAATAAAATGCGAGGTCTTAAATTCTTACTGAAATGTCATTATATTTCTGAAAAATTACCTGCTAAATTGACTAGGTTTCACAAGCTTTACTGGCCTGGAAAATATGTTTCCTGCACAATTGTTCCCCTCATAAAGCTCTTTTGTGGAATAATTCAGACATAACTGTAAGGAATAAGTCATTGTTCTACCCCAGCTGGCATGAGAGGAATATTGACTTTGTCCTTGATATTTTCGACAACAAGGGTAATATTCTCACATATGAACAATTTATAACATTGAAAGAGTTTCCAATACTTTTCAGAGAGTTTATTTCTGTGATCAAAGCCGTTCCCAGTGGTCTAACTACACTTATGAAAAGTCATCTTAATTTTGGGAATGATCACAAAGTTTATCCAGAACTCAGATTGGAAGGCGTGGGCTTACTTGAGAAATCTTGTTGTAATAAATATATAAGACAAATTATTCATTCACAAAACCAGCTTACACCGAGAGGAAAGTTTTTCTGGAACATGCTTATTTCTAACATTGTCTGGAAAAATGCATGGTTAAGACCTTACAAATACTGTAACAAAGTTAAGGAAGTGCACTTCAACATTTTGCATAAGATATATCCATGTAATTCTATGATGTCCAAATTTGTGGCTATTGATGATATCTGCGTTTTCTGTGAAAAAGAAGGTGAGAATCTGTCTCACTTGTTCTTTGAATGTAAATTTGTGTCCGAATTTTGGGAAAACCTTGCAAAGTACTTATATACAATTATGAACACTGCCTATAATTTGAACATAAAAGATATAATATGTTACTATTGCAATGATAACAAAACCACTGAAATTATTGTATTTTTTTTATTCTTGTTGCCAAATACTTTATACACAAACAAAAATTCCAGAATTCTATACCAAAATTACAAATTTTTCTGATTGAATTTAATTATCTTATTAAAACACTAACCCTAGTGAATAACAAAAAGATATCATTATAATAAGATATTTTCAGAGTGAATATAATTGCACTTAAATTGTTTCTTTTTTTGTATTTTATTGATATTTTCTGTATGTTTGAGCATTGTTAATACCTGTGTTTGGTTTGCTAGACATGTTTGATGTAGCAATGTAAGTTGATTTTTGTATTGTGAATAATAAAATAATAATAAATAAATAATAAAATAAAAAATAAAAATACTAGTCGTAAGTAAGAAATTCTGATTATTTGAATTGCTAACTTGTTTAGTTATATACGTGCAGCTTTCAATGAGACAAGTCGGGCATTTCCGAGTTCACTAGTTCCTACTAGCATTTTTGCTGGTTGCCACTCATTACCCCACAGCCAGAAAAGGGATCGCATTCAACATCGGCTACGTTAGACCATGGTTTGTCACATGGATGTCATTCGGCATTTCAAAGTTAAAACAGCTAATTATATTCAAACGCACACAATGTTAAGGGCCAGAGGTGTTCCTGCTGAGCCAGAGAGATGCAAGTAGCGAAGGAAGGACCACAATACATTTACTTACTACAAACGAGGATATGTTAAAAGAAACTAAAGCTGCAACGCCATTAATACATCTAGGAAATACCCCCCAAAATAAACCTTACCACACCGATACTAAATGTTGATATTACCTGCTGTTTTTAGGAGATCCACTCTGGTATACAACATTCGTGAAAATTGTAAAACACATACCAACCGCTATGCTGGTACTGATGGGATAAATCGTCGCAGTGATGTTCAACAACAGAAACCCTGGCAGAAAACTGTCGCATCTTTGACAGTGTTTACGAGCTAGCTAGCTAGCTGTGTATATTTACCTATACAAACTTGATTGCAGACTAGGTTAAGTAAAATTAGACACAAAATGGTATCAAAGAATACAGACAACACCACCTGAGCGAGCCACAACTCTGTGGTTTGAGCTTCTTCTATGATATAATGGCGGTCCGTGTATGCCGCCACCTGCTGTAGTGTGCATACAACATTTCTAAATCCTCCTTCCTAAATCAGTACTTTTGAGAAAATACAAAAGAGCCCTACTAGCATACCCTCCCCCATATCCTCCACACACTGGAGGGCAACTATTATCGGCAACAGTTCAACTGAGTATACCGAAAGTTAATCTCTTAATCTTCTACATATCTGCACATCAAATTCAGGAATGTAAACGCCTGCTCCTGTGCGCCCACTATCTGGGTCCTTGGATCCATCTGTGAAAAGAGGTAAAAAAGGCTAAAAACTTCTACCAATGTAATTGTCAACCAGTTTCCCTATATCACTGACTTCTGACCAATCTTTCCTCTTCCCTACCAAGGTTAGATCAACAACAGGATCTGGGAGTAACTATGGAAGAACATCCCCTATCACCACAGGAGGGCCAACCTCTAAGTCCCTCAAACCACTCTCATGAGCAAGCTGTATCACATCCCAGCCGTGATTGGGAGTCTCAAAGGGCGGTGCATAATTGGCCCAGTGTCGTCCGGGTTAGGGTTTGGCCGGGGTAGGCCGTCATTGTAAATAAGATTTGTTCTTAACTGACTTGTCTAGTTAAATAAAAAATCTTTTCAACTGTCCAACCAAAACCACTACCTTGTCTACTAGTATGTTCCCAACCATCATCTTGGACAGTAGCAATGGGATGCACAACCTCAGCCTCTCAACATAAGCCAATAAGCTAATGACCATTTTTTATGCCGTATATCCAAAGCCATCTCACCTGCCTACACTAGTAAGGCACATACAGATGTTTATTTAAATGCACCAATACATATCCTTAAAGCTATACACTGGATTTTGTCCAGCTTCTGAAGCAAAATCTTTAGCGCTGTTCCATAAACTATACACCCGTAATCAATTGTCGTCCTGATCAGAGCTCTATAAATATCAATCAACGATTGTCTGTCAGCACCCCATTCATAACCAGAGACCGAGCGCATAAGATTCATCACCTTCTTACACTTTGTTTCAACATTGACATTATCTTTCCATTTATATCACTCATTGAACAATAGATCCAAATATTTGTACTTAGAAACCATCCTTATAGGCTGTCCATACAGAAACAACTGTATATTATCTGAAACTTTCTTATTCAAGAAGAACATAAAAGACTTCGCCACTGACAATTTAAAACCCCAGTCAATCAACCATCTTTCAACATCCACTATAGCTTGTTGAATAGATTTGATCACATGAGAAACATTCCTTCCCCTCCAAATAGCCACATCAGTATATAGGGAAGCCCTAATACCTCTACCTACATTCGAAAACACTTTGTTAATCATAATGTTGAAGAAAATAGGACTGATAGCACTGCCTTCAGGAATAACATTGTCAACTCCATAGGCATCAAATAAAAATGCTCCTATTTTTACTTGAAAAGAGCGGTTACATAAGGCCATAGCCCAGTTATATAATCTCTCACCAATACCAATTCTTTCCATCTTATTCAGTAGGCCTTTTCTCCACATAGTGTCATAAACCTTTTCAATGTAAAAAAAAAAGACAGTAGCCATGACTTCTTTCATGACCAGAGTTTTTTTCAAATTCATTGCTCACCTTTACTAATGCATCCAAAGTAGATCTACCTTTACGGAATCCACTTTGACATTGACTCAATAAACCTCTATGTTCCAGGAAATATGACAATCTACTGACTATCATCTTTTCCATCAGTTTACACAAGTTAGAGGTCAGTGCTATTGTTCTATAAATATCAGCACATGAAGGGTCCTTACCAGGCTTTACAAAAGGTAATATTTTTGCACGTTTCCAATCAGAAGGAATAACACCCTCACTCCAAATTGTATTAAATAATCCCAGGAGAACAGGTAGATGCTTATACTACATAGCACAACTGATCATGACCTGGGGCTGTATACAGTGGGGAGAACAAGTATTTGATACACTGACTATTTTGCAGGTTTTCCTACTTACAAAGCATGGTAGAGGTCTGTAATTTTTATCATAGGTACACTTCAACTCTGAGAGACAGAATCTAAAACAAAAATCCAGAAAATCACATTGTATGATTTTTAAGTAATTAATTTGCATTTTATTGCATGACATAAGTATTTGATCATCTACCAACCAGTAAAAATTCCATCTCTCACAGACCTGTTAGTTTTTCTTTAAGAAGCCCTACTGTTCTCCACTCATTACCTGTATTAACTGCACCTGTTTGAACTCGTTACCTGTATAAAAGACACCTGTCATGTGGTCTGAGGAGACAAAAATAGAGCTTTTTGGTCTAAACTCCACTCGCCGTGTTTGGAGGAAGAAGAAGGATGAGTACAACCCCAAGAACACCATCTCAACTGTGAAGCATGGAGGTGGAAACATCATTCTTTGGGGATGCTTTTCTGCAAAGGAGACAGGACGACTGCACCGTATTGAGGGGAGGATGGATGGGGCCATGTATCGCGAGATCTTGGCCAACAACCTCCTTCCCTCAGTAAGAGCATTGAAGATGGGTAGTGGCAGGGTCTTCCAGCATGACAATGACCCGAAACACACAGCCAGGGCAACTAAGGAGTGGCTCCGTAAGAAGCATCTCAAGGTCCTGGAGTGGCCTAGGCAGTCTCCAGACCTGAGCCCAAAAGAAAATCTTTGGAGGGAGCTGAAAGTCCGTATTGCCCAGGGACAGCCCCGAAACCTGAAGGATCTGGATAAGGTCTGTATGGAGGAGTGGGCCAAAATCCCTGCTGCAATGTGTGCAAACCTGGTCAAGAACTACAGGAAACATATGATCTCTGTATTTGCAAACTAAGGTTTCTGAACCAAATATTAAGTTCTGCTTTTCTGATGTATCAAATACTTATGTCATGCAATAAAATGCAAATTAATTACTTAAAAATCATACAATGTTGTATGGCTGAACGCACCTCATGTATGGTAAAAACAGCATCCAAAGAAGAGTCAACAGTATCTCTTTTCTTGTACACATTAACATGACGATTTAAAATCTCACACCTGCGTTGCTTAAATACTTCATCCAAAGTAACCCAACTACAGTATGTACCCTAGCAAATGTGTTCCCTAACAAGTCAGCTTTTTCTTTATCAGTTACGGACATTTTTTGACCCACAACCATAAATGGAATTCGAGTGGACTTGCTTCTTCCAATCATTTTATTCAACATAGACCATAAATCTATCAGTTCAGTACCCCTTGCCTATTGTAAAGCAGAACTGTCTTCGTGCATTTCTCTTGACAGACTTAATGACCCTACATACTAGAGGAAATCGACTAGATTATCAGGAGTCATATTCCTACGCAACACTCTTTAAGCCCTATTTCGTTCTCGACTAACAGTCCCTCTTCAGTCCACCAAGGAATCACCTTCTTCACTCACTGGAACCACCCACTTCACTCATTGGTACATATACATTCGCAGCACTCAAAATCGGAGGTCACAGAGGCAGCACATACATCAACCAGCCTCTCTAAAGACAACTGTCCAATAGACTTTAAGCAATGATCTCCAAACCTTTCCCAGTCTGCTTCTGAATGGTACCGTATCTGGAATAGTAACATCTAAGTTTGTGGTAAAACCAAATCTGGAAATGATCACTTCCAACAGTAGAATAATTCATTACATTACATTCACACAAAGATGCAATAGAGTTAGAAGCCGTTATGAGGTCCAGGCCGGATGCAACCCCTCTAACAACATCAACTCTTGTACCACATCCATCGTTAAGACATACAAATTCTCTTGTTTCCATCATATCTTCCACAATAGTACTATTAGCATCTGTATGTGTGCTTCCCCATAAACTACTATGTGCATTAAAGTCGCTGCACATACCTCTAGAGCCCAACTCTCCTGATATTTCATCAAACACCTCTAATGATAGTTGACGACAAGGGTGGTAAAAAATGGTGTAACTTAATATTACTACCTGCACTGTAGATTTCCACCATTGAGCATTCATATTCAGATGGGACAGTTATATTACGATATACAAGACTTTCCCTTATGAATGTAGCACACCCACCACCCTGTTTAGCTGATCTATCAGATCTGATTGAACAATAACCTGGAATAAAAAAATCTAGATGTTTCTTGAACACATATCACATCAAGTTTGATCTCTAAATCTATTACATATTTCTTAAACTCCTGACAGTTAGCAATAAGGCGTCTGGAATTCCACTGAAGGATAACAAAAATCATGACTCTAATGATCATCATACTGAGTGTCACGAACCTTGCCGAAGACGGTGCCTCTTCCTGTTCTGGCGGTGCTCGGCGGTCGTTGTCGCCGTCCTATTAGCTGCCATCGATTTCCTTTCCGTTTGTTTTTGGTTATTGGGTAATTGGGTACACCTGTTTTGTATTAGGTTTGTTTGTAGGGTATTTAAGGGCACTAGGCCCGCTGGGTATTTGTGCGGGCTTGTTTGTGTTACTCTGTGTTTGATGGTGTGAGTTATTCGTACATTTATTCTCCGGACTATTTTGTCCTGTTGTTTGGACCGGCAACTTATTATACGCCCTGTGTGTTGGCGTGACTGTTTTGTTGCACTGGGGAATAAATTTGAAGGAAAGACTGAACCCTGCTCTCTGCGCCTGATTCCACCCACCACCACTCCTAGTTGATCGTAACAGAAGCCCGCACCACTGAAATGGAATCAGCAGGAGCAGCGACCACCCCTCTCCCCACTATGGAGGAGCACGTTCACCACCACACAGCGGTCCTCCATCGGATTGGTACCGCGATGGACCAGATGATGGAGAGGATGGAACGATGGGAGAGGAGTGGCCTACCGACGTCTACCCCAGCTCCCCAACTGCCGACATCACCTACTCCACCTACGTCATCCTCTGGGTCCGGCGCACTGCGTCTCTCCCCCCCCGAGGGAGTACGATGGAGCGGCGGCTGGGTGCCAGGGATTTTTGCTCCAGGCTAGAGCTCTACCTGGCTACCGTGCGTCCGGCTCCCTCGGGTGAGGAGAGTGTGAGCCTCCTCGTCTCCTGTTTAACGGGCAGGGCCCTGGACTGGGCTAACGCGGTCTGGAACAGTCCAGACTCGGCTCGGGACAACTACCTGGAGTTCACCCCCCGTTTCCGAGCTGTGTTCGATCATCCACCAGAGGGTAAAGCGGCGGGTGAGCGACTGTTCCACCTCAGACAGGAGACGAGGAGCGCACAGGACTTCGCGTTGGAGTTTAGGACCCTAGCTGCTGGTGCTGGGTGGAATGACAGGGCCCTGATGGACCATTACCGGTGTAGTCTCCGGGAGGACGTCCGCCGGGAGCTAGCTTGCAGGGACACAACTCTCTCCCTGGATGAAATAATAGACATGTCTATTCGATTGGACAACCTGCTAGCTGCCCGCGGGCGTTCAGAAGGGGTCCTGTTAATTCCACCTTCCAGCTCTCCCACTCCCACTCCGATGGAGTTGGGAGGAGCTGCATCTAGGGGGATCAGAGGGGGCTCCTCCTGCTCCTATTGTGGACGGAGAGGACACACTCGGACCGGTGTTGGAGGAGTCCCTCTGGGAGTCGAGAGGGTCGGCGGAACACTCCTCGGCCACCCCAGGTGAGTAAGCACCAAACTCACCCAGAGCTCCCTGTTGGTCACATGTTTTTGTAAAAAAAAAATCCTGCGTTTTCCCCCTCTCTTCAGCATAAGGCGCTAGTCGATTCAGGCGCAGCTGGGAGTTTTATGGATCGTGGACTCGCCCGTAAATTGGGTATTCCGTTAGTACAGATAGACCCACCTGTCCCCGTGCACTCCTTAGATAGCCGACCGTTAGGGTCAGGGTTGGTCAGGGAGGCCACGATTCCGCTGGACATGGTAACGCAGGGGAATCATAGGGAGAGGATCAGTTTCTACCTTATTGATTCACCTGGGTTTCCGGTGGTGTTGGGGGTTCCCTGGCTGGCTATTCACAATCCCCTTATTTCCTGGAAACAGGGGGCTCTTAAGGGGTGGTCAGACGAGTGTTCAGAGAGGTGTATAGGAGTTTCCATCGGTGCCACGACGGTGGAGAGTCCAGACCAGGTTTCCACCGTGCGCATTCCCCCAGAATATGCCGATTTGGCTATCGCTTTTAGTAAGAAGAGGGCGACCAAATTACCACCCCATCGACGGTGGGATTGCGTGATAAACCTCCAGGAGAACGCTGCACTTCCCCGGAGTCATGTGTACCCGCTGTCACAGGAGGAGACGGTGGCTATGGAAACATATGTCACGGAAGCTCTGAGACAGGGGTACATTCGGCCCTCCATGTCACCCGTCTCCTCAAGTTTCTTTTTTGTGAGGAAAAAGGAGGGAGGTCTGCGTCCGTGCATTGATTATCGAGGTCTCAATTCGATCACAGTGGGTTTTAGTTATCCGCTACCTCTCATCGCTACGGCGGTGGAATCATTCCACGGAGCGCGTTTCTTCACAAAACTGGACCTCAGGAGCGCGTATAATCTGGTGCGTATTCGGGGAGGAGACGAGTGGAAAACAGCGTTTAGTACCACATCAGGCCACTATGAGTACCTCGTCATGCCGTATGGGTTGATGAATGCTCCAGCCGTCTTCCAATCCTTTGTAGATGAGATTCTCAGGGACTTGCACGGGCAGGGTGTGGTAGTGTATATTGATGACATCTTGATTTATTCTGCCACACGCGCCGCGCATGTTTCCCTGGTGCGCAGGGTTCTTGGGCGACTGCTGGAGCATGACCTATATGTCAAGGCTGAGAAATGTGTGTTCTCCAAACCAGCCGTTTCCTTCCTGGGTTATCGCATTTCCAGCTCGGGGATGATGATGGAGTGTGACCGCGTTAACGCCGTGCGTAATTGGCCGACTCCGACCACGGTAAAGGAGGTGCAGCGATTTGTAGGGTTTGCCAATTACTACCGGAGGTTTATCCGGGGTTTTGGCCAAGTAGCGGCGCCCATTACCTCACTGCTGAAGGGGGGGCCGGTGCGTCTGCAGTGGTCAGCAGAGGCTGATGGAGCCTTCAACCAGTTGAAGGCACTGTTCACTGGGGCTCCCCGTGTTGGCGCATCCGGACCCTTCGTTAGCATTCATAGTGGAGGTGGATGCGTCCGAGGCTGGGGTTGGAGCCGTGCTGTCTCAGCGCTCGGGTACGCCACCGAAGCTCCGTCCCTGCGCTTTCTTTTCTAAGAAGCTGGGTCCGGCGGAGCAGAACTATGATGTGGGGGACCGGGAGTTACTAGCTATGGTAAAAGCCCTGAAGGTGTGGAGACACTGGCTAGAGGGGGCTAAACACCCTTTTCTCATCTGGACTGACCACCGTAATCTGGAGTATATTCGAGCAGCGAGGAGACTGAATCCGTGTCAGGCTAGGTGGGCCATGTTCTTTAAACGTTTTAGATTTACGATCTCTTACAGACCAGGTTCCCTCAACACTAAGGCTGACGCGCTGTCCCGTCTCTATGACACCGAGGACCGGTCCATCGAACCCACTCCCATCCTTCCAGCCTCTCGGCTGGTGGCCCCAGTGGTATGGGAGGTGGACGCGGACATCAAGCGAGCGTTGAGGGTTGAACCTGCGCCTACACAGTGTCCGACTGGTAGAAGTTACGTACCGCTTGGTGTCCGTGATAAGTTGATTCGGTGGGCCCACACACTACCGTCTGCGGGTCATCCGGGGATTGATAGGACAGTGCGGGGTCTTAGGGGGAAATACTGGTGGCCCACCTTAGCTAGGGATGTGAGGCTCTATGTCTCTTCCTGTTCGGTATGCGCCCAGAGTAAGGCTCCTAGGCACCTTCCTAGAGGGAAGTTACAGCCCCTCCCGGTTCCACAACGGCCATGGTCCCATCTCTCGGTAGATTTCCTTACTGATCTTCCCCCATCTCAGGGGAACACTACCGTTCTGGTCGTTGTGGATCGGTTCTCTAAGTCCTGCCGTCTCCTCCCATTGCCTGGTCTCCCTACGGCCCTACAGACTGCAGAGGCTCTATTTACCCACGTCTTCCGGCACTATGGGGTTCCAGAGGATATCGTCTCCGATCGGGGTCCCCAGTTCACGTCTCGGGTTTGGAAGGCGTTTATGGAGCGTCTGGGGATCTCGGTCAGCCTTACCTCTGGTTATCACCCCGAAAGTAATGGGCAGGTGGAGAGAGTAAACCAGGAAGTGGGCAGGTTTCTGAGGTCGTATTGCCAGGACCGGCCAGGAGAATGGGCGAGGTACGTCCCGTGGGCAGAGTTAGCCCAGAACTCTCTTCGGCATTCGTCCACGAATATGTCGCCATTCGAATGCGTACTGGGCTACCAGCCGGTCCTGGCTCCGTGGCATCAGAGTCAGACCGAGGCTCCTGCGGTGGAGGAGTGGGTACAGCGCTCTAGAGAGACCTGGCGGGCAGTCCAGGATTCTCTCAGGCAGGCCAGTGAACGGCAGAAGAGAGACGCTGACCGCCACCGCAGCGAGGCCCCGGTGTTCGCACCAGGGGACAGGGTCTGGCTCTCGACCCGAAACCTGCCCCTCCGCCTGCCCTGCCGGAAGCTGGGGCCGCAGTGTGTGGGGCCATTTAAAGTCCTGAGGAGGATAAACGAGGTGTGTTATAGATTGCAACTTCCCTCTTATTATCGTATTAACCCCTCGTTTCATGTGTCTCTCCTCAGGCCGGTGGTAGCTGGTCCCCTACAAGACAGTGAGGTACCGGAGGTCCCTCTGGACATCGAGGGGTCCCCGGCGTACACAGTACGAGCTATTCTGGACTCGAGACGCCGGGTGAGGGGCCTGCAGTACCTCGTGGACTGGGAGGGGTACGGTCCGGAGGAGAGGTGCTGGGTACCGGGGAGGGACATTTTAGATCCTTCCCTCTTGAGGGATTTCCATCGCCTCCACCCGGATCGCCCTGCGCCTCGTCCTCCGGGTCGTCCTCGAGGCCGGGGTCGGCGCGCTGCGGGGGCCGCGCGTCAGGGGGGGGGGGGTACTGTCACGAACCTTGCCGAAGACGGTGCCTCTTCCTGTTCGGGCGGTGCTCGGCGGTCGTCGTCGCCGGCCTATTAGCTGCCATCGATTTCCTTTCCGTTTGTTTTTGGTTATTGGGTAATTGGGTACACCTGTTTTGTATTAGGGTTTGTTTGTAGGGTATTTAAGGGCACTAGGCCCGCTGGGTATTTGTGCGGGCTTGTTTGTGTTACTCTGTGTTTGATGGTGTGAGTTATTCGTACATTTATTCTCCGGACTATTTTGTCCTGTTGTTTGGACCGGCAACTTATTATACGCCCTGTGTGTTGGCTGTGTTTTGTGTCTGTGTTTTGTTGCACTGGGGAATAAATTTGAAGGAAAGACTGAACACTGCTCTCTGCGCCTGATTCCACCCACCACCACTCCTAGTTGATCGTAACACTGAGACATTCCCTCATTAGTATTATTAGGAGTCAACATATCAACAATCATGGCGATAGTAACATCTGTTACTCTTAAAAACTCTGTTGCGTCTTCCACAATGATCTTCAACTTGGCAGTTATTTTTTTCCACAAACACAGTCAGGTTGATAATCTTTCCAATGAAGGCTATAAAGTCAATCTGATTAACTCTTAAGGTGTCCTTTGAAACAACACATTTGCGAGAGCAAGATTTCTGAACAGGTCTTGTATCCGTGTCTGGACCAATATGAGCAACATTTCCTACAGTAGGTCCGCTTATTCCAGGAGTAACCCTGATATCTCCATCATTCTACCTTGCAGTCTCTGCATAAGAGACATTATGAGTGATTTTATATGTTTTTTACTCTTTCTGCACCTGGCATCCACCAAATGCTGCACTGTGTTCCCCCCCCCACAATTACTACATTTAACTTTGACATGGTTCCCACGTTCACCATAATCATGTTCCCCTCCACACTTGGCACATATTTTCTTTCCTTTGCACAGATCCGCTACATGTCCCATTCTTTGGCATTTAAAACACCTTAATAGAGGTGGGACACTCTCTAACAGTGAAAGGCAGAAAGCCCATCTGTGCTTTCTTAGGTACAGCCTTCTCAAACATGAATAATGCTGACAGACTTTAACTTCTCTGCCCCTCTTTCTTACTGAAAAACCTTTTAGCTCAAGGCGGAGCTAGCATGTTGGAGTGAACGGCTGTGCGTGAGAGGCTCCTGCAACTTTTTTGCGAAATAATCTAATTTAACCTACTTTATGGCACTTTTTACAAACAAACGTTTCTTTCTAATACAAGATTGTAACTTTTTATATGAAAATGCCGAGTAATAAGCGACCAAAGGACAATAAATCCACAGCGGAGGCCTACTCCCCACTAAACAACGAGACGGACATGGCGGGAGGCACCTGCAACAACGTGACACTTACAGAACTTACCCGGGCTTTGGGGGAGCTACGTGTTGCTATAGCTGAGGATCTTAAGGCCACTATTGCTGAACTGGACACCAAAATCGAGAGCATCATTTGAACGGTCGCTTCGCATGGCCAGAGTATTGTGGACTTTGACAAAGCTTCTGAATTCAACGCTGGTAGGATCGACGAGTTAGAGAAGCTATGCACGTCATTGCAGGATAGTGTGCAGAGGCTTTCTGTGAAAGTGGTGGACCTGGAGGGCCGATCCAGACGTAATAACCTTTGCGTTGTTGGTCTGGCAGAGGGGGTAGAGGCGGGCTCTCACCCCACCGACTTCTTCGCCAAGCTATTGAAGGACGTAATGGGATCGGATGTTTTGGATTCGGATCCCCAGCTGGACCGTACAGATCGCTCCCTTGTCCCAGTGCCTGGACCGGGCCAACGTCCTCGCCCAGTAATCATCTGTTGTCACAGTTTCAAGACCAAGGATCTTATCCTGCGTGAAGCTCGAATGAGGGGCAACCTGTCACATAAAGGGCATCCATTCCGTGTATATGATGATTATGCGCCCGATGTGGCAAAGCATCGCGCCGACTACAGAGATGTCATGACCAAACTCTACAAACTCCATCTTCGCCCAGCCTTACTCTTCCCTGCAAGACTAAGAATTACCCCGCCTTCCGGTGAGAAGATTTGGCTCTCCTCGGTTTTGGACGCAGAGAAGTTTATCCGGGGATATACACCAATCCCCCGTACAGGTTAGAGTGCCTTGTCATTGCGTGTTAGGGTCTGCTCATGGACTCGAATCCATACTATACCATATTGGGTGAAACCGTATTAAACGGGCTCAACAAGGGCTACCGAACATGTAAGACGCTGAGCCGACCAATGGATGGCGGTCAGAGCTCTCATTTAACGTTAAATTCACTTTCATCCCGGCTGTGCTCAGAGCGATGCATATTTTTACTTCCAGGTTTGAGGTTGGTTATATCGGATGGATATACTTATATTCCCCCACTTTTGTTTTGTTTCGTTATTTATTTTACAATCCTTACATTATTCTTACTACCATACCATTTATTTGTTGCTTGCAGGGGACTGGGGGTGATGGTTGGGAAGGGGCAGACGCAGACACCTGGTTAGCAAGTTGAAGTTTTGTGCCGTTCTGCCTTTGTCTAGCCGTGGGCCGCTCTCCCGACTAGATTCCCACCAGCCCTCTGTAGTGCTTATGGCTGTGTAGGTGTGCATACATATAATTACTATTTGTACTTTATTACTATTTTCTCTTAGCATTTTAGTATTATGTATGTGTATATTTTAAATCAGTGTAGATTGTTATTCTGGGGTATGAATGTTTGTATGTGTATATGTGCATATGTGCATATGGATGTATATACATATTCTTTAAATATATATTTTTATGTATGTGTGTGTGTGTGTTTGTGTGTGTGTATGTGTATATATGTGTATGTATGTGCATGTGTGTATGTATGTGTGTGTGTGTGTTTGTGTGTGTGTGTGTATGTATGTGTGTATGTGTATATATGTGTATGTATGTGCATGTGTGTATGTATGTGTGTGTGTGTGTTTGTGTGTGTGTGTGTATGTATGTGTGTATGTGTATATATGTGTATGTATGTGCATGTGTGTATGCATGTGTGTGTATATATATATATGTATATAATGTTTTTTTATTTTTATTTTTTTATTTTTAAAAAAAATGTTTATGGGGGAACGTTTAATTTAGCAAATCCTTGTTCCGATCTCCTGACCCACAGTATGTAAAGGTACGGCTGACTATGTCGGTTGCGGATGGTTTATTTTTGACCGGCAGTGCTTAGCAATATAATCTTGAGGCTATATCTTGCTTATCTCTGGGATTGACCCAGGATGACGCTTAAATGCGCAATATGTTTAAGTTGCAACTTATTCTGTTTAGGTTTATTAGATGCCAACTGAACACTTTATTCGCGGGAGCCTCCTCAGTTCATATGTTAGTAGAAGTTCTAGGATAGTAAGAGGTGAACATATAGTTGGGATTTTAGGTAAAGTAAAGTAGTAGTAAAGGTGCTGGCAGGGGGAGGGGTGGGTTGGATACTGCTCGGGTGTAGGTGCTACATATGCTGATCGTGATGGTTTGGTGCGCTTTCTTACCTTTTTATCAAGTTACATGGTATGCAGGCCACCATAGGAACTACAAACGAGAGGAGGGCGGGGCTTACATTCACTTCCTGGAATGTCAAGGGTTTACACAAACCAATTAAGAGAGGCAAGGTCCTAGCCCACTTGAAAGCACTCTCGTCTGATATTATATTTTTGCAAGAAACCCATCTGAACAATAACTCTCATAGCAGACTTAAGTGTAGGTGGGTGGGGCAAGTGTATCACTCTAACTTCTCTTTTTTCAAAAGAGTCCTTGCCCTGATTCCAGATATCTCCCATACTAACCTGGTCATTGGAGGGGACCTTAACTGTGTGCTAGACCAGTATTTGGATAGATCCTCTACCCGGCAAACCCCTACCTCCTATTCAAGCGAATTCTTGAATACCTACATATTTACTTATTTGATATATGGAGGATTGCTAACCCTACGGGTAGGGAATATTCCTTTTACTCTCATGTTCACAATGTTTACACTCGAATTGACTACTTTTTTTTGGATGCTAGACTACTCCCCTATACCTGTAATGTGAGGTATCATGATATTATAATCTCGGACCACAGTCCACTCACCTTCTCCCTGAGATTGGGTGACATTGTACCAAACGAGAGGGTCTGGAGGTTGAATCCTCTGCTCCTCACAGAACCAACATTCTGTGAATATCTTAGAGACCAAATTACATTTTTCTTTGATACCAACGACAACACAGAGACCTCCCCAGCATTATTGTGGGAAACACTGAAGGCTTATCTGAGAGGCTGTATCATCTCCTTTCAGGCTGCCAGGAGTAGGCAAAACAGAGGAAAACTGGAAGAACTGGAGGGACAAATTCACTTACTGGATAAGGAGAATGCTAGGCACCCATCTATGGAGAAACATAAAAAAATTACCTCTTTAAAATTTGAATATAATCAGATTCTCTCAGCTAAAATGGCTAAATCTTTTCTCTATGCCAAGCAAAACTATTTTGAGTTTGGTGACAAACCACACAAATTACTCGCCAGACAACTTCGAAAAAATGTGGGTGACCGAATGATTCACAAAGTTAAATCTGCATCTGGGGAATTACTCTCTTCCCCCAAAGACATCAATGACAGATTCCGTCAGTTAAAGCGGATCCTAACCCCTTAATTATGCAAACATTTTTGGAAGACTGTAATCTTCCTGCCCTGAACCAGATCTCTAAAGAGTGGCAAGACCCCGGGCCCAGATGGATACCCTGGTGAATTCTATAAAACATTCAGCAACATGCTCTCTCCCTACCTGCACAAAATGTTGGTTCAGGCCAATGAGGATGGAGCTCTCCCTTCTACTTTGGACGAAGCGTTCATTACAGTTATACATAAGAAGGGTAAAGATCCAGAAGAGGCAGACCAATATCTCTCTCTCCAAAAACGCTCGTCCATTCGGATCAGACCGGCTTTATCCCTAACAGAAACTCATTCTTCAATCTCAGGCGCCTCTTCAATATTATGTATTCCCAGATACCAACAAGATACCCAACGTGGACCTTGCTGTCATATCTCTTGACGCCGAAAAGGCCTTTGACCAAGTTGAGTGGCCCTATCTATTCAAGGTCCTACAGAAATGTTATATTGGAGATGGGTTCATAAATTGGATCCAGCTTTTACAGTGCCTTGCGAAAGTATTCGGCCCCCTTTGGCAAAAGTGCTCCTTGGGATGTTGAAAACTTGGGAAATCTTTTTGTATGCAAATCCGGCTTTAAACTTCTTCACAACAGTATCTCGGACCTGCCTGGTGTGTTCCTTGTTCTTCATGATGCTCTCTGCGCTTTTAACGGACCTCTGAGACTATCACAGTGCAGGTGCATTTATACGGAGACTTGATTACACACAGGTGGATTGTATTTATCATCATTAGTCATTTAGGTCAACATTGGATCATTCAGAGATCCTCACTGAACTTCTGGAGAGAGTTTGCTGCACTGAAAGTAAAGGGGCTGAATAATTTTGCACGCCCAATTTTTCAGTTTTTGATTTGTTAAAAAGGTTGAAATATCCAATAAATGTCGTTCCACTTCACTTGTTGTTGATTCTTCACAAAACAATACAGTTTTATATCTTTATGTTTGAAGCCTGAAATGTGGCAAAAGGTCGCAAAGTTCAAGGGGGCTGAATACTTTCGCAACAGGGGGACAAGGCAGGGTTGTGCGCTGTCGCCTATGCTCTTCGCCCTAATTATCGAACCGCTCGCTCAGACGATTAGATCTCATGTAGCAATACACGGCTATAATACTAAAGATACTCTAAATAAGATTTCCCTATACGCAGATGACATCCTCCTCTATGTAACAGAACGCCAGGCTAGTATCCCAGCTATTCTTGATGTGATCAATTTGTTTGGTACCTTCTCGGGATACAGAATAAATTGGAACAAGAGTGAATTAATGCCCATACGGTCGCAAAACACCTCCTGGCTAGAACATCTCCCATTTTATCTTCAGAAAATTGTACCTACCTAGGAATTGTAGTTACCAAACAATACTCCTTACTATTTAAAGACAATTTCCCCTCTCTGATACAAAAACTCAAAGCAAACATACTATTTTGGAGAACTCTCCTAATTTCTCTGCTCGGAAGAATTAATGCTATTAAAATGGTCTTCCTCCCACAACTGCTCTACCTATATCAGAACATCCCAGTATTCATACCTAAATCCTTTCATAAACAACTGGACTCAATTATCAATCCTTTCATCTGGCATTATAAAACACACAGGATAGGTAAAAAACGCCTCTGTAAATCCAAGATGGAAGGAGGATTGTCTCTCCCAAATTTTATATTTTATTACTGGGCCGCTAACCTCCACGTTGTTACGTTTCTGCTGGATGACGCACTTCCGGCATCCAGCTGGCTTACTATGGAGCGTGAGGAGTGTCACCCCTTCTCTATTGGCGCTGTGATTTTGTCGCATGTCAATCTGGAGATGTCACTTTATTGTAACAATCCTATTATACATAGCACAGTCCGAATCTGGAAGCAAATTAAAGTCCACTTTGAGCTTAGACCAATGTCATTCATGCTCCCTGTCGCCAGGAATCCCTCCTTTGCCCCTTCTAACCTTGATAACACCTTTGAGCAATGGGGAGAGCTGGGGATAAGTACCATAGGGGATTTATACATAGAAGGGACCTTTGCTTCCTTTGAGTTGCTGAGGGAAACTTATAATCTTCCCAGAAGTAATTTTTTCAGATACCTACAAATTAGAGACTACGTTAGAAAACACCTCCCAACATTTGGGAATGCTAAACCTTCCATGTTTGAAGGATGCATAAAAATATGCCCCACCTCAGATAAACTGATATCGCGTCTATATGATGCTTTTCAATCTGTTAGCACACCTTCTACAGATGCCATCAAGGCAAAATAGGAGGAAGAACTAGGGACTGACATTTCTCTGGCAGACTGGGAAGAGAGCTTGGAGTATATCCACACATGCTCCATTAATTCCAGACATCGTCTCATACAATTCAAGGTATTACACAGATTACACTATTCCAAAACTAAACTGCTTAGGATATTTCCTGATATATCCCCTACATGTGATAAATGTCAGGCTGCGCAGAGTACACTACTCCACTGCTTTGCCCTATGCTGTAGCTTGCATGGTTATTGGTGTGGAATTTTTGGGATCCTCTCTGAAGTTTTGGAGACTTCAACAGATCCAGACCCGCTTCTGATAATCCTGGGAGTATCTGAGTCCCTAAACGGATTAACCAACCCCCAAAAACAACTAATCTCGTACGGTCTCATTTCGGCAAAAAAACGAATCTTGTTGTTTTGGAAAAGGAGGGAAGCGCCCTCTACCAAATTATGTCTCAGTGAATTGGCAAACACTGTACACTTAGAAATAATTAGATATATTCTGAACAATAAATTATCAACATTTGATCAAATCTGGCAGCCTTTCCTCTCCTACTTGGACGAGTCGGCGCTGTGAATTTGTACTTATTAACGCACTCTCAATTGTAATATTTTAATCTAACTTTGGGTAGGGGGGGGGACATTGGGGGGGGGGGGGGGGGGGGGGAATAAGTGGTGGGACATCTTCCCTCTTTCTTTCTACGTGTCCTTGTTTTGTATGTCGTGTTTTGTATTATTTGTTTTGCACCCAGAACTCTGGGTCTTGTTGTTCCTGTATGCTCTTTTATGTTTAGATAAGAATTGTATACCTGTCTTGTATACATATACACCATTCTTGTGTGGGTTTAAGAAAAAATATTTGAAGAAAAACCTTTTAGCTTCAACCACTATGCCCCCCCCCCCCCCCCTCTGCATTTATATAATCTATAGACAGACAGTAGAACCCCAGAAATGACTGTATCCAACCCACCATCGCCCGTTTGATGTGTGGTGCAATCGTATTCGCCCTTTGACTTTAGCCACCGCCCCAACTCGAATTTTCAGAAAACATACGGCGGCCATGACACTTTCCCCGCATCCTATCATTGTTTACATCACACGGAGAGATAGTTACAGAGTAAGTATATTGTGTAAGCTTGCATGAAATCGATTGTAATGTTATTGCTACATCTGTGAAGTCGTAAGAATGGAAAAGCTAATTGTAAACATTATTATACAGTGTGATCTCTGGTGTCAACTACCTATGATGCACGTACAGTAGCATTGGTTTCGGCATCGGTAGCTAACTTTACCAGTTGAAACAGCCACCGCTTGTCTGCATTTTCAATCATATTTTTACAATTGTGGGGTTTTGAAAATATGCTTGGCCTAACATGAGGGTGTCTGTGTGTGTTAGAAGTAACATTTTGCGACATATGGTGTGACTAGCGGAAAGGCTATGGCTAACCTTGGGTGTAGGCAGTTATCATGAGTTGTGGGGGACACATACAGAGCATATTGTTACGAAAACAAACAGTCTTTTGTTAGACATTAACAATAACCAGATGTGTGATAACGGTATCTAGAGTATGAGCGCATAGATATTCTACACAGCAACAGTTACATCTATCAACTGGAGTGCCTGGGGGCTGGGACCAGCCTGTGCGCCAACGATAGGCTGAGTGAGTTTAAACCACGCCCAGTCTCTAATCTGACAGGCCAGCTCGGAAGCAGGAACTACTTCTGTCAGAGTATTAAAGAAGATACCGTTAGGGTGTTGGCCAGTTCTCTGTTCTGCCCTGCGTGGTATTACAGCGAACCCTATATATGAAAATTGCATTTACCATTTATTGCTTAAGTTAATAAAAAGTGTTAATAGAATAAAATCGATGTTTCTGAAATTCACTCTATAACCTGAAACCAGATTCAGGATTACTATTGCAACAACACATCATCATTAGGGTAAAACTAACCTGTCTCACGACGGTCTAAACCCAGCTCAGTTCCCTATTAGTGGGTGAACAATCCAACTCTTGGTGAATTCTGCTTCACAATGATAGGAAGAGCCGACATTGAAGGATCAAAAAGCGACGTCGCTATGAACGCTTGGCCGCCACAAGCCAGTTATCCCTGTGGTAACTTTTCTGACACCTCCACAATCGTATCTATTTTAATGCACACTATTGCTTAAATTCATGCTTTGTTTTATGGTATAAGACATCTGTGAAGTTGTTATAGTTGTGAGATCGTGTGCACGTGACGCAGGCTACAGTACAGTAATGTATCATGCTACAGTAGTTTCTTTTCTGTTCCAGTGTATGTGGCAGTATCAGTAATGTATTAGCTAATTAGCTAATATGGTGTTTGGTAGGCATTGAATTCCCTTGACATTCCGCAAACATGAATACTTTACAGTAAGGAATGATCTGCATTGCGTTAGTCTTACTATTTGCCCATTAAATCTCACATGCATTGAATGCTAAACAACTTTACCACATGCTTTCCATAAATGCAGTGTGTACTTTGCAAAGATGAAAACCCTTCCATGATGACACTCCCGTCCTGTATCTGTCATATAGGCCTATGCATTCTTTGTCCTATAGCTAGCTAACTAAATCTAGTAGCTGTCACTTACCATCCATGCTGCTGCTTGGCTGTAGATTTGCTCTCATGGTGTTGAGAATGATTAATACTGTAGCTGTCACTTATGTATTCTCTGTATGTATTATGTATGAACCCTTGGACGTACAAGTACCTCCAGTGCTCGCTCCTGCCTCACGGCAGGCCTGCCCTGGGTGATCTACCCCAGGCTTCTGTCTTTCCCCCGGTGGGGTGAAGACTAGCAGAAGAGGGCGATGTCCTTCTTGCCTCAGAAAGTGCTAGGGTGAGTTTTTCTATAATAAACGTTAAGCATAGAAATTGTAATTGAATATTTGCTAATATTGGGTTGACTATAAGTAGTTTAACACTCTCTCCCTCTCTCAACAAGCATCAGCAGAGGTGGATTGGCTGGACGCTCTTGACCAGGAGCAGCATGGGGAGTTCACAATTCAGCACTGACTTGCTTGAGAGACACCAGACCAACGTTGGTCCAGTGTGAACTGGCGGCCAGCAGTGGATTGCCCGACCTCCTTCTTTGCATATCCACTGTTCCTCTGGATGCCCCTTTGTATTTAAGCTGACATGCCCCCAGGCTGGGTGAGGGCACAATTCATCACAGACTTGCTTGAGACACCAGACTAACGATGGTCCAGTGTCCAGTGTTGTTTTCCACATTTTGTACAGGTGTGGCATGCGCTGTGAGCTGATGTTCAATGTTCCCCTCCTGTGAAAATGTACAGTTATTTATTTTTGCAGACTTAAATAAATAGTTTTTAAAAAATGTATTACATTTCCGTCCAGTTTTTGGTCACAAGGCACCTTTTTCTTTTAGAAGGGGGATACTAGTCAGTTGTTCAATGAATGTGTATTCCGCATTTAACCCGACCCCTCTGAATCAGAAAGGTGCAGGAGGCTGCCTTAATTAACATCCAGGTCCAGGGAACAGTCGAGCAGTATTTTGATGTTTGGATGAAAAACGTGCCCAATTTCTCAGGCCCAGAAGCTAGAATATGCATATAATTAGCAGATTAGGACAGAAAACTCTAAAGTTTCCAAAACTGTCAAAATATTGTCTGTGAGTATAACAGAACCGATATTGCAGGCGGAAACCTGACGAAAATCCAACCAGGAAGTGCTGTTTTTCTGAAACCTCTCTTTTCCATTGCAAGCCTATCCTCCATTTAAAGGGATATCAACCAGATTCCTTTCCCTATGGCTTCCACAAGGTGTGAACAGTCTTTAGACATAGTTTCAGGCTTTTATTCTGAAAAATTAGCAAGAATGATCACATCGCGTCAGTGGATAGCTAGGTGTCCCCAGATTTGTGCATGCGCGAGCGCCTGTAGCGAGACCTTTTCTCGCTCTCTCTCCTATTGAAAAGGCTACCGTCCGGTTGAAATATTATCGGTAATTTATTGTAAAAACAACCTGAGGATTGATAAAAAAAATATTGACATGTTACTACGAACTTTACAGATACTATTTGGAATTTTCATCTGCTCGTCGTGACCGCATGAGCCTGTGGATTACTAAACAAAACGCGCCAACCAAATGGAGGTTTTTGTATATAAAAATAATCTTCATCGAACAAAACAAACATTTATTGTGTAACTGGGAGTCTTGTGAGTGTAAACATATGAAGATCATCAAAGGTAAGCGATTAATTGTATTGCTTTTCTGACTTTCGTGACCAATCTACTTTGCTGCTAGCTGTTTGTAATGTTTTGTCTGCTGAGAGCTGTCCTCACATAACCGTTTGCTTTCACCGTAAAGCTTTTTTTTAAATCTGACACGCCAGGTGGATTAACAACAAGCTAAGCTGTGTTTTGGTATATTGCAGTTGTGATTTCATGAAAATTAAATATTTTTAGTCATTTAATTTGAATTTGGCGCTCTGCAATTCACCGGATGTTGACGGAAATGATCCCGCTAAAGGGATCGGTGCGCCAAGAGGCTCTTGCTCAGGGGCAGAACAAGAGATTTTACCTTGGGGATTTGATCCAGCAACCTTTCAGTCACTGGCCCAACACTCTCTTGTTTATCTGACTAGATTCTTTTTTAAATGTATATATATATGATATTTTTTTTATATTAAAAAAAATATATATATAATAATTATGTCTCCCCCTGCATAGATTTATTACATTTGTTAACAACATTGGTCAGCTAGGAGAAATGAGAATAGGTAAGGTTGAGTTGAAGATGAGTGCAATATAAGCCTAAGAGATGGTGAAAGTACATTTTCAACAAGGTTGCATAATATTGATTTTCTATATGTAAAAACAGTAAACTCAGTTATCAAGGTTTAAAGGGACCAATATGACAGAATGTTTTATCACAAACAAATGTGCCACTGCTATCCAGAATATTAGGCTATTTCCTGGTATATGGTACTATGATTGGTTTACTTCATGTTTGTTTGATAAAAAAAAAAGATTTAAAAAAGAGACAGAACTATTTAAGTCTTTAGAAAGAATATAGAATAAAAGCTATGGTTGATGCCACTTTTTAATCGATAGACCTACCAGAAGAGGGCATCCTTGTATTGTAGAGAGTAAATGGCTTGCCTTACCTTCTCAATGGGAATTATCCTGCTGCACTACAGCCACCTTTTTAAAGTCTACAAAATCACCTATACTACACTCTTTACATTCACCATACAGTGCCTTCATAAAGTATTTTGTTACGTTACAACTGTATTTTAAAATGGATGGGGGGGGGGGGAGTCCTTAGCAATCTACACACAATACCCCATAATGACAAAGCAAAATTGGTTGTTAGAAATGTTTGCAAATATATTAAACATGTAAAATATAAATACCTTAAGTATTCAGAGCCTTTGCTATGAGACTCGAAATTGAGCTCAGGTGCATCCTGTTTCAATTGATCACCCTTGAAATGTTTCTACAACTTGATTGGAGTCCACCTGTGGTAAATTCAATTGATTGGACAAGATTTGGAAAGGCACACACCAGTCTATATAAGGTTCCACAGTTGACAGTGCATGTCAGAGCAAAATCCAAGCCATGAGGTCGAAGAAATTGTCCGTAGAGCTCCGAGACAGGATTGTGCCAAGGCACAAATCTGGGGAAGGATACCAAATCATTTCTGCAGTGGTGAAGGTCCCCAAGAACACATTGGCCTCCATCATTCTTAAATGGAAGACGTTTGGAACCACCAAGACTCTTCCTAGAGCTGGCTGCCTGGCCAAACTGAGCAATTGGGGGAGAAGGGCATTGGTCAGGGAGGTGACCAAGAGCCCGATGGTCACTCTGACAGCTCATGAGTTCCTCTGTGGAGATGGGAGAACCTTCCAGAAAGACATCCATCTCTGTAGCACTCCACCAATCAGGCCTTTATGGTAGAGTGGCCAGACAGAAGCCACTCTTCAGTAAAATGCACATGACATCCTGCTTGCATCCTGCTTTGCCAAAAGGTACCTAAAGACTATCAGACCATGAGAAACAAGATTCTCTGGTTTGATGTAACCAAGATTGAACACTTTGGCCTGAATGCCAAGCATCATGTCTGGAGGAAACCTGGTACCATCCCTATGGTGAAGCATGGTGGTGGCAGCATCATGCTGTGGGGATGTTTTTCAGTGGCAGGGACTGGGAGACTAGTCAGGATTGAGGCAAAGATGAACAAAGCAAAGTACAGAGAGACCATTGATGAAAGTCTGTTGCAGAGTGCTCAGGACCTCAGACTGGTTCACCTTCCAACAGGACAACGACCATATACACACAGCCAAGACAACGCAGGAGTGGCTTCGGAACAACTCTCTGAGTGTCCTTGAGTGGCCCAGCCAGGGCCCAGACTAGAACCTGATCGAACATCTCTGGAGGGACCTGAAAATAGCTGTGCAGCAATGGTCCCCATCCAACCTGACAGAGTTTGAGAGCATCTGCAAAGAGAAATGGGAGAAATAGGAGTGCCAAGCTTGTAGCGTCATACCCAAGAAGACTCATGGCTGTAATCGCTGCCAAAGGTGCTTCAACAAAGTACTGAGTAAAGGGTCTGAGTACTTATATAAATGTCATATTTCAGTTTTTAGTAAACATTTCTAAAAACCTGTTTTTGCTTTGTCATTATGTTGTATTGTGTGTAGATTGATGGGGGAGGAAATGTAATCAATTTTAAAATTAAGGCTGTAACTTAACAAAATGTGGAAAAGGTCCAGGGGTCTGAATACTTTCCGAAGGCACTTTATATTAATTTGTATGTCATGAATCTTTAAGTTTGTTTGCCGTTATGTGCCGCGGTTTTCAGAATTTAAAGGCGCCCACTAGAGGTCAATGCTATGGAAGTCCAGAGAGGACACATGAATAAATAAATTCCCTCGTTGTGTCGAGATCCTAACTTATTATTTATTTCATGATCACGACATAACAAAATTGTTTTGTTGAGATCACGAGATAAACTCTATATATCGGTGGAGAGCTATTGATAATAGAGTGACAGTATGGCTGAGGCAGCAGAGCTCATGGTGGATCAGCATATACGTTTCTATTGATTGCTACACTAAGGGATGGTACATTTCATGTTAAGATCATGGTTTAATTTGTGTTTGGAGCTCATTATCAGTTTATAAATTAGAATGTTGGCAAGCTAAATGTCTCTTACCTTGAGCTAAGAGCTTGTGGGGCATTTAAGCCCTCATGGGGCATTTAAGACCTGAACAATGCCTGACAAGCAGCACTGTCTCCCAGGCTATGCACTCAACAAACAGGTGGTAGATGTTTTCAGCCCTCTGTACGTGCTATGTGCCGTCTTTACATGAATTACCTAGTGGGGAAGCAACCATGAACAGCCATCCATGAGATGTCTTTCTGTTTGTTTGTGATGTTGTAGTGATTGAACTTTAACCATACCTGTTGCGTGTCTATGGCTGAGCTGACTCTCAGGTGGGCCATGATGTCCTTGTACATCCAGGATGCCAGCCTCAACTGTGGGCAGATCTGACCTGAAGGCAAAATCTTTCCACGTCTTGTACACTGGTGGGTGGTCCCAGCAATAGAGTACAGTGTGGTCGATGGTGCTGAGTCCCAGGGTTCTGAGGATAGGAGTTGCAAAGTACCGTTCAAATTACTTGGCTTTCCTGTCTGTCTTGTGGATGTTAGTGACCAAGTTGGATAGTCCTTGTGCCTTAATGATGTTAAGGATGTCCACCCAGTCTCAACTGCTTTGTGCAGGGTGCTGTGCTTGAATTGCTCCATCTGGCTCCCCCAGACAAAGGTGAGCATCATACGTTCGATTTTCTTGTTGGTCGCTCTCTCCGGGGGAAACAACCTGCCTAGGTACAGTAGAATGGGGAGAACGATTGCATTCAGGACCTGGATCTTACCCGTCATTGTGAGGGACCGTGCATTCCATTCGCAGATCTTCTGTTGGACATGGTGGATGGTCTCGTCCCAGCTGACGGAGCCATCTCCATCCCTCTGACCCCAAGCAGCTTTATGGTCTCTGTTTTGACAGGGAAAGCGTTAGTGAGAGAGTCTCATGCCAGTCCTGTGACAGGTACAGTTCACTCTTAACCCTGTTGATGAGGGCACCAGTGGCTGCATAGTAGTCTTCCACCACTTTTCCATGAAGAGACATGTGTTTTTCTACATCATAATGTACACAGTGTGACCTTTGGTAGGTTGGCTGCTGGTAGGCTTTGGCAGCATTACAGCAAAGCCAAGTCAGTCCCTTGCTCATGGTTCACTTCTCACAGGGTAAGTGAAATGATAGGCTACAATGACTTTGCTCATGGTCCACATCGAAAATAACATGTAACAACACCCTGAGGACACCAAACACGAAACCCCAATACAAATGTAACAGCACAACAAAATAGATCAACAAGTTCCTTGAATTTTCTTTTGCGGGTGCCTGTTCATTATAGGATAGACACTTATGGTTTAGCTGCACCAATCAAAGTAGTGAAGCAAGACTTTAGTAGTCAAAACCATTTATCTTGGGGCAACGGGGGGAGCAGGGTTGCAAAATGCAATCATATCACACAATTATACAATTTATAAAATGGTCATATATATTTTTTAATACAGACAAGCTAAAAAATGTACTAAAATTATCACATTTTCTGGTAAAAAAGTGGAGCTGCAACTTTGCACCCCGTATTTTAATTTGCTCCATGGCTCAGGCGTACAAGTATAGGCTATGCCGAAAAGCTGTTTAGCTCAGTCGTGACTGGCGAAGAGGAAGACTTTGCAGGTGTTTCTTTTTGTTCTTTTTTAAAAATCATGCTTGTGGGAGGTAACATTAAAATAAAACCCAGCACTGAAAATAAAAGTAGACTGAAATGTATTAGCATGTCATATCGTAGGGGAAACACAGCAGAGCTGCATAAAAAAATCAGAAGTCCCCAATTCGGATTTCCCACTTCAAGTCCAGCTATAAATGATTTACTCTGGACGTTGTCTTTCAGTTGAAAACATTTCTATTTCTGTTCTTGTGGGCTTTAAAGAGGATGAAATAGCATCCACTGACCCTTGTGAAATGTTCCCCTTGTTTACATGCTAACACTGCACTCTGAAGTTTTGGGATTACCTTTACAGTGGTTATGACATGTTTTAACATAAAGTCAGAGAACATTGAAAGCGGTGGGTCAAGTTACACCAACAACTAAATAAAGCTGTAAAGTATCACTCAAACATGAGTTTTGGTCTAATTGGTTCCACGTCTTGGTTGATTCCAAACTTCTCCCATTTAACAATGATGGAGGCCACTGTGTTCTTGGGGACCTTCAATGCTGCAGATATGTTTTGGTATCCTTCCCCAGATCTGTGCCTCGACACAATCCTGTCTCGGAGCTCTACGGACAATTCCTTCAACCTCATGACTTGGTTTTTGCTCTGACGTGCACTGTCAACTGTCGGACCTTATATAGACAGGTGTGTGCCTTTCCAAACCATGTCCAATCAATTGAATTTACCACAAGTGGACACCAGTCAAGTTGTAGAAACATCTTACGGATGATCAATGGAAACAGGATGCACCTGAGCTCGACTTTGAATCTCATTTCAAAGGGTCTGAAAACTTATGTAGTTAAGGTATTTCATTTTTTTTAATTTTGAATACATTTGCAAACATTTCTAAATACCTGTTTTCACTTTGTCATTATGGGGTATTGTGTGTAGATTGATGAGGCAAAAACACTATTTAATCAATTTTAGAATTAGACTGTAACGTAACAAAATGTGGAAAAAGGGAAGTGGTCTGAATACTTTCCGAATGCACTGTATATCAAGTATCCGTGGCGCAGTGGTTAATTGCGGGTCTGAGCATCTTATCAGTTACTGTTACAGGTTCGCACCTTCCACCGTGCTTCCTTTTCTGCTGTGAATCCCTTTTTTTTTGCTGTCAAAAACTATGAATCTATGGCATTATTTAGGATAGAAGCTTATACTTTACTAAATAAAACAAATTGTTTGAACAACAAAGTGCAGAAAGTGTGGTGTCACAAATATTTTCAAATGAATATGCTTCCACCGGGATTCAACATTGTAAGTACGGTGTCAAGTAGAGGTCGGTGTTTGAAAGCAACTTGGAATCGAGGAAAGCCCCGGAACCACTGCAAAATCAGTGAAAAACCACTTGATCTAACAAAGCTTTGGACGTCATTGATCACATGATAATGTTATGTTGAAACAAGCATTAGTACACTGCATCAGAGCATCAGCGCTCTAGTATCATACGTCCCATTACTCAAATTTTGTCCAGTAGGTTTTCTCAAGGAAAACTCCCCCACTGCTATGTCAAAGATAATACATCTAAAGTATTCATTACAAAGTATACTATCATATTTTTTAATGAGAGAGAGAGAGAGAGAGAGAGAGAGAGAGAGAAAATGTGATCACAGTCACACTGAATTGTGAGCACAAATTTCATATATTTTTTCAAATGTTAAAAAACAGAATATTTTCATTATTTAAAAAGAAAACCTGTTGTTTGACTAAGCTTACAGCAGTCAGAGTTGTGTTGAGTAATAATCTAGGTGAGGGCAGTCACTGTTTGTTCAGTCTGCTTCATAAAGCTAGCCAACATTCCCATGTCCACAGAACGAGACCCAGCTTTAACGTGGCAGTAAAGTTGTAACTATAATGACTACATGTCACCAATACTGTACTTTCTTTCCACCACATTTTTTCTTTTAAGCAAATACTTTATCAGGACTAGGGAGCAGTTTCTAAAACAAGCTCTAAGGTATTGAGAAATGCCTAAGCTTACTGACAAATGTTTATGATTGATGACACAAATAAAGGGGAAGAAGCAGTGAAGAGTCATTTTACAGAAAAAGGTTTGTGTGTGATATTATTCATACTCAACAAATGAAATAGGTCAATATTATACACTGAGTGCACAAAACATTAGGAACACCTTCCTAATATTGAGTTGCACCCCCTTTTGCCCTCAGAACAGCCTCAATTAGTCGGGGCTTGGACTACAAGGTGTCGAAAGCGTTCCACAGGGATGTTGGTCCATGTTGATTTCAATGTTTTCCACAGTTGTGTCAAGTTGGCTGGATGTCCTTTGGGTGGTGGACCATTCTTGATACACACAGGAAACTGTTGAGCGTGAAAAACCCAGCAGCGTTGCAGTTCGGTGTGCCTGGCATCGACTACCATACCTCGTTCAAAGGCACTTAAATATTTTGTCTTGCCTATTCACCCACTCAATGGCGTTCGTACACATGTCTCAATTTTCTCAAGGCTTAAAAATCCTTCTTTAACCTGTCTTCTCCCCTTCATCTACATTGATTGAAGTGGATTTAACAGGTGACATCAATAATGTATTGATGAATCCAGCTTTTACCTGGATTCACCTGGTCAGTCTATGTCATGGAAAGACATAGATGGTGCCGAAGAACATGGCTGACGTTTCACATTCTCCCAACCAATTGTGCAAATTTTTTTTTTTTGCGTTTTGTGTAACTTAAAAAAAGAATGTATTGCTCCTACTGTCTCTTATGACCGAAAATAACTTCTGGACATCAGAAAACCGATTACTCACCACAGACTGTGAGAAATGTTTCCTTTAACGAGTCTGACGAGAAGGATATCCTGCTTTCACCGGAACAGGCCCAGATCCATGCCTTTTGTGTGAAGAAAAGACGTCGGAAAAGGGGATGCAGATCGGGGATCCTTCTGAGAGCGAGCGAGTAAACTCCCAATGCCTTCCATTCTCCTTGCTAACGTGCATAAAATTGATGACCAATAAAATTGATGACCAAGATTAATAAAATTGATGACCAATATTAAGATTATCCTACCAACGGGACATTAAAAACTGTAACATCTTATGTTTCACTGAGACGTGGCTGAACGAAGAAACTGACAATATAGAGCTGGCGGGTAAGACGAGGGGTGGGTGTGTGTGACTTTTTGTCAATAACAGCTGGTGCACGATGTCTAATATTAAAGAGGAGTATTGCCCGCCTGAGGTAGACCTTATTGTCGACCACACGACCTACCAAGAGAGTTCTCATCTGTATTATTCGTAGCTGTCTATTTACCACCACAAAGCGAGGCTGGCACTAAGACTGCTCTCAACCAACTCTATAAGGTCATAAGCAAAAAAGAAAATGCTCACCCAGATGCGGCACCCCTAGTGGCTGGGGACTTTAATGCAGGCAAACTTAAGTCAGTTTTACCTAATTTTTACCAGCATGTCACATGTGCTACCAGGAAAAAATAAATCCTAGTCCACCTTAACTCCACAATTCTATCCTCCTGATTCCTGCTTACAAGCAAAAACTAAAGAAAGAAGTACCAGTGACTCGCTCAATACAGAAGTGGTCAGATGAGGCGGATGCTACACTACAGGACTGTTTTGCTAGCACAGACTGGAATATGTTCCGGGGTTAATCCAGTGGCATTGAGGAATACACCACCTCAGTCATCGGCTTCATCAATAAGTGCATCGATGACGTCCCCCCCACAGTGACTGTACGTACATATCCCAACCAGAAGGCATGGATTACAGGCAACATCCACATCGAGCTAAAGGCTAGAGCTACCGCTTTCAAAATGCGGGAGACTAATCCGGACGTCTATAAGAAATCCCGCTATGCCCTCTGACAAAACATAAAACAAGCAAAGCGTCAAAACAGGATTAAAACCTCTCTGGGATATGTGGGACGGTATCGTCCCACCTCTCCAACAGCCAGTGAAAGTGCAGGGCGCCAAATTAAAAACAACAAAAATCTCATACTTAAAATTCCTCAAGTATTTTACACCATTTTAAAGATAAAATTATCGTTAATCCAGCCACAGTGTCTGATTTCATATAGGCTTTACAGTGAAAGCACCACAAATGATTATGTTAGGTCACCACCAATTCACAGAAATACACAGTCATTTTTCCAGCCAAAGAGAGGAGTCACAAAAAGCACAAATAGAGATAAAATGAATCACTAACCTTTGATGATCTTCATCAGATGACACTCATAGGACTTCATGTTACACAATACATGTATGTTTTGTTCGCTAAAGTGCATATTTATATCAAAAATCTCATTTTACATTGGTGCGTTACGTTCAGTAGTTCTAAAACATGTGGTGATTGTGCAGAGAGCGACATAAATTTACATGCAATTAGAGATATACTTCTCCTTAATGCAACCGCTGTGTCAGATTTTTTTTAACATTATGGACAAAGCAAACCATGCAATAATCTGAGTACAGCGTTCAGACAACAAAGCAGCCAAAAAGATATCCGCCATTTGTGTAGTCAACATTAGTCAGAAATAGCATTAAATAAATGTTTTTTTTTCGATAAAGTTCATCATTTATGTCCAAATAGCTTCTTTTGTTAGGGAGTTTGGTAAACAAATCGAAACGCGCGTTCAGGTCCAGCCGAACGTCGGACGAAAAGTTCAAAAAGTTATATTACAGATAGAAAAACCTTGTCAAACTAAGTATAGAATCAATCTTCAGGATGTTTTTATTATAAATCTTCAATAATGTTCCAACCGGAGAATTCCATTTTCTGTAGAAAAGCATTGGAACAAGAGCTAACTCTCTCGTGACCGCGCCTCACGAGCTGTGGCACTCTGCCAGACACCTGGCTCAATCCGCTCTCATTCTCTCCCCCTTCATAGTAGAAGCCTGCAACAAAGTTCTAAAGACTGTTGACATCTAGTGGAAGCCTTAGGAAGTGCAAAATGACCCCATTTACACTGTATATTGGAATGGCAAAGAATTGTAAAAGTACAAGCCTCAGATTTCCCACATCCTGGTTGAATTTTTCTCAGGTTTTCGCCTGCCATATGAGTTCTGTTATACTCACAGACATAATTCAATGTTCAGTTTTCTATCCAATACTACTAACATTATGCATATATTAGCATCTGGGACAGAGTAGCAGGCAATTTACTCTGGGCATCTTATTCATCCAAGCTACTCATTACTGCCCCCCTGTCACCAAGAAGTTAAGATTGAATCCTACTACACCGGCTCTGACGCTCGTCAGATTTTGCAGGGCTTGGAAACTATTATGGACTACAAAGGGAAACCCAGACGCGAGCTGCCCAACGAGCAAACAACACTGAAGCATGTAGGAGAGCACCTGTGTGATAACGCTCTTGGTAGCCAATGTGAACAAAAACCTATAGGGGGCAGCATTTTCACTTTTGAATAAATAGCGTTCCCAAATGTCAACTTCCTGCTACTCATGCCAAGAATATAAGATATGCATATTATTAGTAGATTTGGATAGAAAACATTCTGAAGTTTCTAAAACTGTTTGAATCATGTCTGTGAGTATAACAGAACTTAATGGAGCAGGCAAAACCCCGAGGAATAACCGTTCAGATTTCTTTTTTTTTAGGTCTCTGTCTGTTGACTGAGATCTCATTGGCAAACGATATTTCTTAGGAACTTTTTTTCAGTTCCTACCGCTTCCACTGGATGTCCCCAGTCTTTGGAATTTGGTTGAGGTTATTCATTTGTGCAATGAAGAAGTAGGGCCATCCTGGAAAAGGGTAACGCTGTTGAGAATTGGCCAAGACTTGAAAAGTAGCGCTATGGTTTCCTCTCGTCCTCTATTGAAAACAAAGAGACCCGTCTTCAATTTGATCGATTATTAATGATTTAAAAATACCTAAAGTTGTATTACAAAAGTAGTTTGAAATATTTTGGTAAAGTATATAGGCAACTTTTGAAATATTTTGTAGTGATGTTGCGCATTTTGGAAGCTGTTTTTTTCTGGATCAAACGCGTCAAATAAATTGACATTTTGGATATGTATGGACGGTATTAATCGAACAAAAGGACCCATTGTGATGTTTATGGGACATATTGGAGTGCCAACAAAAGAAGCTCATCAAAGGAAAGGCATGTTTTATATTTTATTTCTGCGTTTCGTGTAGCGCCTGCAGGGTTGAAATATGCTACCCACTTTGTTAACTGTTGTGCTATCATCAGATAATAGCTTCTTATGCTTTTGCCGAAAAGCCTGTTTGAAATCTGACATGTTGGCTGGATTCACAACGAGTGTAGCTTTAATTGAGTATCTTACATGTGTGATTTAATGAAAGTTTGATTTTGATATCAATTTATTTGAATTTGCCGCGCTGCATTTTCTCTCGTTTTTGGCCAAGTGGGACGCAATACCATAAGAAGTTAAACAGGTCAACATTCACAAAGCCGCTGGTCCAGACGGATTACCAGGACGTGTACTCAAAGCATGCGCGGACCAACTGTCAAGTGTCTTCACTGACATTTTCAACCTCTCCCTGACCGAGTCTGTAATACCTACATGTTTCAAGCAGACCACCATAGTCCATGTGCCCAAGGAAGCGAAGGAAACCTGCCTAACTGATTACCGCCCTGTGGCACTCACGTCGGTAGCCATGCTTTGAAAGGCTGGTCATGGCTCACATCAACAGCATCCTCCCGGACACCCTAGATCCACTCCAATTTGTATACCGCCCCAACAGATCCACAGATGACGCAATCTCTCTTGCACTCCACAATGCCTTTCCCACCTGGACAAAAGGAACACCTATGTGAGAATGCTGTTCATCGGCTACAGCTCAGCGTTCAACACCATAGTGCCCACGAAGCTCATCACTAAGCTAAGGACTCTGGGACTAAACACCTCCCTCTGCAACTGGATCCTGGACTTCCTGATGGGCCGCTCCCAGGTGGTAAGAGTAGGCAACAACACATTTGTCACGCTGATGCTTAACACTGGGGCCCCTCAGGGGTGTGTACTTAGTCCCCTCCTGTATTCCCTGTTCACCCACAACTGCGTGGCCCAACACGACTCCAACACCATCATTAAGTTTGCTGACGACATAGCCGACATAGCTTCTATCACAGAGAACGATGAGACGGCCTAAAGGGAGGAGGTCAGAGAACTGGCAGTGTCGTGCCAGGACAACAACCTCTCCCTCAATGTGAGCAAGACAAAGGAGCTGATCGTGGACTACAGGAAAAGGCGGGCCGAACAGGCCCTCATTAACATCTACGGGGCTGTAGTGGAGCGGATCGAGAGTTTCAAGTTCCTTGCTGTCCACATCACCAACAAACTATCATGGTCCAAACATATCAAGACAGTTATGAAGAGGGCACGACTAAACCTTTCACCCTCAGGAGACTGAAGATTTGGCAAAGACCCCCAGATCCTCAAAAGGTTCTACAGCTGCACCATCGAGAGCATCCTGACCGGTTGCATCACCGTCTGGTATGGCAGCTGCTCGGCATCTGACCGTAAAGTGCCAGTACATCACTGGGGCCAAGCTTCCTGCCATCCAGGACCTATATAATAGGTGGTGTCAGAGGAAAGCCCAGAGAGTCCAGGCAAGTTATAGACTGTTTTCTCTGCTACCGCACAGCAAGCGGTAGCGGAGCGCCATGTCTAGGAGCAAAAGTCTCAACAGCTTCTACCCCCAAGCCATTAGACTGCTGAACAATTCATGAAAATCGTCAACGGACAATTTACATTGACCCCCCCACCCCATTGACCATTTCAAGGTAAAGTCTACACTTGTTGTATTCGGCGCATGTGGCAAATCAAGTTGAATTTGATTTGACTAATGTTTTGTACTCAGTGTATGTAACACAAAATCATGTATTTGTGTATGTTGGGGACGTACATCCAACTACCTGTGCAAAACATGTATATGCCTCTATACAAATTGTATATGCATGTGTACAGTATGTGTGCATAGATATGCATGTGTGTGTTTCAGCATGTGTACACATCTGTGTGACACTCATCTCATCTTTGTCACTGCTGTTGAGAGGTGGGGTGGCCCGTCATCAATCAACAGAATGCAGATGCAGAGACAAGACTGGAACCTGATGCCAGAGTGTCTAGTGTCCCTTCCTCTTCAGGGCCATGCCACCAACAACGTCCACCTCCCTCCCTCCTGTCACTGCACCAACCACAACAGTGACAATCCTCTCCCACTCTAGCGCCGCCTGGGATAGTCTAGTGGTGGTCTACCACAGTCTCGTGTCCCTGGTTGTCGGTCACACCACCGCAGAGAGAGAGAGGGAGGGAGAGAATGTGTGTGTGTGTGTGTGTGCGTGCGTGCGTGCGTACGAAAATGAGTGAAATGAGGGTTTTTCTGGTTGTCTGTCACACCACAGCACAGAACACAGGAAGAAGGAAACCAGGGGAATCATTCAAACCAGACAGAGTAGAGCAGCCCTTTACAAAACTGAAACTACACTGACCTTAGACTGACTCCAAATGACTCACCAGATGTTTACTATGTTGGCCCTCTTGAAACTCAATGATAGATGACGGCACTAGAGTGTGTGTGTGTGTGTGTGTTTGTGTGTATTTGAGACCCATTCAAGTCCTACCTGAGACCATTATGACTGAGGACACATTAACAAAGATGTGCTATTGAATAAGACATAACAAGACTATTGTGGACAAGGGGAATCGCGTTTGATGTTTTTGACTCTTCACTTTGATATCTTAGGGTTTATCCTCCTGTTCATGTTTTGGAGAAAGATTGGGTCACATTAAATATTAAATATTAAAAGGTAATGTTCTTGTCTTGTTTTATTCTGTACCAATAACATTGCCCTGCTTGTGACCCCTTCATCTTTGACTTAATTTCCCCCTCTGGCCATTCTGATCAAGCCCGTCTATTTTAAGAGAGAGAGGAGAGAGAAAGATAATGGTTTGGTTTATAGAAACCAAATGTTCCATCCCCTCCCATTCTATCCACCCTCCTCCCTCTCTGTCTGCCCTCTCCAACCCTGCACCTCAACCAGCGCTTGGCCCACATTAGCTGGGCCTGAGGTGAGGATGCTGATACTCATACTGATTTTTACTAAGGAATGTGAAGTGGGATGTGTGGAATAAATATAGACATAACAATAAAAAGTTGAAGTGGTGAAAAGAGACGAGGGGGGGGAACAGATGCAGGCAAGATGGCCAATGTTACTGGACTGACATCCAATAAATCTTACAATATGGTCAGAACATGCAGCAAAGCAGCACAATTGTGACAATAATGTACTAAAAAGGTTTGGTATATATATGAATCAGACCCTTGGGGTCCCTGACTGACTGACCGCCTGCCTGCTAGGGCAGGTGAACTGGCTGTTTGTTACACAATCTGTCTGTTCATAGATCAGTGTGCTCTTTAATCAGCTGATGTATGACAGGTGAACAACAGAGCCAGAGAGATGAATCAGGATCAGCCAGGTTACCCTTCGGCAGCCCTGGGACACCCTGACTCCCACCCACTGGGCGAAAAGGGTCCATATCAGGGGATATCTTTACATGACACCTTTTCGATATTCTAGAGAAAATAGACCATTTGCAATGCATATTTTGAGTTTTGTGAAAATGCACCATATCCTGACAAATTCTGAATCCAGATTTGTCTTTTATGATACTGGGATTACTCCGGATATCACACATGGACATTTCCTATGGTCGGATATGGACTCATTTAATATCCTGAGATATGTGACATATTTTTCTCTCTCTTCATGTTGACAAATACTGTGTGCATCAGCAGATCTGTGTTTTCTCAGCACATTTCTCAGCACATTCCAGATATGCTTCTCTTGGCTGAGGTCCATATCCAGATCTAGATATGCCTTTTGATATGCTGAAAATAAGGACAGTTTCTGATGCATTTCTGAGACTTTCAGCACATGCTCAATAATTTGACAAATATGAAATCCATATTTTCCTTTCATGCACAAATCTTTTTTGGATTCCCTCTGGATATATGGCTGGATATTGACTCAATAGATATCCTTAGGTAGGACTATGTATGTGGACATCTTATTTTATCTATATGATGACAAATACTGACAGTAAGCATACACAGTATATTTTCTCCGCACATACAATGCATATGCTCTTGACTGATGTCCATATCAGGATCTTGATACACTTTTTGATATGCTAAATAAGGACAATTTCTGATGCTTATTTAAGGACATACTCAATAATATGACAAATATCCAACCCATATCATTCTTTCAGACACTAGCTATAATTTTTGTATTCCTTCTGCATGAAGGTGATCGCCTTGCAACAAGAATCACGTATTTTAGAATTTGAGCACTACAAATGAGTGTGTAAACAGTGTGTGGTCGAACTGACAACTGGAGACACAAAGAAGTGAGAAGCTGTTTGGAAAATACCTAAAAGAAGTTAACACTAAAGTGAGAAGCTAGAGGTTTTATTTAACTTAGTAACTACAATCAAGAATTTAGCCAGCAGCCAGTAGGGCTAGCTAGACTTGATAGGGGGTGAAAGCTAACTTGTAGCCTAAGTTAGGTAGCTAACAAATAACAAAATTGCCTTTCCTTCAGCAAAATGTTTTTACCCCCTAACAAGCCTCGAGGTAACAGCTAATGTTTTAAAACGTTTAGGCGTATTTTGAATTACTGGTTAATATAAGCTAGCTAGCTAACTAGCAACTCAGCTAGCTAGCTAGCTTGTTCCACTTAGTTTTATCGTCATGAATGAAGCAGGTAACGTAAACTCGTACATCGCCTTGGTCTGTACAATTGCCCTTATTTTAGCGCCCCACAAAATAATTCCAGATCAACTGTAATGTCAATACCATTGTAAAGCACAATTTCTCCCCTTTCAAACAGAATCAATTACATGACCTAAACGCTGCCCGTTTCTGCATAATTCAAGAAGACAATGAACCTCGTCGGGTCTTTTTAAAAAGGGCGGGTGGGGAAGCGAAACTAATGTGTGATAGTGAGAAGGAGAGATGTTGTGTGAGAAAATAGCTTTTTTTCCCTCGATCTGTCCAACTTATCACCTTATCGCCTCTAAAATGTAAATAAAACACTATAAAGAGTTTATATAATGTGTCATTACATTATATACCTATTTGAAGGTTTGTGTCGCAGTTGAATCGGGTTTTTAGGGCGGTGCTAAAGTGATCTTAGAAGTTAACAGTGGCTTTGAGAATGATGATCGCATGCAATGACGACGCAAAAAATTACTAGGTATCCCCCCTTACCCCCGTCACTGTCCATTTTTTGTTTTAAAGGATGAGAGAAGTGCTACACCTGGTGGAGAGAGATTGTAAGACAGAAATAGTTGCTTTATGCGTGCTGTACGTTATGGCATGACACGTCACGACATAACGGAGGGTCCGTTTTTTCAACTTTTCTCCAAAACTATAGAGCCATTACCATTTCGATCAACGCTTAAATAGAAACGTAGTTCACACCCCCGATTTTGAAGTCAACACAGTCGCTACAGTCCCATTATTTTTCTTTGTAGCCTCGTTTGAATGTTGCGGTTGCGCACATTTGTACGGAATGGGGTGAATTTACGTTAGAGTAGCTACCTTGTGGTATGGTTATGTGAAATGACAATATTTTCTTGGAGTATCGACACAATTTTGATTCATGATATGCATTGACAGTTTGTAGTAAATCGCAGACTGACACTACCACCACGTTGGATCTGGACTGCGAGGGACCCCCACTGACAACCCAATCTGCCAATAGTGTGTAACTGCAGCCAGCTATTTGAAGTGTTCCTGCATGTGGGCATTCCTGCATCTATTCCTTATATCTAATAACATGTAAGATATCTGGAAATATATAGATAGATAAAGATATCCCCTGATATTGACCCTTTTCGCCCAGCTACCTGCCTCTCTTCTGCCTCCTCCCTGCCTCCCTGGCAGTCTCTCTGGTCTCTGGCCTGGCTGAAAATCTGTCAACAACAGAGGCCATCTCTGCCTGGTGAGGGAAGAAGCCAAACAAAGGGGCCTGGAGTTTTCTGCTGTTTCGGGTGTTTTCTCTTCCTCCCCGCATGCGTGTGTGTGTGTTCGTTATGTTTCAGGATCAGCGCCCTTCCTTCGAGGGCCCTGGGTGTGGCCCCTGGGGGGGGAGGTAATGAGGGCTGTGGCCCTTGACAAAGCACAGGCCTTCTTGCAGGCAGAGATAAGACGAGAGAAAGAGAGGGATTTGGGTTTCCATTGATAGAGTGGGGAGCTGTGAGAAAACAAGGAAGGCCTGAAAGCTGAGAGGGCACATCCCAATACACACTCCTCTCCACGCTACCTTCATTCTCCTGTCCCAGACCCATCGACTCTTGGCACCCAAAGGGATCTGTACAAACACTTCTGCCAGATTTGTGAAATAAACACCCGCACTTCTCTTTTTTCTCTCTCTCAAGGAGGTCATTGAGTGACAGATTTTCAGGAGGAGGAACAATAAGATTTGCCATCATCAGGGAATGTTTCTGTTGTGTTTTTCAGTGTTTTGTTTGTGTTATTTTCTTGTCAGAGCAGCCCAAGAGGTATTATTGCTATTTTTTTAATAGCCACAATTATCATGACCAAAGGCATCGACATGGCAACTCAATAACTCATGTTCAGCACTTTGACTTGGTCTGAACACAACAACATGTTTTACATTAATGCCTTATATGGTCTTTCTATATATTTTAATCCTAGTTTCCGCTACCATTACAGTCTTAGTTCACTTCAGGTTTTGTTATTGGCAATGGAGAAATCCATTTGTGTCACCAAACATGTGCCACAACAACAGCAAATAAAATAAGTTTGTAACAAAATAGATATCAATAACATCTGGGAGTCATTACATGAGAACACAAACTCGGAACCTGGAATGTGTGTGTGCTTTTGAATGTGTATGTGCCAGTCCAATCACAACAATTATGTTTCAGTCCAATCACAACAATTTTGTCTCAGTCCAATCACAACCTCCTGGACAGTAGTAAGTCTCCTCAGAGGAAGGGGAGGACCATCCTACTCAGTGAATTTCTGAAAAAATTCCCTTTAAAATAACTAAATATATTCATATGTCAACCAATACTGATTTTAAAAAAATGTTTTTGCAATATTGGCCTACAGTTGTCTCAGCAGCACCCTCTAGGGTAGCACCGTGGTGTAGCCGCAGGGCAGCTATTTTCCGTCCTCTGGCTACATTGACTTCAATACAAAACCTAGGAGGCTTATGCTCCTCACCCCTTCTATACACCTACATGGTAACTATGACACCTTCCGGAGGACGTCCTCCAACCATTCAAAGCTTTTGCAGTACGAACTAACATCTTGTCAATCCAATCAAAGGATCAGAGAATGAACCTAGTTCTTCGTATGTGTGATTTAGAAGCTTGGTGAGTTGGTGACAATGTTGGATTGATTGAAGTTGAGATAGTGAATAGTGAAAGTGATCATTTATTTCAATTTTCCTTGCTAACAATTTTCCTTGCTTAACTAACTTAACTTAACTCTAACGACAATGTAGTGGATTTTTTTTGTTGAAAAACCCTTTCATTGCCCACATCAGGTTCAATCTTCTGGGAAAAAGTCGCTTCGATAATGTAATGGACAAAGGTCTGCGTATTCAAACTGTGCAACACAACGACAAGGTAAGAAGTAACAGATTTTATCAAGCAGCTTGTCGACACTATTGCAATTTTGGCCATGTAAGAGTTGGCTTTTAGGGGGCACGGTGAGAGGGAAAGTTCTTCTGTATGTAGAGTCAATCACATTATTACACATTAATGTGATTTTACTCCTTGCTTGAACTAACGCATTCATAGCTATTTTGTCTAACTCTGTTGTGTTATTGTTTTTTGGTCTTCCCAGTCAAATCCTGTCCTGCCCTTAATGGAAGAGTTGAGCTCTTCTCCAACACCATCCATCTATAATAAAACTGTCCTGCACTGAAGCCTCTGAACACCCCAACCCCTTTCCTGCACTGAAATCAAGCCTCTGAATACCTCAACTCATACCTCATACCCTCCTTCAATCACTGCTGTAATCCCTTCCCAGCACTGTGTAAGTAGCCCCCTCATGTTTGGATAAATACCATAGCAGATTAGCAGCTAACACTATTTAATTATTACATATACACATCAATGATTTTACTCTTTGCTTGGACTAACTCATTCTTAGCTCATCTGTCTAAATGTGCTGTGTTCAGGGGTAAAAAAAAAAACATTCACAATCTTTGCGTTCTGAGCAGAACTCCTTTCCGATGTTCTGACTAGAGATTAAGTTCTGAACCAGTTCAAACCCCCTAAAAGTTACGGTTCATATACCTTCATTAAGTTCATTTTTTAACCTGTGAAATCAACATTGTTTTTACATTCAACTAATTAATTTACTCCACCAATTTGCACCGATAGTGCAGCTTGCTGTGGAACGGGTAAAATAGTTGTTTACATGTTTGTGCAGGCATGTAAGTGCATGCGCCGAGATGCAACTGAAATTTCCCAGGTAGGGAGCGAGCGAGAGAAAGGGGTGTGCATGGAAGGGGCTTGGCTTGAAGCGCTGAACATCACGACTTGAAATGGAATATGTTTAAGCTATAACTAGCATTATAACTGCACTGAATTACATAATAATATAGTAGAAATGTTTTATATTTCTGAACAAAAAAATAACATTATTAACCGGTTCTCACGATTTGATCACTTTTGTTCCGGTTTCTGTTTCCGTTCCTCAATTTTATTTGGTTTTTGGTTCTGTTCTCTGAACCGGTTCCAATCCCTGGTTGAGTTATGGATTTCACTGCCCTCAGTGAATGAGTTGAGCTCTTCTCCAAAACCCTCCAGCCATGATGAGCCTGTCCTGCACTGAAGCCTCTAACCACCTCAACTAATACCTCGTACCCTCATTCAATCACTGCTGTGATACTTTCCCAACACAGTGTAAGGTATCCCTCATTTCCATTCCCCATAATATTTTACTATAAATGTTATTCAATATTTTAGGTTAAAATCATTTGTATTTGACGATATTTTAAACACTCTTTGACGTCTCTGTGCGGTCCACGCCTATACCGTGGGTCTCTCATCCTCCTCAACTTTTCAAATCCCCAGTCCTCAGCTCTCTCTTTTGATAAATGTGTGTGTGTGTGTGTATTGTGTTTGTGTAGAGACAGGGTGGCAGTGCCTTCTGCTCAATCAGCTCATTTTCAGATGTTTGGTAATCTGACACTTCACAGGGATTACACAGGGTCAGATGTTAGAGTGTATACGTATTAGGGAGGAACCCTAGAGATAATCCCACAATATCAACTGGCTTTACAGCTAATCACCCAATAAAGACTCATCTGGTGATAATGCATCTCTGTGATGTGACTTTTGCTTTGGAATAAAACATCAGCATCCATCTCTCATCTCGAATGACATAATTCTACAGTATATAGTCTTACTCAGCGTCAGATATAAATGCTGCTATACAGCAAGCCTGTAATCGGTGAATTATGTGTGTCGTTTTACGAGAGAGGCTTCTTTCTTTGGCTAGGCTACAGAGTGTAGTAACAAAATCCGCCTAGTCCGACAGGTCAGGGCATCCTTTCAATAATAATAATAATAATAATAACGTTATTTGAGCCAGTGTTTTGAATCAGTGTGTCCCAAATGGTCAATGAGTCAATGGCGCTCGGTGCTGTGGAATGGAAGATGGCATCTCTGAAGGCTTCATGTTCTTAGAAGGACAGAGGACAGGTCAGCTACTAATCTCAGTTTAAACAGAGGCCACTGCCACTACAAAGCAGGGGCTGAACCCAGCTCCCCCTCTTTTCTCCTGGGTTAGCCCTAGCCTCCCACTCCTTTACCCCCACCACCCCCTATCAGCCCAGCACCCCGCTCCTTTGAGAGTAAACCCAGGGCTAAAGCACATTCCTGTGCAGTCAATAATTAGGGAATCTGCCAAAAGAAGGCAAAAGGCAAAAGAAGATGGAGTGAGAGTGAAGAGGAGTAAATCGACCGAGAATAAATGGTTATTTCACTCTCTCCATCACGTTATCACTTGTTGTACTTGTAGATCCTCTCCCACTCCCTGTTCATATACCATACTGCCTCCCCTCTTGGTTAAATGTAAACATGTTTAAGAGGGGTTGGTGTTTGGCTGTGGATCTGCTTCGTAACAGTGGTCCCCTCTAACTGTAATGGCAACTCCCAGAAGGAGTGTACAGCTGGTGTACAGCTGTCTTCCCCACTTCTGCTCTCCATAACATAACTATGGATCCATACTCTTTCTCTCCCTGTCTTTCTCTTTCTCTCCCTCTCTCTCTCCTACAGTATCACTGTACGTTACAATTATTCATCATGCCATACTAACAAAGGCCACCACTCTCAACGGTGAAACCCAAGCTGTCACCAACAGCACGACAGGCAGAGGCTCCTTCCCACACAGGGTATCTTACACATTCTGTCTCAGAAACGTGATCCACCCTTAGACTCAGGTCTGAGAGCATACCTCAGCTGGGGAACTACAATGGATCAAAAGAGAGAGGAAAGGAAACAACAGGTGATACTAAGTCTCGCTGTATCCCTACCCCCTCCCAAGACTACTTAGCTACAGGGATTACTCATCCTACCCCTTCAATGCACTTTACCCCCTTTTACTAAAGTGCTTGGGAATTGCAAGGGTGCACCGTATTGCGAGTTTACAGTAGTAATAGTTTACAGACTGTACAGTACCTCAAGTCCTTACCCTTCAACACCAGCAGAGGGAATTTAGTGATTTTCTACAGGCATGTCCACAGATGAAATATGCCAAATGCATGCGCTCTCACACACACACACACACACACATTCCATATCATTGTCAGAGCTGTGAGCTCATCAAAGGATATATTGGCATGGGAGCTGTTAGGCCCGAGACAAAGTAAATGCGACCCAGTCGTTCTAAATGTTCCATTGCCATACTGGCTGGCAACATTATTATCCCTTGCTTGCTAACCAGCCAACTACTGCTAACTTACAGTCACGTCAGAATAATAGCAAAGTAGCTGCATTTGCATTTGCTTAAGCTGTGGTATAGTGGCCTTTATTTGGATACATCCATAACAATGAGCAAATGAGGCACGATTTTGCCTGGCATAGAACATTTGCACACTCGTCAGGACACTGTTGTTCAGAGGAGCTAGCCAACAACACAGCTAACACATTCACTTCAAACTGAAGCTGGAAAGACTGCAAAACTAGCTGCACTTCGTTTTACCTTTTTTTAGCTGACATTTCTTTGAATATATCGATAAAAATGATGCCAGCTGATTCATGACTGGCTGAGAAAGGCTGCCTGTCGCTGATTGAGAACAATACCCAGCCAAAACAAAGAAATACAAAAACATAGAAAAAGGGACATAGAATGCCCACCCAAATCACACCCTGACCAAACCAAAATAGAGACATAAAAGGTCAGGGCGTGACAGGAGATGGAATTTTAATATTGAAACAATGTTGCAAATGTCAAGGTTTATACACATATTTCCACTGTTGAAACTACATGTTAGTCTTAACAAAATGTGAGATAATGTCTAGATGCTTTTATAGTGGAGATCAAGTTTATAAATTGCTTGGCTGGGCAATTGAGACAATGGATTGCGCAGTCAGATGGAAAAGGGTAAATAGGCATTTTAACATCATACATTCCGCCGGTGATAACTTGTATAATAGACACCAGCTAGAATGAGGTTTTATCCAATCAGTATTCAGGATTAGACACACCTGTTGTATGAAATGGCATAACACAACACATTACATAAACTGGAATGACAACCCACAAATGGTTGCACAAAAAGAGCTCTGCGCAAACCACGGCCAAAAATATTCTAATGAGCCGCTCCCCTACATTTGAATTGTCACAAAAGAGCAAATAACCCTTTTGAGAACTTTAAAGAACCATTGAAGAGCTCAAAGGTTTCTTTGAGTCATAATGGTTCCACATAGAACCATCACCCTTTCCAAAGAACAATTGTTTTGTGAGTAGCCACCGTTACAATACTGTGAAACATATGGGACTACTATATACCAATTCAACAATCGAGAGAACTACTGACCTAATCATAGGGGCTACGACACAGCTGGCTGAGAGACACGGCTCAGAGAGGAAGGAAGTGTCGATTCGACACAGATAACCTGGAACACCTGTTCTGTTATCTATGATATGTGTACTGTAATAGACCAACATCCACTGTCCACAGCACAGTAAGGGCTGGAGCCTACTAAATTCCATTGTGTGTGTGCGCGTGTGTGTTTGTGACGCATGCATGCACATGCAAGTATAGTTATCTAATGTAATGTCTATCAGGCTTAGACCAATGGTTATGACTTACTGAATACTTATGGGGCTAGGACGTTTTCCTGCCCACATGACCTGACAAGGAAAAACTCCAGGCCCTACTCATAAACATAAAGAGTTGACTGACCATTAAAACCTCACCACTATTCCACTACTTGGCCCTATCTGATCCTACCCCAGGCCGACATTCTGGGAGGAATGGGACGATATCGTTCAGCACACCTTGTAAATCCTCTGCAATAAAATCTCGTACACCCAAATACTTCTCTCCAGCTGCCACCACAACAACTATTTTCTGTGATTTACGTTCCATTTTTGCGGTACAGTTGACAACCTTGGCTCTGAACACTAAGAAGCTAACTTTACTGGAACACATGTTATTCTTATTGACCTCGGCCTACTCACAGGGATCCTCTTAGGACAGAGAGAGAGTGAGAGAATAGACAATACACATCACGACAACACATGACTATATATAGGGCAGCGTTTCCCAAACTCGGTCCTCGGGACCCCAAGGGGTGCACGTTTAGTTTTTTGCCCTAACACTACTCAGCTGATTCAAATGATAAAAGCTTGATGATTAGTTGATTATTGAATCAGCTGTGTAGCGCTAGGGCAAAAAACAAAACGTGCACCCCTTGGGGTACCGAGGACCGAGTTTGGGAAACCCTGATATAGGGAAACGTTCTCCAAGCTGTTCCATTGAATCATAATGAGCTACTTTATATTAAAACGTAAACATCCACCAATACCCAAAGTCTATATTAACGCCTCTAGTTAGGAAGTGACCCAACATCCTGCTCCTTTTCCTCTTCCTCCTCTTTTTCAGTCTTCCTCTCTCGGGGTGAGAGCTACCCATGAAGAGAATTCAGACCAGGGACAGGGAGGTCTAGGGGGTAGGGGTCAAAGAGGAGTAGTGAGCTTCAAAAAAAAAAAATTGTGCTGTACCATACAGTACACCAAGTTTACAGTTTCTCAAATAGTCGGCTAAAGCCTAGTTTGTGGTTAGAAACATTTGATCTATAAGGCGTTTCACAAGGACTTTAAAAAATGTTTTAGGTTGGTTGGTTGGTCCGTAAGAAAACAAGTTTTGAAACCACTATGATATTATTGTTCTATAGTACTATATAGTTGTGGTTTGGGAGCCGCTATACTATAGAAGCCTTTATTTCATCCCTTTACATAAATTGGACTCTGGTGATATCATTAAAAGCACTGGTGATGTCATTAAAAGGACCTTGTTTTCCAAGAGAGCCAACCACAGGGAGCAGAGAGAGTACATGGTGAGAGGGATCGATATGACTGGTCTGACTGCTATAAAGCTCAGTTAGGGAGCTACACTATAATGTTCAGGTTGGGTGGCAGCCAAAGCCCCTTTCCATAACTCAGGAAGGATGCCAACACCAGACCAGTTTCAGGGTCCATTTGCTTGTAGTAATTACTTATTTTTATGATTACAGTAATGGCCATAAAACCATGTTACTGTGTTTCTGGAAGACAATAAATCACTCTTTAAACACGGAGATCAGGGTTCTAAGATGGAGCCGGAGAGGATGGCTGCCGTTTTATTGGCTCTTAACCAACCGTGCTATTTTTTTTTAAGTGCATTGTTTGTATCTTATTTTGTACATAAGGTTGCTTCTACCGTGTCTTAAAGAGCTTCTGGACATCAGAACAGCGATTACTCACAACTCACCACAAATGGTTCGTTTCTATATTTTGTAGTAAACAAAATTGAGAAAGGTAAGTGTTTCTAATGACATGATCAACCAATTAGTAGGCAATTAGTAGACAATGCATACTCACAATTGGTCAAAATCACACGATGCACACTGTTGATGTCATTGGAAGTACTTATCTTCCTCTATCTTTTTTTTTACTACAAAACATATAAGAGTACCATTTTCACATATGTTGATGTTGGGGTGGTGATGGGGATGATGAATGAGAAATTGAAAATTGTGAAGTTAACCCTTTATGAATGGGAAGTATAGAATTAGCGGGTATAGAACAGATCTACCGCTTCTTAGACATGCTTTCAATGAGAGTGACAAATCTATAACTAACATTTCTATGTGAATTTTGTCAGGTCGCCCAAAAATGTATATATTATATATTACAATGTAAAGGAAAGTAAAAGGAAGTGGGAAGGATGTAAAACACATGGGTTAAATTAATTGTTATGTTGGTATGGTAGTAATGGAATAGTGGTTTAAATGTGGTGGATTTCCATATATGACTGTTGTCTATATGGAGACATTTTTACATGACAATGACCTAATGAACTAACAAATAAGCACCATATTTACTGTTACAAGGGATAGTTGAGGCAAAATAAATATATTTTCTGAGGTTAAACACACACCTGTTTGAACACTCACAAGGTCACTTTCCCTTTAAAGAGTGTCATTCACAGATAAGTAAAAACAAAAGTAAAAACCAGGTACAGAACATTAAATATCCCATCCCTGCCAATGTTGTATTATGTGGCAGAGAATGAAGTAATAGTATGAAGTACACTTTGAATGAAGTATACTGTGAAGTTTGTAAAGTCAATTATTATGCAGACAGTACAGTACAGATGCTTAAAGGATCATTTAACTGAAACAGCTTGAGACTACGTTGGTAAGCGGGAGCGAATAAGATCCCCTAAGTGTAAGTGAGGAAGTGAGATCACCTCTGAGTAGAGGGGGGTCTGTTATAGGGTCCGTACCTTCTGGGAACCCCACTGTGACAGGGGTCTTGGGAACAACCTTCCTGGGTTGGAGAAAGGAAGGTTGAGGAGAGGACACCACAAATAGATGAATGAGCAGAAACAACAAGAGGGGGAGAGAAACAAACAAACACAGGGCTAGCCTTACGTCCACCTGCCCACAGGCCACTGACCCTACATCCTAAACCGTAAACCTGACACAACCCCAGTAAACCTAGAGCTACTAGCTGTAACTGCATGCGCACTCACCTCAATCACCAAACCAGATCTAAACTGTTAAAATACACCGTAAATATGTTTGACTCAAGGATTCATTGTTTCAATAAGAAAGAGTTTGCTTCTTGCCAAAGACACTCATGCATTTAAACTCCTTTGTATATCAACTACACTAACATTTGTATTCTTCTGGAAGCTGAGCAGACTGCGAAAAGAGTTATCAGAACTTCAGGGCTTTGAGTCTTCACATCACACACACTGAGACAGTAACTCTAATATAATAGTTCATTACTAAAACTTTCTTTATAAAGGTCAATTTATTTGTTTTTTCCAAAATTCATTACAGTTTCAAATGTTCAATCAGTTTAAAAGGAAATGTACATTATTCAATACATCATTAAGGTAAAATTCGAAATAATAAACAATTCAAACAATAAGTAATCAATCCAACTTAGGCTAATCAAATGGTAATTCAATCAAAAGAAAACATAGAACAACAAAACAAGGAATATAGTGAAGTAGTTGATGGTGTATGTGTGTCTTTCTGATACAAAAAGAGTTAAGTACTAAAACTTTCTTCATGAAGACACATGGAGAGGTTGCTGACACCATCGGTTATTAGGGCACTATGCTGCTACAAAGTGAACATTAGGAGTCTCTTCTGAGTGTGCATTGACCGGGGCACACATGCACATTCACAAAACTCATTGATTAGGCTGTTATCAGAACACTAGACTACAAAGTGAATAGGGATAACACAAACATTCCGTTGATTTAGCTGTGAAAGAGACCCAATGCAGCACTTGCTTCTTTGTTTACGCTCCCACTCATCGACAGCATCAGCCCAGACTCAAAAATGTTAAAGCACCCCATACCCTTCCTCCAACCTCTCCCCTACCCTCTCTGAATCTACACTGAACAAATATATAAACATAACATGTAAAGTGCTGGTCCCATGTTTCATGAGCTGACATAAAAGATCCCAGAAATGTTCTATACACAAAGAGTTTACTTCTCTCAGATGTGTGCACAAACTTTATTACACCACTGTTAATGAGCATTTTCTCCCTTGCCAAGATAATCCACCCACCTGACAGGTGTGGCATATCAACAAGCTGATTAAACGGCATGATCATTACGGGGCTGCAGGGTAGCCTAGTGGTTAGAGCGTTGGACTAGTAACTGAAAGGTTGCAAGTTCGAATCCCGGAGCTGACAAGGTACAAATCGGTCGTTCTGCCCCTGAACAGGCACTGTTCCTAGGCCGTCATTGAAAATAAGAATTTGTTCTTAACTGACTTGCCTAGTAAAATAAAAATAAATGAAAATTACACAGGTGCACCTTGTGCTGGGCAAAACAAATTCTGATTGGCTGAGCCTGGCTCCCCAGTGGGTGGGCCATGGCTGCACCCCTGCCCAGTCATGTGAAATCCATAGATTAGGGCTGAGTTCATTCGTTTCAATTGACTGATTTCCTTATATGAACTGTAACTCAGCAATTATATTTTTGTTCAGTATACTTACCATATGTTTACTGGGACACCAGGATATCCTAGGGTTCCCACTCTCTCTCTATCTGAGCCAACCAGTTGACAACACAGAGCCAGAGGGGGAAAGACCTGACACCCCCCCCCCCCCCCCCCCCCCCACAGAGAATGGCTTTGTACCAGCCTGGTGGTGCACTAATCTAAAGCAAGGGCTTTGAGCCTACCGAGTCCTACCTCCCTGCATTAAAGGTTCAATATGGGATAAGTGTTTTGGCCATACCAGTAATGAAAATGAAGTTGAAAAGACATCTTTTAGAAGTATTTCCCAGACGTTGACATCACGTGCTTTTTAAGTGCTGAATAAAAGGTACGAATAAATATTTTCCTGATGTTAAAGTTATGTATTTTGCGAACATTTAAAATACATTTTCATATGTAAAATTCAGAATGAAATCAGGTGCATTTTAGGTGCTGATTTAAATATTTAAGAAATGTGTTATGGCTTTACCCCACCTGCTATATTGTGGATAAAGAGTTACCTGTCTAACAGAACACAGAGGGTGTTCTTTAATGGAAGCTTCTCCAACATAATCCAGGTAAAATCAGGAATTCCCCAGGGCAGCTGTCTATGCCCCTTACTTTATTCAATCTTTACTAACCACATGCCACTGGCTTTGAGTAAACCCAGTGTGTCTATGTATGTGGATGACTCAACACTATACACGACAGCTACTACATTGGCTGAAATGACTGCAACACTTAACAAAGAGCTGCAATTGGCTAAGAACAGGGCAGCACGGCTGACCCTTGGATGTACACAGAGAGCAAACATTAAAAATATGCATGTCAATCTCTCCTGGCTCAAAGTGGAAGTGATATTGTCCATCACTACTTACATTTGTGAGAGGTATTGACATATTGAAAACACAGAGTTGTCTGTATAAATGACTGGCACACAGCTTACACACCAATGAATACCCCACAAGACATGCCACTAAAGATCTCTTCAGTCCCCAAGTCCAGAACAGACTATGGGAAGCGCACAGTACTACATAGAGCCATGACAACATGGAACTCTATTCCACATCGGGTAACTGATGCATGCAATAGAATCAGATAAATATATATAAAAATACACCTTATGGAACAGCGGGGACTATGAAGCAACACAAGCATAGGCACAGACACATGCATACACACACATGATAACATATGCACTATACACACACGTAGGCATGGATTTTGTGTTGTAGATACAGTGCCTTCGGAAAGTATTCAGAACCCTTGAATTTTTCCACATTTTGTCAGGTTACAGCATTATTCAAAGTGATTCAAATGTTTTTTTCCCCCTCCAATCTACACACAATACCCCATAATGATGAATCTAAAACAGGTTTTTAGACATTTTTGCTAATTTATTCAAAATAATAAAAACTAGAATATGACATTTACATAATTATTCAGACCCTTTACTCTGTACTTTTTTTAACACCTTTGGCAGCGATTACAGCCTTGAGTCTTTTTGGGTAAGACGCTACAAGCTTGGCAAACCTGTATTTGGGAAGTTTCTCCCATTCTTCTCTGCAGATCCTCTCAAGCTCTGTCAGGTTGGATGTGGAGCGTTACTGCACAACTATTTTCAGGTTTCTCCAGAGATGTTCGATCGGGTTCAATTGGGGACTCTGGCTGGGCCACTCAAGGACATTCAGAGACTCCTAAGTCATATTGGCTGTGTGCTTAGGGTCGTTGTTCTGTTGAAAGGTGAACCTTCGATCCAGTCTGAGGATCTGAGCTCTCTGGAGCAGGTTTACATCAAGGACCTCTCTGCACTTTGCTCTGTTCATCTTTTTCCCTCGATCCTGACTAGTCTCCCTGTCGCTGCCGCTGAAAACATCCCCACAGCATGATGCTGCCACCAACATGCTTCACCGTAGGGATGGTGCCATATTTCCTCCAGATGTGACGCTTGGCATTCAGGCCAAAGACTTCAATCTTGTTTCTCATCGTCTAAGAGTCTTTAGGTGCCTTTTGGCAAACTCTAAGTGGGCTGGCATATGCCTTTAACTGAGGAGTGGCTTCCATCTGGCCACTCTATCATAAAGGCCTGATTGGTGGAGTGCTGCAGAGATGGTTGTCCTTCTGGAAGGGTCTCCCATCTGCACAGAGGAAGTTTAGAGCTCTGTCAGAGTGACCATCGGGTTCTTGGTCATTCTCTGTACAAGGCCCTTCTCCCCTGATTGCTCAGTTTGGCCAGGCGGCCAGCTCTAGGAAGTCTTGGTGTTTCCAAACTTCTTAATTTTAAGAATTATGGAGGCCACTGTGTTCTTGGGGACCTTCAAAGCGGCATAATTGTTAGGGTACCCTTCCCTAGATCTAAGCCTCGACACAATTCTGTCTCTGAGCTTTACGGACAATTCCTTCGACCTAATGGCTTTGTTTTTGCTCTGACATGGACTGTCAGCTGTGGGACTTTATATGTGCGCCTTTCCAATCAATTGAATTTACCACAGGTGGAGTCCAATCAAGTTGTAGAAACATCTCAAGGATGATCAATGGAAACAGGATGCAGCTGAGCCCAATTATGAGTCTCATAGAAAAGGGTCTGAAAACTTATGTAAATAAAGTTTTTCAGATTTTTATTTTTTAGAAATTTCCAAACATTTCCAAATACCTTTTCACGCTTTGTCATTATGAGGTATTGTGTGTAGATTTCTGAGGTTTTTGTTTTTGTATTTAATCCATTTTAGAATACGGCTTTAGCGTAACAAAATGTGGAAAAAGTCAAGGGGTCTGAATACTTTCCGAAGGCACTGTATGTGGTAGTGGAGTAGGGCCCTGAGGGCACATGTTTCTGAAATTGTATAACTACCTTAATTTTGCATGACCCCAGGAAGAGTAGCTGCTGCCTTATGGGAATCCACAATAAATACAAATACAAATAAATACAAATGTCCCATTTGTTGGTTTTAATGTCAATTTTAGAATGTCCTTCAGAAACGAGTATTCTACAATGCTGTGGTATAATGTTAAACAGATGGAAGCAACCATGCCATGGGCCGGAAAGTCTGCTTCTGGAGATTGAGTCAGTGCAGGCTAAAAGCCTTTCCTTCTACCACCCTATATCTCCCAATTTAATATAGCCCTGTAAATCATCACATCAACGCCGAGGCTTATAGAACAGTTCATTAAAAAGAAAAATCCCACAAAACAATTATTACCTCTGCACATTGTTTAATGTGTCAACATTCTGGATGGAGACCTATCTCAAGACAGATATAGTTCATAGTCCCCCCAAATTTCTAAAAGATCAACTCATATAGTTAAGATTAAAGCTGGTTAGTTACATTTATATTAGCTAGACACATACACAGCTCTCCTGACGTTGTTGTCTTAATTAGAATTAGAAAAACGTTATTGTCCAAGCAATGTGGAAAGTTGTCTTAAAGCAGACATTAAACACCATCAGGAGCACAGCATCCTCAAGATCATTAAATCAAATCAAAACAAATCACATTTTATTTGTCACATGCGTCGAATACAACTATTCGAATACACATGCGTCGAATATGAACTTTACCGTGAAATGCTTACTTACGAGCCCTTTTCCAACAATGCAGTTAAAAAGTAGGAAATTTAGCAAATAGATAAAAAGAAAATAATAACACTATAAATTAAAATAAAGTATACAAAGCACAAAAGTGCTACAGTGCAAGTTTAGTTTCAAGTTAGTATACATTTCATCATTGGTCTAAAAGATTGAAGGGCACCTGGTCATCTACATGATTCAATTATTCCTATGTACATACAGTACATCATGATCCATGAACATTATAGCACCTATGCTAATGAAACTTGGGACAAATTACTTTTTATAGATATTCTTAGAGGTCCTCGGCATCCTGAACCACCTCCCAAAGGGGAGCATTTTAAACTCTGGGAATAGGGGATGAGAGGGGTCATTGGCAATAGTCAGTGCATTCCGCTGAGTGCTCGGCACATACAGTACATGTTACTGAGCAGCCTTTGAGATTTACCAATTATCTTGCTGCCCATATATACTACTCTGGACAGTTTTGTCCTGTTCTTGGCACTCAGGTTGCCTTAACATACAGTGGGGCAAAAAAGTATTTAGTCAGCCACCAATTGTGCAAGTTCTCCCACTTAAAAAGATGAGAGAGGCCTGTAATTTTCATCATAGGTACACTTCAACTATGACAGACAAAATGAGAAAGAAAATCCAGAAAATCACATTGTAGGATTTTTTATGAATTGAATTGCAAATTATGGTGGAAAATAAGTATTTGGTCAAGAACAAAAGATTATCTCAATACTTTGTTATATACCCTTTGTTGGAAATGACAGAATTTCACACACTGTCGCTGGTATTTTGGCCCATTTCTCCATGCAGATCTCCTCTAGAGCAGTGATGTTTTGGGGCTGTTGCTGGGCAACACAGACTTTCAACTCCCTCCAAAGATTTTCTATGGGGTTGAGATCTGAAGACTGGCTAGGCCACTTCAGGACCTTGAAATGCTTCTTACGAAGCCACTCCTTCGTTGCCCGGGCGGTGTGTTTGGGATCATTGTCATGCAGAAAGACCCAGCCACATTTCATCTTCAATGCCCTTGCTGATGGAAAATCTCACGATACATGGCCCCATTCATTCTTTCCTTTACACGGATCAGTCGTCCTGGTCCCTTTGCAGAAAAACAGCCCCAAAGCATGATGTTTCCACCCCCATGCTTCACAGTAGTTATGGTGTTCTTTGGATGCAACTCAGCATTCTTTGTCCTCCAACACGACGAGTTGAGTTTTTACCAAAAAGTTGTATTTTGGCTTCATCTGACCATATGACATTCTCGCACTCTTCTTCTGGATCATCCAAATCCTCTCTAGCAAACTTCAGATGGGCCTGGACAAGTACTGGCTTAAGCAGGGGGACACGTCTGGCACTGCAGGATTTGAGTCCCTCGCGGCGTAGCGTGTTACTGATGGTAGGCTTTGTTACTTTGGTCCCAGCTCTCTGCAGGTCATTCACTAGGTCCCCCCGTGTGGTTCTGCGATTTTTGCTCATCGTTCTTGTGATCATTTTGACCCCACGGGGTGAGATCTTGCGTGGAGCCCCAGATCGAGGGAGATTATCAGTGGTCTTGTATGTCTTCCATTTCCTAATAATTGCTCCCACAGTTGGTTTCTTCAAACCAAGCTGCTTACCTATTGCAGATTCAGTCTTCCCAGCCTGGTGCAGGTCTACAATTTTGTTTCTGGTGTCCTTTGACAGCTCTTTGGTCTTGGCCATAGTGGAGTTTGGAGTGTGACTGTTTGAGGTTGTGGACAGGTGTCTTTTATACTGATAACAAGTTCTTAAAGAAGAAGTTACAGGTCTGTGAGAGCCAGAAATCTTGCTTGTTTGTAGGTGACCAAATACTTATTTTCCACCATAATTTGCAAATAAATTCATTAAAAATCCTACAATGGGATATTTTGGTTTTTTTTCTTCTCATTTTGTCTGTCATAGTTGAAGTGTACCTATGATGAAAATTACATCTTTTTAAGTGGGAGAACTTGCACAATTGGTGGCTGACTAAATACTTTTTTGTAAGTAAGAAAGACTTCCTACCAGACTTTAGTACACTATCTCAAGAATATGATGGCTCACACCAAAGCTGTTTAACTTCCTGAACAGATAAAATCACTGCATTGCCTTCTTAAAAATATAGTCAGTGTTCACAGTAAAATTCAAAGAGTTGTCAAAAAACAAGTAGTATTTAAACGGTCGACAGGTTGACATTTTACCAGATGCTCTTATCCAGAGCAACTTACAGGAGCAATTATGGTTAAGTGCCTTGCTCAAAGGCAAATCGGCAGATTTTTCACGTAGTCAGCTCAGGAATTCAAACCAGTGACCTTTCAGTTACTGAAATACAGGAAGTCCTTTTGTTCACCCCATCTAGATTACTTCACTATAAAATACCGACCGCATTACCTCCCGAGAGAATTCTCTTTGGTCATCGACGGCTCTCAAGTAACTACAATGGACTTTGTGCAAACTGGAAACCGCATATCCTGAGGCTGCATTTATTGTAACTGGGGACTTTATGAAAGCAACTCTGAGAAAAATGCTACTGAAGTTTTATCAACACATTGCCTGCGCTACTCGCTCATCAAGAAATATTGACCTTTACTACGCTCCCTGGCTACAAGGCCCTATTACAATTATGCCTCTATTCTGCTCCTTCCTTACTATAATGCAGAAACTCAAACAGGAAGTACCTGTGGTAAGGACTGTTCAATGTTGGTCTGACCAATCAGAATCTATGCTTCAAGAGTGTTTTGATCATGCAGAATGGGAGATATTCCAGGTCGCCTCTTAGAATAACTTTGATGTATACACTGACTCAGTTCATCAGGAAGTGCATAGAGGATGTTGTTCTCACTCTGAAGATTAGAATTTACCCAAACCAAAAACCGTGGATAGATGGCAGCATTTGCGCAAAACTGAAAGCACTGCATTTAATCACGACAAGGTGATTGGGAACACGGAAGGGTAAAAACAGACCAGCTAGGCCATCCGTATGGCAATCAAACAGGCAAAACGTCAGTACAGAGACCAAGTGGAGTTGCAATTCAACGGCTCAGACACGAGGTGTATGTGGCATGGACTCCCGACAATCACAAATTATAAAGAAAACCATGTTGTGGATACCGACACCTTGCTTTCGGACAAGCTAAACACCTTCTTTGCCCGTTTTGAGGAAAACAAAGTGCCGCCTACCTGGGCCAGCGCCGAACACGAGGACGTGTCGCTACCTGGTACGGCAACTGCACCGTACGCAACTGCAGGCCTCTCCAGAGGGTGGTGCGGTCAGCCCAATGCATCACTGGGGGAACACTGCCTGCCCTCCAGGACATCTACAGCATCCGGTGTCACAGGAAGGCAAAGAAGATCATCAAGGACCTCAGCCAACCGAGCCCTGGCCTGTTAACTACACTACCACCTAGAAGGCGGAGACAGTACAGGTGCATTAAAGTGGGGGCCGAGAGACTGAAAAACAGGTTCTATCTCCAGGCCATCAGACTGTTAAATAGTCACCACTAGCTGGCCTCCGCCCAGTACCCTGACCTGAACTTTAGTCGCTGTTACTAGTCGGCTACCACCCAGTACTCAACCCTGCACCTTAGAGACTGCTGCCCTATGTACATAGTCATTGAACACTGGTCACTTTAATAATGTTTGCATACTGTTTTACCCACTTCATATGTATATACTGTATTCTTGTCAAGGGTCATCCTATATAACTACTGCTGTACATGCCTTTTCTATTCATATACTGTCCATAATGTCTATACACACCATCATATACATATATATTTATATTCCAGACTCTGACATTGCTCGTTCTAATATTTCTATATTTCTTAAGTCAGAAATGGGAATTTTTGGGATCTGTGTGTATGGTTAGGTATTACTGCACTGTTGGAGCTAGGAATATAAGCATTTCACTACAACCGCGATTACATCTGCTTAATATATGTACGTGACCAATAAAATTTGATTTGATTTTGTGTGCATAGGTAGAAAATAATACAGCTGAAAAAACACATCCTTGAGTTGCCCTGGTGTTTAAAACCAGCTGCTCTGACATGGCACCATTAGTGGAGACCCTTTGTGGCCGGGTAGAACAGGGCTTTCCAACCCTGTTACTGGAGAGCTACCATCCTGTAGGTTTTCCCTCCAAACCTAATCTAGCGCACCAGATTCTAATAATTAGCTAGTTGATAAACTGAGTCAGGTTGGTTACAGGAGGGTAGCTTTCCAGGAACAGGGTTGGAGAGCCGTGGTTAGAGAGGAAGTCTCTGATCCAGAGAATAAGACCACCGTTCACCCACCGTTCAATGAGCCTTTGCAGGAGAATGTGTGTTTTCGTGGCGTTAAAAGCAGATCTAAGATGTATGAATACAACTCTGGCATAATAAGCCTTGGATTTCTGGAGATGTTTGGCATTGTATTGCATAATGTTAGAGTTGCATCAGTGGCTTTTATAAGCAAACTGGATTATCCACAGAAGCTGTAAGGTGATTAGTTCTCCATATGTTTGTTCAGGATGGAGGTGAGTGCCACTGGTCTAAAATCATTCAAGAGTAGCTCCAGGCTTCTTTGGTACAGGTATAATATTGGATAGTTTCCATGAATTGGGTACAATGCAGGTGGTCAACCAAAACAAACTTCTCTGGGATCGGTCTCCCTTCCACGGGATGGTTGAGCTAACATAGGCTAATGCGATTAGCATGAGGTTGTAAGTAAACAAGAACATTTCCCAGGACATAGACATATCTGATATTGGCAGAAAGCTTAAATTCTTGTTAATCTAACTGCACTGTCCAATTTACAGTAGCTATTACAGTGAAAGAATACCATGCTATTGTTGAGGAGAGTGCACAGTTTTGAAAAATAAAAAGTTATTAATAAACAAAATAGGCATATTTGGGCAGTCTTACAAAAGAAACACAATGGTTCATTGGATCAGTCTAAAAGTTTGCACATACACTGTTGCCATCTAGTGGCCAAAATCTAAATCACAGCTGGGCTGGAACAATACATTATGGCCTTTCTTGCATTTCAAAGATGCACAAGAACGGTAATTTTTTTCTTTGTTTTATCTTTTACCAGATCTATTGTGTTATATTCTCCAACATTCCTTTCACATTTCCACAAACTTCTAAGTGTTTCCTTTCAAATGGTACCAAGAATATGCATATCCTTGCTTCAGGGCCTTACAGACAGTTAGATTTGGGTATGTCATTTTAGGCAAAAATTGATGAAAAGGGGCGGATCCTTAAGAGGGGAATATTATCTTTAAGGACAGCCCCCCTGATATAGCTTTCATGGTGCTGAACGACAGCTCCTTCTGTCCAAGAACCTTAATTCAGGTGGTTGGGATGAGGAAATTGAAGTAACTGCTCCTCAGGAAAATGTCAATGATGTGCATATTTTATTGGGTTGTTTGGAGATGATGTTGAATGAGTTTGAACATTCTTTGCATTTAAGTGAGTGTGACAAAATCAACAGTCAAATGGAACAGCCGGTCTTATTTAAGGCCTACGTAATATTAGTGAGTAGCTGAAGCTACATTAACATATTACAGACATGACATCCTTTTCCCGCTGCTGCCTCCGCTCTTCCTGCCTGAGATCACAGCAGGTTTAGGTTGGATCAAACCCAAACAGGACCAGGACATGTGATTCAGAGGGGTTGGGTTAAATGCAGAAGACACATTTCAGTTGAATGCATTCATTTGTATGTCTGACTAGGTATCCCCCTTTCCCTTTCCTTTATCCATGCATCCTCATACTTCTCACCGGGAATACTTCAATCAACTGCAGCAGGAAACATACAGTTGAAGTCGGAAGTTTACATACACCAGTTAGGATCATCACGTTAGTTGAAGAATGTGAAATGTCAGAATAACAGTAAAGAGAATGATTTATTTCAGCTTTTATTTATTTTCTTCATATTCCCAGTGGGTCAGACGTTTACATACACTCAATTAGTATTTGGTAGCATTGCCTTTAAATTGTTTTAACTTCGGTCAAACGTTTCGAGTAGACTTCCACAAGCTTCCCACAATAAGTTGGGTGGATTTTGGCCCATTCCTCCTGGCAGAGCTGGTGTAACCGAGTCAGGTTTGTAGGTCTCCTTGCTCGCACAAGCTTTTTCCGTTCTGCGCACAAATTTTCTATAGGATTGAGGTCAGGGCTTTTCAATACCTTGACTTTGCTGTCCTTAAGCCATTTGCCACAACTTTGGAAGTATGCTTGGGGTCATTGTCCATTTGGAAGACCCATTTGTGACAAAGCTTTATGGCAGACTGATGTCTTGAGATGTTCATTTCTAGGAGACAGAACGCGTCTCCTTCCTGAGCGTTATGATGGCTGCGTGGTCCCATGGTGTTTATACTTGCGTATTATTGTTTGTACAGATAAATGTGGTACATTCAGGCATTTGGAAAAAAACATTCTAAGGACTTGGCTAATTTATTTAGATTTTAACATGATGTCAAGCAAAGAGGCACTGAGTTTGAAGTTAGGCCTTGAAATACATCCACAGGTACACCTCCAATTGACTCAAATGATGTCAATTAGCCTAACAGAAGCTTCTAAAGCCATGACATAATTTTCTGGAATTTTCCAAGCTGTTTAAAGGCACAGTCAACTTAGTGTATGTAAACTTCTGACCCACTGGAATTGTGATAAAGTGAATTATAATTTAAATAATCTGTCTGTAAACAATTGTTGGAAAAATTACTTGTGTCATGCACAAAGTAGATGTCCTAACCAACTTGCAAAATAATTATTGTGCAGATAATTACAATCAGTCTGTCTGGTGTTATTGGCCAAGGATTAGGTGAGGGAATAAAGTCTAACACATGGGTGTTAGGTTGTGGTGGCCGGTTGTTCAGGGAGTCCAGTTTGCAGGGTCAATATAAATGCAGAGAGAGGAGGGGGAGGGCGGCGGATACAAGTCCTCTCACATCACTTCCTGTCTTTGTTCCAACCGCTCTATTTTCAAGGCTTGGAATGTAAATCCTGTCAAGAGGTGAAGGAATTTAAAACAAGTTCATTATCTCCTATGTCGGGAGTGGGGGTGGAACAGGCTTCTGTGTGTGTGTGTGTGTGTGTGTGTGTGTGTGTGTGTGTGTGTGTGTGTGTGTGTGTGTGTGTGTGTGTGTGTGTGTGTGTGTGTGTGTGTGTGTGTGTGTGTGTGTGTGTGTGAGTGTGTGTGCGTGTGCGTGCGTGCGTGAGTGAGAATGGTCTGGTACCACACCCTTTCTGTATCCTGTACCACCCCTTCAGTCCTTGTGTCTCAGGCCAGGGCACTGAGGCATGCCAAGCCCCACAGTCCCACAGCGCGCTAATATAAACACCCTTTAAAAAAAGTGTCCCTTAAAACATGTAAAATAACCATTTTCACATGTTGAGCTTAAATCTCTCATGTTAACACCACTTTTTCACATGTAAGAAGAATAAAATGTTTTCACTTGTGAAAAACATGTACATGTGAAAATCTAACATGTAAGTAAACTCCAACTGTGAAAATCTCACTTTCACATGTGATTTTGCAGATTCACATGTGGATACATTGTAAACGCAGGTCCAACGAGCAATGTTTCCACCACTGGAATTAGAGTGACCACATCTAAAATGGCCAAATGTGGGACAAGGGAATGATTTTGCAGAACAGTGGACAGAATACATTTTTGGGGGGTAGGTTAATGGAACACGTTCAAATGTCAGCATATTTCTGCTATATGAAGGTCACTGCCTGTTATTAAAGAGGCAATCCTTAGTTGCTACATCCATTTTTTTACTTTAAATGTATGATAAGTACCCACTGATTCTTGAAGAAAATAACCTATAAATACCTCATGACCAACTGTTGTACCCCATCAGAACCCAAAATATACACTTGTTGTACTCCAAGGTAGGACTGCTCTCCTACTGTATGATTCGTTTTTTAAAAAGTGGGTCTGTCTCCTCGGGGACGTCTGACAGGGACCTGTCTCGGGGATGAGGCTCAGCGGTCGACGGAGGACAGATTTCCGGTAATCCTCCACTCCTCTCCAGAAAGACCTCAATCACCCTAAAGACTCTCTTGGAAACTGCTGTCTTTCAGCAGCACAGGGATTTGTGACTTGAGGCAGGATACATGGACATACTTTTTCCAAGTTCAGTTCACATTGTGGGAGAATGTGTGTTTTTGTGTGTGTGCCTGTGTACCATGTGAATTTGCTCAGCATATTGTGTATGCATCCAGTGTGTGTGAGTTCTAGTCATGTTCTTCTATTTTAAGTGCATTGTACTATATGAGCATTTTTGACAGTGCTTATTTTCTATGTGAGTATGTGTTTGACTGTGTGTGTGTGTTTGTTTGACTGTGTGCAGGGCTCTAAAGTGCGACCATTGTGGTCGAGTATAGTCTTCAATATTTTGCTGTGCGGCCTGACATTTTAAATTGGGAACCCAGTGCGACTACAAAAGAATCTGCCAAATTATAATTGTTGTAATGATTAGGCTTCACTGTACCTCTGTTTCCATTTTTAGCACAGATTCGTTACTGTGGTGGTTGCACCATTACTACTGAGAAAACCGCTTGTCTGTGGCCCAAACCGTTCAAAAGTTGTTACCATATTACCACCGCTAAGCTTTAAAGTGGTTCCTTTACCAGTATGTCCAAACATTTGGGGGCACATAAAGAATGGTAAAGGTATACCTTCTTCAGGAGATCAGTGATCATAGTGATTAATGAATGACAGATTTGCATGTCATGTCAACACACACAAATGTAACACTCTTAAAAGGGACAGTGGACAATTTTCAACACTTGCTTTTTACTCAATGTAGAAACCTAATATTCCACAAATTACTTTGTAATTTCAGTGACAGGTATTTGTATAAACATTTGAGCTTTTATAATAAACATATGTCTTGACAGAGTTATATATTAGTTTCTAGGGCACAACATAGTAGCTAGAATTCATATAGGCCCAATAAAGTCTGTACCTCAATCATGAAAAAAAATCTTATTTGATGGTGCTCCTAAATTTTATATGGTGTTCCTAACTTTTTTAGGTTTGGAGCCACCAGTGCTACCAATGAAAGGTTTTAATTGAATAAATTTCTCTACCATATAAGAGCCCTGACTGTGTGTGTGACCAATATAGCACGTGTTATGACCCATGATTTCTGTAGGATTAATAGTCCCTCGGGTGAACACCCCACATGGAAAAACCCTGTGGATTTAACAATCGCTTGGCTGATGGCTTGTTGTTCTTACCTGTGGGGGTCAATCAGCCTTCCCTTGTTTTTACCTCCTTCCCTCCATTATGTATGCTCCCTCCTGCCCTCGCTTACCAGCCCTCTCCCTTTTCCTCCCCCGTTTCCTCTCACTCTCCCTGCCCTCCACAGTGTGCTCGCTAACAGCCAGCGCTTGGTATTTGAGGTGTATTTGTTGACAGCCTGTCACTCACACACTGTGGGCACATTAGGCCCAGGCTGCTAATGCCTTTGACATGTTTAAGAGAGCGCCTCACCCCATAAACGGACTGAGTAGCAGGCAGCTCTGGTCAGGATCAGTGCCATGACAAAGAAGGCCATTTGTCAGGCTTGTTTTCCAAGGTGTTTTGCTACTGTGTACACAGCCAGGTCATCTACTTTAACAGTCCTACCCACTGACTGACTCAAGGTCTTTAGGCTCTGTGTGTCAGAGAGGCCTTTTCTTCTCCACCAGAGAAGCCATGGGGGGTACGCCTGAAATGGCACAATTTATAATTTATAGTGTACTGTTGACCTGGGCCTGCATAGGGCTCAAAAGTAGTGCACTATATAGGGAACATGGTGCCATTTCAGATGTGATCTGCATCACCAGTACCCTCTGCTCACTTTACTTTACTTTCTATTTGGAGGGGGGGGGGGGGGGTGGATCAGCTTTAATATTGCAGATAGATTGTGGCTTCTATCAATGTAATTGTCTGCATAATTTCCAATCCCCCATATGTTTTTTTTGTAAATATATATATACACTACCGTTCAAAAGTTTGGGGTCACTTAGAAATGTCCTTGTTTTTGAATGAAAAGCACATTTTTTGTCCATTAAAATAACATCAAATTGATCAGAAAGGTAGACATTGTTAATGTTGTAAATGACTATTGTAGCTGGAAACGGCTGTTTTTTTATGGAATACCTACATAAGCATTCAGAGGCCCATTAAAAGCAACCATCACGCCTGTGTTGAAAACTGTTGTCCTGATTAAAGAAGCAATTAAACTGACCTATTCAGTCTATTCTTGTTCTGAGAAATGAAGGCTATACCATGCAAGAAATTGCCAAGAAACTGAAGACCTCATACAACACTGTGTACTACTCTCTTCACAGAACAGCGCAAACTGGCTCTAACCAGAATAAAAAGAGGAGTGGGAGGCCCCAGTGCACAACTAAGCAAGAGGACAAGTACAGTAGAGTGTCTCATTTGAGAAACAGATGCCTCATAAGTCCTCAACTGGCAGCTTCCTTAAATAGTACCTGCAAAACACCAGTCTCAACGTCAGCAGCGAAGGGGCGACTCCGGGATGCTGGCCTTCTAGGCGTACAAAAAATGCTGATGCTCCAGATACTCAACTAGTCTAAAGAAGGGTGGTTTTATTGCTTCTTTAATCAGGACAACAGTTTTCAGTGCTAACATAATTGCAAAAGGGTTATCTAATGATCAATTAGCCTTTTAAAATGATAAACTTGGATTAACTAACACAACGTGCCATTGGAACACAGGAGTGATGGTTGCTAATAATGGGCCTCTGTCCGCCTATGTAGAAAATCAGCCGTTTCCAGCTACAACATTAACAATGTCTACACTATATTTCTGATCAATTTGATGTTATTTTAATGGACAAAAATGTGCTTTTCTTTCAAAAACAAGGACATTTCTAAGTGACCCCAAACTTTTGAACAGTAGTGTACAGCCGTGGCCAAAGGTTTTGAGAATGACACCAATATTAATTTCACAAATTCTGCTACCTCAGTTTGCATGATGCCAATTTGCATATACTCCAGAATGTCATGAAGAGTGATCAGATGAATTGTAATTAATTGCATAGTCCCCCTTTGCCATGCAAATGAACTGAATCCCCCCAAAACATTTCCACTGCATTTCAGCCCTGCCACAAAAAGATCAGCTGACATCATGTCAGTGATTCTCTCATTAACACAAGTGTGAGTTTTGACGAGGACAAGGCTAGAGATCACTGTCATGCTGATTGAGTTCAAATAACAGACTGGAAGCTTCAAAAGGAGGGTGGTGCTTGGAATCATTGTTCTTCCTCTGTCAATCATGATTACCTTCAAGGAAACACGTGCCGTCATCATTGCTTTGCACAAAAAGGGCTTCACAGGCAAGGATATTGCTGCCAGTAAGATTGCACCTCAATCAACCATTTATTGGATCATCAAGAACGGTTCAATTGTTGTGAAGAAGGCTTCAGGTAGCTCAGGAAAGTCCAGCAAGCGCCAGGACCGTCTCCTAAAGTTGATTCAGCTGCGGGATCGGGGCACTACCAGTACAGAGCTTGCTCAGGAATGGCAGCAGGTAGGTGTGAGTGCATCTGCACGCACAGTGAGGCGAAGACTTTTGGAGGATGGCCTGGTGTCAAGAAGGGCAGCAAAGAAGCCACTTCTCTCCAGGAAAAACATCAGGGACAGACCGATATTCTGCAAAAGGTACAGGGATTGGACTGCTGAGGACTGGGGTAAAGTCATGTTCTCTGATGAATCCCCTTTCCGATTGTTTGGGGCATCCAGAAAAAAGTTTGTCTGGAGTAGACAAGGTGAGCGCAACCATCAGTCCTGTGTCATGCCAACAGTAAAGCATCCTGAGACCATTCACGTGTGGGGTTGCTTCTCAGCCAAGGGAGTGGGCTCACTCACAATTTTGCCTAAGAACACAGCCATGAATTAAGAATGGTACCAACACATCCTCCGAGAGCAACTTCTTCCAACCATCCAGGAACAGTTTGGTGACGAACAATGACTTTTCCAGCATGATGGAGCACCTTTCCATAAGGCAAAAGTGATAACTAAGTGGCATGGGGAACAAAACATCGATATTTTGGGTCCATGGCCAGGAAACTCCCCAGACCTTAATCCCATTGAGAACTTGTGGTCAATCCTCAAGAGGCGGGTGGACAAACAAAAAACCCAGAATTCTGACAAACTCCAAGCATTGATTATGCAAGAATGGGCTGCCATCAGTCAGGATGTGGCCCACAAGTTAATTGACAGCATGCCAGGGCGGATTGCAAAGGTCTTGAAAAAGAAGGGTCAACACTGCAAATATTGACTCTTTGCATCAACTTCATGTAATTGTCAATAAAATCCTTTGGACACTTATGAAATGCTTGTAATTATACTTCAGTATTCCATAGTAACATCTGAAAAAAATATCTAAAGACAATGAAGCAGCAAACTTTGTGGAAATTAATATTTGTGTCATTCTCAAAACTTTTGGCCATGACTGTATATTGTTATTATTATTATTATATACTGAACAAAAATATAAACTCAACATGTAAAGTGTTGGTCCCATGTTTCATGTGCTGAAATAAAAGATCCACAGTAAATTTTACATTAATTATATTTTTTTGTTTGTTTATAGTCCAACCCTTCTGCTACCCTCAACCCCTTCCATCTATCTATGAAGACCATCCAGTTGTATTTCTAATTGCCATATATATTTCCATTGTGCTGTTCACACCAAAATCTGCAGAGCTCAGATGGTTGTATCCCCCATATACTGTATATACATCATTCTGTTGGTTGCAAGAATTTTGTATAGTCATTTAAATGGTAAACCTCTTAAGTTTAGAATCTGTCGCCATTTTGTGTATCAGTTCATAAACCATGTGCCATGGAATCGGTACATCGAAAATCTCTTCCCAACTTTATTGCAACCTGTATGGCACAGTTGTCCATTTTTTGGTCCTTAAAATAAATGAGTATACTTTTTTATTTATCACAATTTCTTTTAACCAATTTTGGTCTTTAATGCAGGGCCGACAGACAAGTTCCTTACCTCCTCCCCCTTCCACTTGCCTCTTCCATTTTTGCGGTAATGCTGCAATCAGTTGGTTGTAATTTTGGATAGAGCAGACATTTCTATATATTTTTGTTTACCGCATGTGTGACATACTGTAACTCAACCAGTCCTATTTATGATATAATTTACAAAGATTATACCATTTTTTTTTAAATAATCTTAAAACAATGATTTTTTTTTATTTTCATCGATTAGTATATTTGAATTTAACCATCATATTTGTTGTAATATTTGTTTAGATTTTCTGGTGGATTAAACTGAAATTGCAACCAGCTTTCTATGGCTTGTTTTAAATTTAGCGATATTCTGGAGACTATTTAATTTTCAAACAACTGAAGTGGGAGTTTGTAATCGGATTAAAGGGGAAAAGGCCATTCTTGAACACAGGGTGAGCCATTCATACTAATCTGCTGGAGAACCATTTTGAATTTAAGTATAACTTTTGTATGACTGCAGCTTTTAGTGAGAGGTCCAATGCTTAAATATTTAATTATTTCTGCCCTCCAAATTCATTATTCATTGTATAAATAGGCCCGCTTAATTTTGTCTGGCTTGACGTTCCAAATAAAGTGGAATATGTTTAGCTCGTATAATTTAAAAAACAAGTCGTTAGTTGAAGGCAGGGCCATAAATAGATACAGTGGGGCAAAAAAGTATTTAGTCAGCCACCAATTGTGCAAGTTCTCCCACTTAAAAAGATGAGAGAGGCCTGTAATTTTCATCATAGGTACACTTCAACTATGACAGACAAAATGAGAAAAAAAAATTACATTGTGGGATTTTCTATGAATTTATTTGCAAATTATGGATTCTTGACAGTTTAATACTTCCAGAGAAGTAGCCATTATTTACATTTCACACCTGGGGTACATAACTTTAACCCATTGTATAAGATTCTCAAAAATTAAAATAGTCCAGGAATTTTTTATATAAATTCCAGTCGTACTTTAAGGCCTTTTTTAAAGTCAGCTATGAATACCAGACCTGATTTCCCAGATTTGTCATAGTGTTCTATTTTTTCCAGTACTTGTCTTATATGTATTGTCCATGTAAAAAACCTGTCTGATTAGGATGAATAATATCCGACAATACCATTTTAATTCCATGCGCTATGCATTTTGCCCCAAAAAATCGCAACACTGAAGTGTAAAAGGGTCTCCAGTTTTTTTAGGTGGACTGGATCTTTATATTTACCAGCTGGGTTCTGTTTCAGTAATAGTGAAATCAGACCTTTATGCTGAGTATCTGATAGTATACCATTTTTATAGGAGTATTTAAAACATGTAAAACATTGTATCTAGAAGTTCCTCCTCTGTAATTAGGCCTTCATATGACTCTTTCTGTACAGCTGTTCATTTTACACTATTAATAAAACCAATCTTTACAATTAACTTCAGTTAGTGGAGATGGAGGAGACTGAAATGAAAACATATGCTTAAAGTAGAGGAAGAGGAAGCATCCTCTTTCAAATGATAATTTGGTGAATGACTGACATTGGACAGGGAGACATTTTTTTATGAACCACTTTTCTGTAAATGGCTCCAGAGGTATCTGAGGTATCTGAGACATCCCATGTCGGATCAATCATCAGGTTCATTGAAATCTGGCACAAGTTTTTCTTTCAATAATAAGTACAGTTGCATAATCTAATTTAGAGGCAATGGCGGATGGGGGCCTGGAGACTATAGCGTAACTGTTGCTCGGGAGACAAGATGCTTGGTTTCTAACTGTGGTTTGGCGTAAATCTCTTTCTGAGTGTATCCAACTGTCTGCTGTGGATTTGTGTGTGGATGTGTGTGTGTGTGTGTGTCCTAACCCATCTGTCCTTAGTTAGAGATCCAGGCTTGACAGTCCACTAACGAGGGAATAATTAAGACATTGACAGACAGTAACAGCATCAGGCTGGTTGGTATTCTCTCATCTACACACTGACGCTGCTAAACTAACACAGCGCCTCATCTAAATACACTGATCCCAACTGAAATCAGGCTGTACAGTAAATATTTCTGGGAGTATGCCGGGTCTATGTAATCACTGGCGGAGCTGTATACAATTAGGATCCTACGCTGCCAGACTGCTCCCTCCAATAGACCTACTGGTTCAGGATATGGACATTTATCATTGGTTACGCCCATCACAGCAAAGACTGCTATCTGTCAATGTGACCACAAAAGTAAGACACAATTCTCATCTTGACTCTTATAGCTTCTATAGATAAGGTGGAGGAGTTAGCACAATATTATGCCAGACAGCAAGCATTCATTCCACTGTGTCACAGACTAGGATACAGTTGCACTAAGATCAGTCTTGTGTTTACTCCCCTAATGGTTAAGGTTACAATTAAGGGAAAACAAGCTAATCCTAGATATGTGCCTAATTGTTAAGGCCCAATCAGAAGCAGACCTGAGGAATGCCCCTAGCTGTCGCTCTATACTCTCTCTGAAACAGTCGTCAGTCCCATGGTCAGCTCAGGCAGAAGAGATGCAGCACTCTACGGCACGTTGCAGCAGTATAATAGCAGCAGTATAATAAACCTCTCATCACCAGCAGCAACCCCACTACTCCTCTGACAGTCAATCCTGGGTCTACAACATACTCTCCTGGAGGATCCATTTTGTTTAGACTCTGGCTTCAGCGCCAGCTACTATCATTGCAGTCTGAGTGGAGTGTAGAGTTCCTCATGTCTAGTGGAAACCACTGATGTGCATCTCTGGACACCTTATCTCCTTACTCCAAACATGTTTGTTCCATTAGTCGTTCTTCAACTGCTGCCCAGCCTCTCCACATAACTGCCACCAAACCTGTATCTATAAACCATAACTGAACTTATCAACTACCTATCTGGATCTGGACCTGCTCTTGTCTTTAGCAACTTACAGTCAGTGCATTCAACCAAGTTTGATTTTTTTTTTAAACATCACAGTCATAACAAGTAAAACGGTTCTGTTACCGATACTGAAAATGTTGTTCTAGTTAAGGATAATTAATTGTAATTACAACAATTTTATGATATATCTCTGACTATCTGAATAGTGCCAATACAATACTACAAACACAGTACAACACAGTAAAAGTGACTAATTATTTCTACAGTATTTTACTGTAAGTACAGGGGATTAGAGCAAGCAGGTTGGCTCTGTGCATTTCCATATTAATCAATACTAGGTGTTTTATATCACTTGCACATCTAGAGGAGAGTGGTTGACGATGTATGTGTCTTTCTGTTGGGGAAGGGGCTGGGGCTGGCAGTTGCTGAAATGAGGTGGCAGTTGTGGTTTGTCGGTGCTGTGTCCAGGTTTGGGGCTGGTGTTGTGGCTGGAACTGGGAAAACCTGGGTTGGTACTGATGCTGGGGATGAGACTTCAAGTCGTGCTGGGACCGGGACTGGAGATCAGGGGCCGGATTCACAAAACCTTCTTAAGAAGAAATTTCTTCTTAACTGCCATTCTTTCCTGAACTATAGACTTAAGAAGAAATGTAAGCAGTTGCTATTCCTCATTAAAGTTATTGGAAATGTTCTTAAGTTTTTTTCCCTGTTTCTTTCTAAGAAGAAAATTAAGAAGAAATGGGATTCTTGAAAATAATGCTTTAGGATTTCTTCTTGGAAATGTACTTAACTTTAGGACAGCTAAACCCTTCTCTTGTGCAGACTGGGCCCAGGGGAAGAGCATTTAACCTTAATTTGAAAAGCTTTTAATGACATATTTGACAATAATGAATATAATAATAATAATTTTAGATATTGTATTGATTAGAAAAATTATTAAAATAACAATAGTCAAAAAACAGAATAATCAAATAGGAATATTTAGTGATTCAAAACTTACCATGACACTGAACATTAAAGGATGTCAATTCTTTGGGTAGCTGCTAGAGAGAGGGAGAACCCACAGAGGCCTCTCAGAGACCGGATGGATCCTCTACATGTCCCTGACCATGTTCTACTGAGGCAATATTGACTACCACAACACTCTATCATGTACTTGGCTGAACTTTAAATGAAAACTTAAAAAGAAAGTCCATGAGATCTAGCCCTCTTTCAATCATCCTGCAAATCATGATTGCCCTGAGATTCCTAGCATTGGGATCCTTTCAAGCCTTGCTTGCAGGGACAGTGTGAGTTAGTCAGTCCTCTGTGAGTCGGGTGATTTGTGCAGTGTGTGATGCACTGTGTCGTCATGTGCAAAGATTCCTCAAGTTCCCATAAACTGTAGCTGAACAAATAAGCACCAAACAATTTTTTTTTGACGTGGATAACTTCCCCAATGTCCTTGGTGCTTTGGATGGGACGCATGTGACAATAAATGTCAGTGACGATAACTAGCTTCTGTCAAAACATGTCTACATAAGTAGTGTTTGCACCCCACCAAAATGTATTATTTCAGTAGGTTTTATACGTATCTGATGTAGTCTTACCATTTATCCTGATAGGGTCCACGCGGTGAGGAGGAAATGTATGTTAAACGAAATAACTCCCACTCTATCAATGTGCAAATAGTCTGCAATGCCACACTAGCCTTCACAAATGTTGTTGCCAAATGGCCCGGGAGCAGACATGACTCCTTCATTGTATCAAATTCAGCCCTGGGAATCAAGTTTGAGGAAGGTCACATTCCTGATGGATGGCTATTAGGTAAAGAAATCAGAAATCACTAACCCTTTCTTTACCTGACACCTGTGGAATTGTTTTATGGTCCACAGCACACTTAAAATAGTGTTGCTTCTTATGATATCAATTTACTACTTTGTGTGTTTGGGGTTTTAGGTATAGTGGCTATGGACAAAAAAACATTGCTCACAACACCAATCCTACACACTAACAATGATGCAGAAGAGAACTACAACCATGCTCAGATGAAAACAAGGAGTTTAGTAGAGAGATCTATCGGAGTCCTAAAAATCCAGATTCAGATGCATTGACCACTCTGGGGGAGTTATTTTATACAGCCCAGAAAAAACATGTAACATCATAACCTCAGCATGTATCTTGCATAACAACTGCATACAATACAGGATGCCATATCCCAATATACCTGACATTCCACCAGCTGTACCTGACCAGGATGTTGCCGCTGATCACAATGCTGCTGGTAGATGCAATGCTGGCCTACAAGCAAGAAATTACCTCATAAGGACGAGATTCACATGAAAAAAAAGGTTTGTATATCGAAACAGATTTATTTTAGAACAGTAATCTTCAAGTCTTCGCTTCTCCATGGGAAACTTCTCCTTCTCCAGGGCCTTCCGCCTTCAGAAGCTCCTCCTGCACCCTGCGCAGGGCTGTGATCTCCCCCAGGAGCATCCTCTAGACAGCCACCATCTCCTCCACACCAGCATGCCTCCTTGCCCATGGTGGCACTGGCTCGTACATTGGGGTGTCATGATGGATAAGGATCTGAGACAGGCACATCTCCCCTGTGTCTTCAGTGATGATCTGTTGAGATAATACAATGAATCTGTTATAGGAATGATATGTGTTGTAGGCATATTATAGAATAATAATAAACTTATTCAATGAGAAATCAAAACAAACACCTACCTCTGCTTGTTCTTATGTCAAATGATCATGATTTTTCATGGCTCCCACATCCGGGCACAGGGGCATATTTTTATTTTTTTTACCTTTATATGGATCAAGTCCAGTGTTATTTATGGAAGGTCAAACACCGTGTTAGCATGACAACAATGTTTCAAGAGCTGTAGGCTCAATATGATGAGAGAAGTGTAACGTTAGCTGCACGACTGGATACTTTTGTAACCATGAATGTTTTCTTGGGCCACTGCCACAGATGGCTACCTTACATTTCAATACAGCAAGAAAACAAATTAAACGTGAATTATCTAGCTATCTAGAAATTAACAATATATTACAATATTCTAGAAGTGTTATATAGCTAGAGTTAGCTCGTTAATTTGCAAAGAAGAACTTGTCTGACTTAGCTAACGTTAACGTCGTTAGCTATGTTGGCTAATTAGCTAACGTTAATATTGTTACAAGTTAGCTAGCTAACTTACCGGCCGCGCAGTCTGAGTCGATGCCCGACCGCAGTCCAATTCATGGTCAATCCGAATTCTGCAGTGGCCGTACTGCATTTACAACGATGCGGCCTCCGCAGAAGTTCATTCCTACTTCTTGAGCTAAGGTGAGCTGTCATACACAGCCAATAAATTGGTCTGCACCGCACCACTCGTAGTGATTCAGGTCTAATTTCTACAGCCATTCAGCTAATTATGAGCAATGGGCTAAACGAAAAGACAAGACCTTATCTCTTCTGAGATGTTGGCGTTTGTTTCCCGGTGCTTGACCATAGGAGCTCCGCCAAGATAGCATGAAGTAAAAAGGCTGCATCTCCACCCTGAATCTCCCCATTGCCCCCCAGCAATATCAGCCTCAATTTAGGCTATTGGTTTATATGTGTATTTCACACTATGTTGAGGTAAAAATGTGAGTATAATGCAGGCATGGATGTCAACAGCAATAAATGTTCATGTCATCGCCATCAATCAACTGCATTACAGTTAAAAACAACTTTGACTACCACCCCTTATTTCTGTATGCTAGCTATGCTACCAGCCTATACGAACGGGAGTAAGCTGACAACTTCTAAATGTTATGCAGCGAAATATATCCAAATTCGATTTTGGTAACCACGTTGTGGGCCTGTTACAATTCATCAATCATTACGGATTTGACATATATCCACTTTGTTAGATCAAATTTGTTGAATGTGCACCAATCCAGCATCCTTCTATCCCCCACGGTCTGCATTCCATTGACCTCTTTACCGCATCTATCCCCATCACCTCCTCGATGGGGATAGTTTTTTGTGTCTTTGAAATGCCAACAAGAGGTATCATAAAGATGTATTTTATTTGTGAACTTACTCTGATAGCCTTTCATCAAAGTTCTCCATGTTTGTTGTCAAGGAAGTTGTCAAGGAAGTGAGTTTGTGTTCATACAGGATGTACCACCCCCACCTACCAATCATGTCAATATAGAGCTATAGGGAGCTATGCGGAGCCCCTCTGCATTGTTATAACATTTTAGCATGTAACTCTTGGTGGGGCAAAAAAACAACAAGTGGAATGCATGCCAGCAAAGCCACTACACAACACAACACTAAACAATACATTAATTGGACTATAAGGGTGACAAACGGTGCCCACAAACTGTTAGGGCCTACATAAAGCTGTCCCAACATCTTACCACTGCTACACCTGGCTATCAGCGGAGCCTTGTCTGGCAGCGAAACAGTTAATTCAGCCTCATATACTGCCTTTTTTTAAAAACATATTGATATAGAAACAAATGTGGTTTCTAAAGCCAATTGATATGTACAAACTATGGCATAAGGGGACAAGTTGATAAGAGGCAATCCGTCATTTCGATTAAGACATTAATGAGCGAGCTAGGATGGACGTAACGTTAGTCAAAATAACTATTTGTTTAGCACTTTTGAAGTGTACAGAGACAGAATTCAGAACATGGGCCATTCTTACAGTCAGAACCGAAGGATAAATAAAGGGAGCATATAAAGACAATGAAAGCTCTTATAATATTCAATGATTACATTTCTCTAAAACAGGTTATAGGCTACATTAGAACAGTCAGAACAGTAGGCAAAATGAAGAGGGGTAAATACATCAAATTATTAGGGTAAGGCACATGGGCTACTAACATCTTACTAAACAACATTGTTACAGGAATTAAATTCCTCTGTTTTAATACCCAATTAAAATCAAACACTCTGTCAATTCCTAAGAATTTGTATGACCCTTATTTGTATAAAATGTACAGAGCCCAGTCTTAAAGTCAATCAGCAGCGTTTATTCACGAGAGTACTGCCCATTATACATTTTACCACAGGTTATAAACTGAAAATGACGTCATTAGTTTTAGTACTAGCCCGTGTCATCTCCGTCTCCAGTACAATGGCTGTATGGTTCTCACATCGTCTCTCCTATTAAGATAGGAGCCAAGGCCAGCTTGTGTAGATAAGCCTTCTAGCCAGTCTGGCTATAAGTTAATTAATTTCTACCATGGTACAGACAGTCATTGTTCTAATTCTTGATTATATTTACACACATTATATTCAGTACTAGGATTAAAAGGAAAATTCATACATATACAGTAACATAATAGCATTCTGATTAGTACATATACAGTAACATAATAGTATTCTGATTAGTCAGTCCTGATTGAAATGTATACATAATTAGTCATTATTGATACAAATTCCCTTAACAAACATCCACTTAGTATTACTTTCTTAGCTACAGAATACATATCTCTCTGGCATATTACATAATTTATCAAGAGCATACAATACATTTTCGGACTCGCATTGTTCTTGCTGTGCTCACTTGAACATGAAGGTGGCACGGTGGTCCTCCGAGTTAACAGTTGTTTTGAGCGCTAGCTAAAATTGTGATAGTATGATGTTGACATGATCAGTCCAATCAAAGCTACTGTACATATAACGTGATTTGACGCCATTTTATCTGTGGTCAATGACCTTCAGCTTTCTTTGATGGGCACTGCTATGGCAGCAGCCAATGGGCTAAAATCTTCAATGTCTCCTCTTACACTTGGCGTAAAGTGATGTAAAGTCCCAATGAGTGACAGAACACTGAGCCAATCACGACACAACGCTCCGTATTTTCTTCTGGCTTGCCCTACCACCACAGAAAGCACTGAGTTAGGCTGAAATAACTGCATTTTGGAGCTGCCTTACTCAAGAAAACAAAAAAGAGACCATGATTGTATGATATATATTATTTTTACATTATTTGCAAACTGATATGTGACACGTATTACTGGCAAAAAATAACAAGCAAAACAGGCAAGCCCCCCCAAAAAGTATTGTTATTATTTTTCTTGTATTTATTTTTTTGCAAAAAATGTGGGGCCCAAAACAGGTGGGGCTCTGCCCTGCCAAGGTACAAGGGAATGGGGAGAACGATTGAACAATTGCCTTCAGGACCAGGATCTTACCCATCATTGTGAGGGACCGTGCATTCCATTCGCAGAAAGGGAAAGAGGTTGTGAGAGTCTCATGCCAGTCCTGTGACAGGAACAGTTCACTTTTACCCCTGTTGACAAGAGTGCCAGTGGCTGCACAGTAGTCGTCTACCACCTTTGTTGCTGTGGTGATGGAGCGACTATCTATGCCAGGGGTGTCAAACTCATTTCATGGAGGGCCGAGTGTCTGTGGGTTTTTGTTTTTTCCTTTCAATTAAGACCTAGACAACCAGGTGAGGGGAGTTCCTTGCTAATTAGTGACCTTAATTCATCAATCAAGTACAAGGTTTGAACAAAAACCCGCAGACACTTGCCTGGCATCTGGTAGCCACAGATTTAGAGGCTCTAGGTAGATGACGTACAAGGGCTAGGGGGCAACCTTGGCGTACGCCGGATCTGATGGGGAATGGGTCTGTGAAACTGTTGTTTACCAGAACTCTGCTTGTGATGTTCTGGTAGCAGAGTTCGGTACACTGGATGAGATGTTGGAGGAATTTCATCTTGGTTAGCACCCTCTGCAAGAAGCCATGGCTAACCCTGTCAAAGGGTCTAGGCTGAAAAGGCTTAAAGGGGACCTCTGCTCCTGAGAGTGCAGGATGAGTTCTCTCACCAGGAGCAGGTTGTCATTGATGGACCTAACGGGGATGCTGCAGGTCTGGTCTGGGGCTATTAATGAGGGGCGGTGTGTCTGGAACCGTTTGGTGAGAGCCTTGGTCATGGTTTTGTTGTCGACAGAGAGGAGGTTGATTGGGCACCTGTTTCGGAGGGCCATAAGGTCTCCATGTGACAGAGACCGTACTCTGTCACATGGACCCACCCAGCCTCTTTTCCCTGTATACTACTCTGAAGACCTTCGCCACGTCGTCCTTGAGGAGATCCCTACCGTAAAACTCCCTGGCCACCCCCAGGATATTGTCACTGTTGGTCACAGTGTCCACTTCGTTGTTGTACAGGGACAGAATGGATTTTTGCTTTGACCGTGCCCTGCGAAATAACCATTTCTCCTGCTCCTCCAGATCCTGGCGTTTTGACCTGTGCTGGATCTTCATCGATCTTCCCGATAGAGGGTGGAAAGATGTTATTTGGTTTTGGCCAGCTCTCTGGCCATGTCCCACTCCTCTAGCTGGAAGAGGCTAAGACACTGGAGGGCCTTGTTGTGGTGTTCAAGATTGGCCCTCTTTTCCCTAGCTTTCCTCTGCGCTATTCCCCCAAATAACCATGGGTCATGGCCTTGACCATTTCTCACCACTCTATCAGGGAGTCAAATATTTCTTTCAAGGTCATCCACTCCAGGTAGCATCTGGAGGAGAGCTTGACTGCTGGGTCCTAAAGGATAGATCTATTCCTCCACCAGGACCCATACCTACTCACACTAGGCCTTTGCAATCTGAAGACACAGTCAGTATCCTGTGGTCTGAGAAGTGCACTGCTTAGCTTGTCAGGGAGCATATTCTCAGACCTGGCGAGAGCAAGAATATGTCAATCCTAGAGTAGGATGCAACGGAGGAACTCACCCACGTTGGTGTCGGAGGGGAGGTGCCACCGGCATCTGTCTGTAAGGGGGAGGTCATTGATGATTGATTGTAGTTACTGAGTGCTATGGTCTCTCTTCGGCCTGCTGCGGTCTTTGTCTCGGAGGGCACAATTATGTCTCCCCAACCAGGACTGGTGTGGTGCTGGATGGTGGCCCCCCCACTGACTGCCTGGTGGCCCAATACACTTTCCGGATGAAGGGTTATAGGAGTGTTGAAGATGGTGAAGGTGGCTCAGATGGTCCGGGGGTCTGGACTGAGGCTGGCTGGCTGGCATGCTGCTGTGCGGAATCAGAGGCAGGGAGGGCTAAGGGGGGTGGATCTTGGTCACAGTTTTTGGTGGGAGAGGGGATCAGGAATGCGTCCATTATATTCACGCCAGACTTGGTGCAAAACTACACCCACAAGAAACTTAGCAACATTCAAAGCTGTGCTGATTGGTTTGGTTGTTCACTGTGAAAAGTAATGGCGCGTGAGAGAAGAAAGAATGCTAGAGACGGAATCCCCACCAAAACAAAACATTGCCATCCCATACCTTGCATTTTCCTGAATTTGGATATGAAGTGGCATTAAAATATGTAGCTTTTTAGTGAGTGATTGCAGCTTGCCTGACTGGTCCACTGGATTGCATCAAGATCATGGATAGTTGCATTGTTTTTGGAGGTAAGTAAGCTGTGAATTATATCAAGTGTTATCGCCATTTAACAACAGCGATTGGGATGAAGCTGTCTATTAGTGTGTGTCGTCTAGCGTTAGCTTAGTGTGGTTATCTACATGTTTACGAAAGGACTATTGAGATACTTACAGTGCCTTGCGAAAGTATTTGGCCCCCTTGAACTTTGCGACCTTTTGCCACATTTCAGGCTTCAAACATAAAGATATAAAACGGTATTTTTTTGTGAAGAATCAACAACAAGTGGGACACAATCATGAAGTGGAACGGCATTTATTGGATATTTCAAACTTTTTTAACAAAAACTGAAAAATTGGGCGTGCAAAATTATTCAGCCCCCCTTATTCAGTTAATACTTTGTAGCGCCACCTTTTGCTGCGATTACAGCTGTAAGTCGCTTGGGGTATGTCTCTATCAGTTTTGCACATCGAGAGACTGACATTTTTTCCCATTCCTCCTTGCAAGACAGCTCGAGCTCAGTGAGGTTGGATGGAGAGCATTTGTGAACAGCAGTTTTCAGTTCTTTCCACAGATTCTCGATTGGATTCAGGTCTGGACTTTGACTTGGCCATTCTAACACCTGGATATGTTTATTTTTGAACCATTCCATTGTAGATTTTGCTTTATGTTTTGGATCATTGTCTTGTTGGAAGACAAATCTCTGTCCCAGTCTCAGGTCTTTTGCAGACTCCATCAGATTTCTTCCAGAATGGTCCTGTATTTGGCTCCATCCATCTTCCCATCAATTTTAACCATCTTCCCTGTCCCTGCTGAAGAAAAGCAGGCCCAAACCATGATGCTGCCACCACCATGTTTGACAGTGGGGATGGTGTGTTCAGGGTGATGAGCTGTGTTGCTTTTACGCCAAACATAACGTTTTGCATTGTTGCCAAAAGGTTCAATTTTGGTTTCATCTGACCAGAGCACCTTCTTCCACATGTTTGGTGTGTCTCCCAGGTGGCTTGTGGCAAACTTTAAACAACACTTTTTATGGATATTGTCACGAGTCCAACCGAGGGTGTTTCCTCTTCCCGGGCGGCTGGCGCTCGGCGGTCGTCGTCACCGGCCTATTAGCTGCCACTGATTGTTTTTCCTCCCCCATGTTTAGTGGTAGCACCTGTGTAGGGTTAATTAGTTTGTCTTTATTAGACAGCCGGCCCGCCTGGTTGTTGTGCGGGATTATTTCTATGTAACCTTCGGCTCTGTTGTAGAGGTACGTGTTTGTGCCTGGTCGTGATTTGTTCCATTGTACATTTTGATTCCCTGTGTTTGGGAACGTAACTTTTGTGAGCACCCTGTGGTGCGTTAGGTGCTATTAAAAGACGCACAGCATTGAACTCTCTGTCTCCTGCATTTGACTCCACACCCAAGACACCCGGAGCATTACAGAATCCCGCACCAATCAAATTGAATGGAGTCAGCAGGAGCAGCAGCCAACCATCTCCCATCGATGGAGGAACGGGTTCTCCACCACACCACCGTCCTCCATCGGATCGGATCCGCGATGGATCAAGTGATGGAGAGAATGGACAGATGGGAGAGGAGTGGTCTCCTCTCTCCACCTTCGGCACCCACGGTTCCGGACTCCCCATCTCCCGACTCCAGCACCCTCCGTCTGACGCTACCGAAGGCTTATGATGGAGCGGCGGCGGGTTGCCAGGGGTTTCTGCTTCAGCTGGAGCTATACCTGGCCACCATCAGACCCACTCCCTCAGGAGCAGAGAGGGTGAGTGTCCTCATCTCCTGCCTCACGGGTCGTGCTCTGGAGTGGGCGAACGCAGTCTGGAATGGCCCAGACTCAGCGCGGGAGCACTACCCAGAGTTTTCCCGCCGCTTCTGTGCCGTGTTTGATCACCCTCTAGACGGCCGAGCGGTGGGAGAACGACTATTTCATCTCAGGCAGGAGAGGAGGAGCGCCCAGGATTACACGCTGGAGTTCCGGACCTTGGCAGCCGGATCTGGGTGGAACGACAGGGCCCTTATGGACCACTACAGGTGTAGTCTCCGAGAGGACGTCCGCCGGGAGTTAGCGTGTCGGGACACAACTCTGTCACTGGATCAGCTGATTGACATGTCCATTCGACTGGATAATCTGCTGGCTGCCCGCGGGCGTTCAGAGAGGGTCCTGTGCGTTCCACCACCCAGCCCCTCCGCTCCCATTCCGATGGAGTTGGGAGGGGCTGCGCCGAGGGGTAACGGAGGAGGCCTTCCCTGCACCAACTGTGGTCGGAGAGGACACACGTCTGATCGGTGCTGGGGGGGTCCGTCTGGGAGTAGAGATGGCAGGCGGAACGCTTCTCGGTCACCCCAGGTGAGTCAGCATCAAACTCACCCAGAACCCCCTGTTGGCCACATGTTTGTCTTAACCTTTTTCCTTCACTTTTTTCCCTCTTCCCAGCATAGGGCGCTAGTCGATTCAGGCGCAGCTGGGAACTTTATGGATCGCGGACTCGCTCTTAAGTTAGGGGTTCCGCTGGTGCCGATAGATTCTCCTTTCCCCGTGCACTCCCTAGATAGCCGGCCATTAGGGTCAGGGATGGTCAGGGAGACCACAGTCCCACTGGACATGGTGACGCAGGGGAATCATAGGGAGCGTATCAGTTTCTTTATTATTGATTCGCCTGCGTTTCCAGTGGTGCTGGGGACTCCCTGGTTGGCCCGGCACAATCCTAAAATTTCGTGGAGACGGGGTTCTCCAGGGGTGGTCAGAGGAGTGTTCTGGAAGGTGTTTGGGAGTTTCCATCGGTGCCACGTCGGTGGAGAGTCCAGACCAGGGTTCCACGGTGTGCATTCCTCCCGAGTATGCCGATTTGGCAATCGCTTTCAGTAAAGTGAAAGCGACTAAATTACCACCTTATCGACCGGGAAGGGATTGTACGATAGATCTCCAGGTAGATGCTGCGCTTCCCAAGAGTCACGTATACCCGCTGTCCCAGGAGGAGACGTTGGCAATGGAGACATATGTTGCGGAGTCGCTGGGACAGGGGTACATTCGGCCCTCCATTTCACCTCGAGTTTCTTTTTTGTGAGGAAAAAGGAGGGAGGTTTGCGTCCGTGTATCGATTATAGAGGTCTAAACGCCATCACAGTGGGGTATAGTTACCCTCTACCTCTCATCGCTACGGCGGTGGAATCGTTCCACGGAGCGCAGTTCTTCCACGGTGCGTATTCGGAAGGGAGACGAGTGGAAAACCGCATTTAGTACTACATCAGGCCACTATGAGTACCTCGTCATGCCGTATGGGTTAAAAAATGTTCCAGACGTTTTTCAATCCTTTGTAGACGAGATTCTCAGGGACCTGTGTGGGCAGGGAGTGGTTGTTTATATCGATGACATTCTGATCTCCTCGGCCACTCACACCGCGCATGTGTCTCTGGTGCGCAAGGTGCTTGGTAGACTGCTGGAGCATGACCTATACGTCAAGGCTGAGAAATGCGTGTTCTCTAAACGAGCCGTCTCTTTTCTGGGATATCGCATTTCCACCTCGGGGGTAGTGATGGAGGGTGACCGCATTAGGGCTGTGCGTAATTGGCCGACTCCGACCACGGTAAAGGAGGTGTAGCGGTTTTTGGGTTTTGCCAACTACTACCGGAGGTTTATCCGGGGTTTTGGCCAGATAGCGGCTCCCATTACCTCACTGCTGAAGGCAGATATCTTTAAGAAATGGCTTTCTTCTTGCCACTCTTCCATAAAGGCCAGATTTGTGCAATATACGACTGATTGTTGTCCTATGGACAGAGTCTCCCACCTCAGCTGTAGATCTCTGCAGTTCATCCAGAGTGATCATGGGCCTCATGGCTGCATCTCTGATCAGTCTTCTACTTGTATGAGCTGAAAGTTTAGAGGGACGGCCAGGTCTTGGTAGATTTGCAGTGGTCTGATACTCCTTCCATTTCAATATTATCGCTTGCACAGTGCTCCTTGGGATGTTTAAAGCTTGGGAAATCTTTTTGTATCCAAATCCGGCTTTAAACTTCTTCACAACAGTATCTCGGACCTGCCTGGTGTGTTCCTTGTTCTTCATGATGCTCTCTGCGCTTTTAACGGACCTCTGAGACTATCACAGTGCAGGTGCATATATACGGAGACTTGATTACACACAGGTGGATTGTATTTATCATCATTAGTCATTTAGGTCAACATTGGATCATTCAGAGATCCTCACTGAACTTCTGGAGAGAGTTTGCTGCACTAAAAGTAAAGGGGCTGAATCATTTTCAGTTTTTGATTTGTTAAAAAAGTTTGAAATATCCAATAAATGTCGTTCCACTTCATGATTGTGTCCCACTTCTTGTTGATTCTTCACAAAAAAATACAGTTTTATATCTTTATGTTTGAAGCCTGAAATTTGGCAAAAGGTCGCAAAGTTCAAGGGGGCCGAATACTTTCGCAAGGCACTGTACCTACATGAAGTTTGTGCTAGTTGGCAACTAAAAGAGATGCTGCATAGCTCGCAGTAGCTGAATGTGCAAAGTTAACTCCATTGATTCACTATTACTGACAATCATGTAATGTTAGGTATCTACAGAGTCACTTGTTCCTTTCGTTTAGATCATTTCAAAATGAAACTGTACGAAATGCACGAAACTGTGCATCTCCTGCAGTTCGTGGCATTGCAGGCACGAGCAAAATCCGAACTCCCCGTTCACAGGGATCCCTCTGTAGCGTTCTTCATCTCTCACTTCATCGCAGGGAACTTCAAAACTCTGACCAATCAGCAAGGCATTGTATGTTGCTAGATTACTTTTGGGATCTGTAGAAGTGCCCCTCCCCTTTGCACAGGTTGCAGGGTTGTGATTGTTTGCATTCTGATGTGGGGTGGTTGCCTTTGCAGTTTTTACAGCGGATGGCTCGGCAGGCACTGCGGCCAGATGGTCAAGTTAGCCGCAGTCCCTGCACAGCTTGGGCATACCGCAGTAGTGGATGGCGCCCCCTGTTGTTCCTCCGCGTGATGGTGCTGGGGTTATGTTGGTATAACTGAACAAGCCATTTTCTTGCCCAAGTCCAGAGAACTCCAGGACTATCCTGGCCGTTGATTTGATCAGGGCAAACCTGCCGAGCCAAACCTGGATGTCAAAGTCTTGAATACAGTCGTTGTGGAGTTGAACAGTGACTATCTTGTTTCCTGTGTCTGAGAGAGGGTGTGCTCTGAATTTGTTAATCGTGGGTACATTTCTTAAGTTTCTAAATGTTACCCAAAATTGGAAACTGCCCATACCTCTCTGGAGAACTGCCCTGCTGAAGCCAGGAGGGTCATGCTGTTTCCTGGTCTGTTGGTTCCGGTTGCTGCTGTTGCTCCATATCCGTTTGTGGTCGACTGTGGCACTCCCCTGTGGCCTGCTCGGTCTTGGAGTAGATTGGTTTCTTTGGGTCCTTCCTCCGTGATTGTAGCAGGGTCAGGTCCTGGGGGTTGTCTAGTCACTGGTCTACTCCGTTCCTTTAGGGGGAGGAAGGACAATCTCAGAGTAAGCAGTCACACCTGGTAGCCCATGACCCTGAGATCAATGGCAGATCTCCCCTATGGTCTGCTTGCTCCAGGTGTAGGTTTGTGTCTTTGGTCCTTCCTCTGCACCTTTGGTTCTTTTGGTGATGGTTGCGGTTAGCTGGTCCTGCTGGAGTCAGGCCGGGCCGTGGTCAAGCCACTGTTACCCTTCCAACTTCCCCAGTCCTTCCGGCGATTCCGGCATTGTCTGCTGGACCAGAGAGACAGCGCCAGCCACGGTCAAGCCATTGTTATTGTTGCTGTCTCCAGGGTCTGTCCAAAGAAAAGGCTAGTGAGAAAAGAGGGTAGAGAGTGGGACACAACCCTGGAAAATCTTGTGCGTAATGAAGAGAAACCAGAGTTAAATATCTTTTTTCTTTTCATGGGAGAAACATTAAAATACATACAGGGAGTCATGCAACAAGGCAATACGTACATGAACTAACACTCATTGACTTGGGGGCAGTTACTGTCTATCATTCAGACGTAGACATATGTGGAAACACTAAGAAATCTAGAAACGAAGAAACAAAGGGCAGGGAGGGAATGAGTTTCAGATGGCTTCTTAAGGGGGGTGCAGGTTCTAAGGAAAGACAACACAACATAATACAACACTACATATACGATATTAACTGTGGTTTATAAATGGGGTGGCATTATGTTGGTAGGTCAAATTGCAGGGGCAATAGTCAAGTAATGATCTATTGGGGGAAGAGAAGGGGAGGGGCTGAAAAATTAAAATAAATAAAGTATTTGCGTCTGATGGCTACATTGTTCCATACTGTTGTGCTTTGATCAGTGGTCAGTGGGGGGAGGGGGGGGGGGGGGGGGGTGATGGTGACTCTGTGTCCCTGTCTGTGATGTGCTTTCTGAGGGTATTTGAATGACCAGTACTGGCTTGTGTTAGTGTCTGGAGCTGTAGGGAGGTGATTACTTTTTAAGGTCTTTGTAGTGTGTCGGGGAGTCCCATGAGTTAGGGTTCCTATTGTCAAGGGTACAGAGCCCCAGTGGTCTGCTCATGGTGGAGAAGTAGAAAGTGTTGAAGATGCTGGCCACTGTGTTTTTTCTGTATTTTGGAGATAATGTAGCTAAGGCCCTGCACTGCTACCATGAGTGGGATGTTAGGGATCCCCTTACCCCCCTTGTCTAGTGTCTTCAACATAGTCATATTTTTACCTGCTGCTGGCTGCTGCTCTGGAGGAAGTGGAAGATGACCAGATTGATGTATGTTTACAATGATGAAAAAACCTAACCTATGTAGGCCAGGATCAGGTAAAGGATGGCTTTGATCAGTAATCCCTTCCCAGTCATTGAGAGTGATCTTCCAGCTTTGGTCTCTGGGGTGAGTCCTGCTAAAACAGATGCTCAGAAAGTTAACAGTTCTCTTGATTGGAAAAAAGATGTGCAGGATCTGGTCGACTCGCCAGTTTGGTGTACGCAAACCTCGCACTTGGTATCATTCACTATTGTGCCTGTGGTTTTACAGAAGGAGTTTATGGACTGGATGACATTGGGGATAGACTGTGGGTCTGTTGTGACTATCATGACATCATCCATGTATAACTGTTTTTTTAGGGTTGTGCCTTGTGCACCTGGTAGGGGGTGGCCTGTGATTAGAGGGTGGTTGTGGATGCTTGCAGGGAGTGGTTCTATTGTGATGGTGTAGAATAGGGCCGATAGTGGGCAGCCCTGTCTTACTCCAGCATGAATGGGTATGGGATGGGAGGCGGTGCTGTTGATCAAGACTCTACTGGTGTGGTGTTGGTGATGTATTCCCAGTTTCGGAGACTGAGAGTGTGGTTACTTCTGGCCATTACCCTAAGCATGTATGGGTGGCACACTCTGTTGAAGGCCTTTTCCATGTCAATATTGAATAGACAGAATGTGGATGTCACCATTCGACAGAGTGAGCAAACACGTCCCTGATGGTGGAGAGGTTGTCAAAAACCGACCTCCCCGGAACACCACATGTCTGGTTGGACCCAGCTGCCTGCAGGAGCGACCTTTGTATCCTAGTCATGACTGCTTTCGCTAGTGTCTTGTAGTCTGTGCCAGAGTTTCCGTTTGGAAAATGTGGCACCGGACATTTGACCGGCAGCATTTTAATTTACCGGACATTTGAGAAATGTATAGGACCCATATGCATTGGGTGTGTAACCTGATTAGGATGTCCACCCATGGTGCTCAGAAATCACATTTAGATTACGGTCATTTATATTTACAGAACATGCAAGTTGAGGATGTGGTCCTTCTTATCAAATTCTGATGAGCACTTTGAAGATGTTAAAATAACTGTCCACATTTACTTTTTCTCAGCCAACGAGACCAGCAATGAGCCAACGAGACCAGCAAGATCACTAGCCTATCTCAATCTACTATCCCCCATAGTAGAAAAGTTGACCTATTCTATTGGTCAGCTTGTTGAGAAAGAAATAGCCTATTCCAAACAGACTCTGGGACAGTTGTGGGACTACAGATCCCAAATTCATACAACCAGTAGGCCTAGGCTATCTAAAAAAAAAGTTAAAAAACAATGAGTCTGATGCGACAGATCATAACATTTAGTTTAAAATGTTGATAAACGATTATTTCTTCACATTAGAAGCTCAGAGTTGCAAACAAGGCAGTAGGCTAGGTGCGACTGTTCGTTCCATAATGCAATTAGTGGGAAAACACTGTTGTCAAAAGCTCACCACACATGCGAGCGGTTTCATGTGACAGAGATGAAAATATCCATTAGAAATGTAGAAGGTGAAAATAGTCTGGGTAGCCATTTGACTAGGATTGTGCCTTGTGGCTACTGGAAAGTGAAAGAAAGTTGATAGAAAATAATTGCCACCACCGATATGGTCTGGTTTTGGCTAGGCTACTTTGAAGCAAGGTAAGACATGTCTCATAATATGTAGTAAAACTTTCAGGTTTCAAAAAATTAAGTACAGTATAATGCATACTGCCTCCAGCTCATTGCAAACTTGTTTGTGACGCACTGATAAAGCCTGCCTTCCGTTGCCTATGCATTTGCTGTTTGAGATGCTGTAGCAGCAGCTCAAAGGCATTGTATCTGTATGTTATGAGCTACATGTGTGATACATAGGATAGGCCTACATAACGAATATACTGCACACATGCGGCAATTTATTTCCAGTAAACTACACAAATGAACCTATAGACCGGTAATAGCATTATTTGGCAATGGGATTTTTTCTTGCAATTTTATTTATCAGCTTTTCTATTTTTTCATTTGCCAAAAGCCAGCTATTCCCAGCTAATGGAAACCCTGGTCTGAGCCCAAGAGACTGATACGGCGCCAGTTCTTGAGCTCAGTAGCTTCTCCCTTTCCCTTGTACAGGAGAGTGATTGCACTCTCCCGCACTGAAGGAGCTAACCTTCAGTGTGGGTGAGTGCAAGCTAGCCATCCCTGTACATGCTACTGTAAACTGTCCCCAGACTGACTTAGAGGTGTTTCCAAAATGCTACGTAAAACTCAGTAGGGAGCCCAACTGGACCTGGTGTCTTACCTTTGTTTAAGGAGTGCACGGCCTGGATGAGCTCATCCAGCGACAGGCCCATTTCCTCCTACAAAGTCGTGTTGTGGGATTGGCGCTATGTGGCTGAGGAGTTTGTCGATCAGTGTGTCATCTGTCGTCTTAGGTGATTACAATATACTGTAGAAGTCTGTAATGATGCTATTGATGGCCTGATCGTCAGTAGTGTCTGTTAGTCATCTTTCAATGCATATATTGTCTGTTTCTTTCATTTGATTTGTTTGCAAAAGTATTTAGTTCATTTCTCTTCCTCTTGTAGGTGTTGGATTTTGCTTGTGTGTTTGATTTTCTGCTGTTTCTGCCTGTGTAAGAGTGCGAGTCTGTGTTTGGTGTCTGCTATTTCGGGTGCCAGATCGAAGCCTGCTTGCTGTAGGTGCGTGTGGATTGGATTGGCTTTGGCTTGTAGTCGTTGGTTGAGTTTGTTCAGTTATTCTCTTTTTACCTTTTGCTATTGTTTGCTGCCTTGATGTAAAGGTGTTTAGTTCTCCTCTTGACCATTTCCCACGACTCGATGGCGGAGTTCAAAAGGTCAAGGAGAGAGGTCCAGTTCTTCAAATGCGTGATGCATAGGTTGTTGAGTCAGGTGGTCAGTAAAGTGGTGTTCAGTTTCCATAGTGCCTTTCAGTCTGTGTCGCTGGGAGGTGTACAGTCGTACTGAGTTGTCGGTGGTCTGAGAAGAAAGTGGCTGATGTGGTACCTGATGCTGTGGGGGTCTGGTCCAGGAGGAGAAGGTAAATACTGGAGTATGACTGGTTGTCAGAGCTCACCCAGGTGTAGCAAGGCACCAGGTCCTGATCTTTTAGCCCTGATCTTTTAGTTGGTACTCATTATAGACTTCTACAGTAAGTCCAGAACAGACTATGGGAGGCGCACAGTACTACATAGAGCCATGACTACATGGAACTCTATTCCACATCAGGCAACTGATGCAAGAAGTAGAATCCGATCTAAAAAACAGATAAAAATACACCTTATGGAACAGCAGGGAATGTGAAGAGAAACCCGCGCAGGTACAGACACACACTTATGCACACACACGCTAGCACACGCACTCTACAGACACGTACACCGTCATATTGTTGTATGGTGGTATTATACATTTTGTATTGTAGTGTAGTGGTGTAATACTGTTATATGATGTACTGTTTTATCTTTTGTTTTATGTGTGTTGTAAGTGCCTTAATTTGTTTGAACCCCAGGAAGAGTAGCTGCTGCATAGGCGTTGGGTAATGGGGATCCCTAATAAATACAAATACAAACTTTTACATTTTCCCACAATGCACCATCATTAATACTGTAAAACAGATTTATGGTATTTTACTGTGCATTCTACAGTGTTTTACTGTTGAAATTACAGAACGGTCTTACAGTGTACTGTAAAAACCAATGTATGGTATTTTACTGTGCATTCTAGGGTAATTTGCTGTATTCAGTTCATAGAGTATCATACTGTTGATCAATACAGTACATTACTGATAAAAGTTCACATACACTGCACAGTGCACATACAGTGCACATACACTGCACAGTCTTTCTAATGAGTGGGTTTGTAAACAATGGGATACACCTCCTGGAAATAATAACACACAAAAGCTGCAGAGTGCCAGCTAGTATTGATGACAAACCACTTCAAAAGTTGACAGACAATGGCATATTGAATAACCAACAAATACTGTACGTCTTTATGTAACTTCATACCTTGCCTAGGTGCCTTACCATCTCATAACAAATATTTGGACAAAAAATATACATTAAATAATTATTCATCTGAACTAGAAGAGAACATTTAGGACTATTGTGGTGTGAATGTCCACACTCCACACTCACACAGCCTCCTGAAACAACTTTGGGGAATGTTTTGGTTCAAACGCTAGCCTCATGGAGAGAGAATGGATTACTATGGTAAATAAGCCTATCACTGTCACATGTGTTTCTGAGGGAGCAGTTTGGGAGGAATGTGTATAAAATTCCATCTCTCCCTGGCCGTCGATGACAGTTTCTGACGAGGACCGTTGGCAACGGCAACAAGGGGAAGTAATATGAACAGGACGGGAGGGAGGCCATAAAAAGGCATGTTTAATATATGTGCTCACATTCTAGCTATGCACAGAGCTAGGGACTAAATTAGTCAAGGCTATTTTCATGTATTTGTATGAGGTCTAAGCATTTTTACTGTAGGGGTTCTAGGCATGAATGGTAAAACCAACATAGCAACTGAACATTGATACATTACTGACAAACTTCTCCATAGTACTACTTCACCGGTTTACTAGTTTCCCACACCCTATCCTAAAGACGACAGAGAGGAAGTAAGATGGATAAATGAGGGTACTTCTACACTCAAAAAACTTCTGGGTTAAAAAAACACAGTACTGGGTAAATAGTGGACAGAACACACATTGGATTATTTTTGGCTCAGCCAGTTGAGTCACAGTTGGGTTATGGAGCTCATCGAGTCAGATCAGAAGACTGGAGGCATGGCTTAGTAAAGGTGTGGCTTTCAGATGGTTCATTTTGGCCACCTGTGAGAGTAAATGTCATTCTGGTTCTTCTGTTCTTTTGTATTGTCTACACCTGTTAAGGTTGAGCACCGACACTTTTGTAGTTCATTAACGCTGGGCTGTAAAGTCTCCTGTTTAGGAGATCTGCTTGGTTCTGTTAATGACTGACATTTTTGCTTGTAAATCAATCTGTTGAAATCCGTAGATCCAAATGGCTTGCGTTGAGCGATAGCCCTGGTTCCCACGGACACAGAGCCTGGGATGTGAAATCTGAAACCACTTGATGCTGGAATGTCCCTCCTACCATTACATTCGCTCTTCCGACTGTCCATCAACTCCTGGCTGAACCCTACGTCACAGCCACTGACAATCCTTACATCGTAGCGCAGCAGGAGAGAGTGGTTTCATCTCATCCAGAGATCAATCTATAAAAAAAAACTATTTCTGTTTGTCATAGATGGACTAGATTAATATGAAAGGTGAGTTCCTACTGTGACAATACAGAGGCGGATGCAAGATGCAAGCAACGATGGTTTAATGAATACAGTTTACAGCAGCAACAGGACAGACAGACTGTACTCAGACGGAATCCGACCCAGGGACTAGGGCGCGTCTTCTGATGATAGCGTGCTGAGAAATCCAGGGGAGTGTGTCCGGATGGGTAGGAGGGAGCACAGCAGATAATCCACACAAGGGCGGTGAGAGATGAGCACGGACACACGACACAAACTCAGAGAAGTAACAACGATCTGACAACAAGAAACACTGGTTACAGAACATATAAAGGGAAGATAAATGATTCCAGCTGGCACAGACAATCAGGCCGAGATTGGGAACCACGCCCACACAAACACGGGAGAGAGAGAGAGCGAGAAAGAGAAAGAGAGAGAGGGAGGCAGTGGATTCATGAACCGTGACAATACCCCCCCCCCCCTAGGAATGCCTCTTGGCGTTCCCAGGCGAATTTACCTGTCGATTGAAATCATCGATAAGGGAGTGATCCAGAATGTCCCTAGCAGGTACCCAACTTCTCTCCTCCGGGCCGTAACCCTCCCAGTCCACCAGGTACTGGAATCCGCGTCCCCTCCTTCTAGAGTCCAAAATACGATTGACAGAAAAGGTGGGTTCCCCATCAACAAGTCGTGGCGGCGGGGGAACCGGGACCGGCGGGTTAATGCGTGCCTGAAACACAGGTTTTATTTTAGACACATGAAAGGTAGGATGAATTCTCCTATACGCCGGAGGAAGCTTGAGCCGGACCGCCACCGGACTAATGATCCTGGTGACTTTGAACGGGCCGATAAATTTGGGGGCAAGCTTGTTCGAAACGGATCGGAGTGGAATGTTCTTAGTAGAAAGCCACACTCTTTGGCCAACGACGTATACCGGAGGCTTCGACCGGTGGCGATCGGCCTTAGCCTTGGTGCGCGCCCCCACCCGGAGAAGAGTCTCACGGGCTCTGCTCCATGCGTGACGGCACCTCTGGATGAAAGCGTGAGCGGAGGGAACAGTGACCTCGGACTCCGTACTGGGAAAGATAGGTGGCTGGTAACCTAAACTACACTCAAACGGAGAGAGACCCGTGGCTGCCACTGGCAACGAATTGTGAGCGTACTCAACCATAGAGAGTTGTTGACTCCAGGAAGAGGGATTCTTAGAAACCAAACATCGCAACACTCTCTCCAAATCTTGGTTGGCCCTCTCCGTTTGACCGTTGCTCTGGGGATGAAACCCTGAAGACAGGCTGACACTCGCTCCCAGTAACCTACAGAACTCTTGCCAAAACTTGGACACAAATTGGGGCCCCCTGTCAGAAACTACGTCCATCGGCAGGCCATGTAAGCGAAAGACGTGATCCACGACAGTTACCGCTGTCTCCTTGGCAGATGGTAATTTAGGCAAGGGAATAAAATGAGCCGCCTTCGAGAACCGGTCCACCACGGTCAAAACAACCGTCTTGCCCTGGGAGGGCGGGGGGGGGTAACAAAATCTAGCGTGATGTGGGACCAGGGTCTCGAAGGGACCGACAGCAGTTGGAGTAACCCATCTGGGGGTCGATTAGAAGTCTTCCCAGTGGCACAAACCGAGCAAGCCAAGACAAAACTGTGAATGTCACGAGCCATCAGTGGCCACCAAAAGCGTTGCTTAACCAAAAAGCTAGTGCGGCTGACTCCTGGATGACACGCTACGTTGGAGCAATGCCCCCACCGAATAACATCGGACCGACACCCCTCTGGCACAAACAACCGATTAGGCGGGCAACCGGGCGGAGGCGTTACTCCTTCTAAGGCCGTTTTGACCCTCGATTCAACCTCCCATGTGAGTGTGGAGACCACTAGGGTCCCGGGTAGGATGCACTCGGGAGTGGTTGGGCGTTCGGAATGGTCAAAAATGCGAGAAAGGGAATCGGGTTTGACATTCTTGGAACCCGGGCGATACGAGAGAGAGAAGTCAAAACGTCCGAAAAAGAGTGCCCACCGAGCCTGCCTGGAGTTGAGTCGCTTGGCGGTTCTGACATATTCTAAATTCTTGTGATCGGTCCAAACTATAAAAGGTACCCCCGAACCCTCTAACCAATGGCGCCACTCCTCCAGTGCTAACTTCACTGCCAACAACTCTCTGTTGCCAATGTCGTAGTTGCGTTCCGCAGGTGATAACCGATGGGAAAGGAACGCGCAAGGGTGCATCTTGTCATCAGAAGAGGAACATTGGGAAAGTACCGCACCTACCCCCACCTCTGAAGCGTCCACCTCCACCACGAACTGACGCGAGGGATCGGGTGCTATGAGGATGGGAGCCGAAACAAAGCGGCTCTTGAGTTTGGGGAATGCAGCCTCGGCTGTATCGGACCACCTGAACATCACTCTGGGGGAGGTTAAGGCGGTAAGAGGAGCGACTATCTGGCTAAAGTTGCGAACGAAACGCCGGTAGAAATTGGCGAATCCCAGAAACCTCTGTAGGGCCTTACGGGAATCTGGGCTTGGCCAATCCACCACAGCCTTAACCTTGTCAGGATCCATGCGAATACCTTCAGTCGAGACGATGTAACCTAGGAATGGAACGGATTGTGCATGAAAAATGCATTTCTCCGCCTTGACAAAAAGTCCATTCTCCAACAGCCTCTGAAGCACTCGTCTGACGTGCTGAACGTGTTCCTGGAGAGAAGAAGAAAAAATCTGTATGTCATCCAGGTAAACATATATGAACTGATCAATCATGTCTCTCAGCACGTCATTGACGAGTGCCTGGAAAACCGCTGGGTAGTTGGATAGCCCAAAAGGCATGACCAAATATTTGAAGTGCCCTCTGGGGGTGTTAAACGCGGTCTTCCATTCGTCCCCCCCCCCCTTATGCGAACCAAATGATATACATCCCGTAAATCCAACTTAGTGAACACGGATGCTCCCTGTAACCTTTCAAAGGCTGAGGACATCAACGGTAAGGGATAGGTATTCTTCACTGTGATGTTATTCAACCCACGGTAATCAATGCAAGGACGCAGAGAACCGTCCTTCTTCCCCACAAAGAAGAACCCCGCCCCCGCTGGAGAAGAGGAAGGACGAATGAATCCAGATGCCAGAGAATCAGAGATGTATCTCTCCATAGCCTCCCTCTCAGGAACAGAGAGTGAATATAACTTGCCTTTAGGCGGAGACTCACCTGGCAATAATTCTATTGCACAGTCATAGGGACGATGCGGAGGAAGAGAAGCAGCACGGGACTTACTGAACACCTCCTTCAGGTCGAGGTATTCAACGGGCACGTTAGACAAATCCACTGCCTCCTCTAGAAACACAGAATCAGACACAGACGAACAAGCAGACACCAAACAGGACTCAAGGCACTTGTTACTCCACATGGATATAGAGTTATGACCCCAGTCAACTCTGGGGTTGTGTTGGGTGAGCCAAGGGTGGCCGAGAACTAATGGTGCAAGGGGTGAGTCCATGAGTAGAAATGATAGTGTCTCAGTGTGATTGCCAGAAGTGATGAGTGTGATAGGTTCAGTGGTGTGAGAAATGTTGGGGAGTTCTTGACCATTGAGAGCGTTGACGGATATCTTGTGCGAGAGTGAGGTGATAGGAATCTGGAGTTTGTGAGCGAGCTTGAAGTCCATGAAATTACCCTCTGCTCCTGAGTCCAGTAAGGCTTGGGTGTCGTGCGTGTGGGTGGCCCATCTTAGTCTTACCGGGAGGAGAGTAGATGATGAGGTCTTCTCTGTGGTGACACCACCCGATAGTAGCCTCATGCTTACTACCGGGCCTGATCTTTTACCGGGCAGGAGTGGATAAAGTGGCCCGCTCTACCACAGTAGAGACAGAGTCCTTGGGATCTCCGCCTCTCCCTCTCTTCCCGGGAGAGGCGAGCTCTCCCCAGCTGCATGGGTTCGTGAGTGGAGGCTGAACTGGCCGTGTTCCCGCCGCTGGCCTGCCAGCCCTCCGTGTCGTTATACGGTCTGTTAGGGCATGCTCGGCGGCCAATACGACTCAGACGAGCGTCGACCCTCAAGGCTAGTTCCACTAGTCCATTTAAATTCCTGGGAAGGTCCAGAACATAAATCTCCTTCTGGATCCGGTCCTCCAGCCCATGCAGGAACATGTCCCACTGCGCCTCCTCGTTCCACTGACACTCTGCGGCCAGAGTGCGGAATTGGATGGAGTATTCCGATACTGAACGGTCTCCTTGGCGAAGGTCAGCGAGTAGTCTGGCCGCCTCCCTACCCGCCACGGCCCGATCGAAGACCCTTCTCATCTCCTCGGAGAGTGTCTGGAAAGAGGTGCAGCATGGGTCCTGGTTCGCCCACACCGCCGTTCCCCAAAGAGCCGCTTTGCCTGATAGCAGTGTGAGTACGAATGCTACCTTAGACTGTTCACGGTTGAAGGTCCGTGGCTGCAACGAGAATTGCATGGAACATCTCGTAAGAAAAGCTCTGCAATAGTCAGGATCACCTGAATAACCCTCTGGTGTCGGTAGCCGTGGCTCTAGCTGGGAATCCGGCTCTGGCGGGGCGGGTTGAACTGCCGGTGTAGGTGGCGCAGCGAGACCCCTCAGATGTCGTAATTGTTGGGTCAGCTGGGATACCTGCGTCACAAGGGCTTGTACTGCCCGACCTGTGCTGGAGATGTTCTCCTCTTGTTGATCCATTCTCGTGATACTGCGGGAAATGAATTCGGTCAGACTCGTTGAACTCGCTGCATCCATGGTCGGGTCAGATCGTTCTGTGACAATACAGAGGCGGATGCAAGATGCAAGCAACGATGGTTTAATGAATACAGTTTACAGCAGCAACAGGACAGACAGACTGTACTCAGACGGAATCCGACCCAGGGACTAGGGCGCGTCTTCTGATGATAGCGTGCTGAGAAATCCAGGGGAGTGTGTCCGGATGGGTAGGAGGGAGCACAGCAGATAATCCACACAAGGGCGGTGAGAGATGAGCACGGACACACGACACAAACTCAGAGAAGTAACAACGATCTGACAACAAGAAACACTGGTTACAGAACATATAAAGGGAAGATAAGTGATTCCAGCTGGCACAGACAATCAGGACGAGATTGGGAACCACGCCCACACAAACACGGGAGAGAGAGAGAGAGAGAGAGAGAAAGAGAAAGAGAAAGAGAAAGAGAAAGAGAAAGAGAAAGAGAAAGAGAAAGAGAAAGAGAAAGAGAAAGAGAAAGAGAGAGAGGGAGGCAGTGGATTCATGAACCGTGACACCTACCGAGTTCAGGAAGCCAAGCTAGAGCTCTGTGGGATGTTCACAGCGGTGGGGCCAGATGTTTTGATCAAGAGAGACATTTAGAAAATATGCACATTTTCTCTAACACTAAACATACAAATATGTATTTTACAGTTATATAATTGAATAATGATGTAATTCATTGTAGTGATGTTACGATTGATACTGGAGCTCCAAGGCATGTGTCGAAATCTCTAAGCAGCTAACTTCGAAGCAGTGTGCCAATGCATGTATCACTTTATCAGAAGTACGTCGTCAATGACGTCCGAAGCTTTGTTTGATTGCATGCTTTTTATAACCGTGTGTTGCAAAATGCGAGATCACACTGATTTCAACGAGGTTCCGTTGGTTCTTTAATTCCAAAGCTGGTATCAAACACCAACCTCTACTGGACAACGTACTTACAAATATAGTTAGGATTTTGTATATGTAGTTTCACCTGACAGGTAGCTGGGGCAGGTACAGGATGGAACTCAGGGACGTGAGGATATGAGGTCAAATCCTGTCGAAGTCACACTATGGTATTCCAACTGTATATAGGCTATTAAAGCCAACAACTTACCATTGAGCCACGGAGTTCAAATGAAAACAGTGGAGAGAAAAAATGTCTATCTGATAATCGCACTCAGCTATATATTTCTGACCAGCAGACGTCACTAATGTGCATTGTGAACCGATAATGAAGCGCACTTTTCAGCACAATTTGGTGTAAGCTCCAAAGAGTCCAGAAAGCCTTGGTTTCCCATCACTAATTAATTGTATATTAAAATATTTAACATGCCACAAAATGATGAACATGAATTACATTTACTCTCACCGGTGGCCAAATATACCTATTTGAAAGACACAACCCTAATAGGCCAAGCCTCCTGAAAATAAACGAAGGATTACATTAAAAAGACCCATCCCTGGGTCAACCCCAATAAAACCCCAATAAAACCCCAATTAACCCATGTTTGGGTAATCCAAAGGTGTGGCCTATTGGGGGCGTGGCTTTCACCTATATATCCGTGAGAATAAATATCATTGATGTTCATCATTTTAAGTTTGTATACTGTATACTTGTTTCCTTCAATGTTTTTGCACATTACATATTTTAATATACAGATGAAGTCGGAAGTTTACATACACCTTAGCCAAATACATTTAAACTCAGTTGTTCACAATTCTAGTAAAGATTTCCAGTTTTAGGTCAGTTGGGATCACCACTTTATTTTAAGAATGTGAAATGTCAGAATAATAGTAGAGAGAATGATTTATTTCAGCTTTTATTTCTTTCATCACATTCCCAGTGGAATAGTATTTGGTAGCATTGCCTTGAAATTGTTTAACTTGGGTCAAACGTTTCGGGTAGCCTTCCACAAGCTTCCCACAATAAGTTGGGTGAATTTTGGCCCATTCCTCCTGACAGAGCTGGTGTACCTGAGTCAGATTTGTAGGCCTCCTTGCTCGTACACGTTTTTTCAGTTCTGCCCACAAATTTTCTATGGGATTGACAGAACGTGTCTCCTTCCTGAGCGGTATGATAGCTGCGTGGTCCCATGGTGTTAATACTTGCGTACTATTCTTTGTACAGATGAACGTGGTACCTTCGAAATTGCTCCCAAGGATGAACCAAACTTGTGGAAGTCTACAATTTTTGGCTGATTTCTTTTGATTTTCCCATGATGTCAAGCAAAGAGGCACTGAGTCTGAAGGTAGGCCTTGAAATATATCCACAGGTACACCTCCAACTGACTCATATGATATCAATTAGCCTATCAGAAGCTTCTAAAGACATGACATAATTTTCTGTAATTTTTTTCAAGCTGTTTAAAGGCACTGTCAACTTAGTGTATGTAAACTTCTGACCCACTGGAATTGTGATACAGAGAATTGTAAACAATTGTTGGAAAAATGACTTGAGTCACGCACAAAGTAGATGTCCGAACCGACTTGAAAAAACTATAGCTTGTTAACAAGAAATTTGTGGAGTGGTTGACAAATGAGTTTTAATGACTCCAACCTAAGTGTATGTAAACTTCCGACTTCAACTGTAATTGTATGTAAACTTCCGACTTCAACTGTACATTTAGAAACATTCTTATTTAAATATTGTAACAAAGCTGTAACTATTTCAACAGGCACTTAAGGAACTCATATTGTTGACTTATTAAAGCTACAAAAAGTGTGAGGGTTCAACATTAACATGCATTTACAATATGACAGAACAGATTAACTGGGATGACATTTACTCTCACACCACTAGTACCCCACTAGCTTTAAGCACCAGCTGTCAGAGCAGCTCACATATCACTGCACCTGTACATAGCTCATCTGTAAATAGCCCATCCAATCTACCTCATCCCCAAACTGTATTTATTTATTTATCTTGCTTTTTGCACCCCAGTATCTCTACTTGCACATTCATCTTCTGCACATTCTACCATTCCAGTGTTTAATTGCTATATTGTAATTACTTCGCCACAATGGCCTATTTATTGCCTTACCTCTCTTATCCTACCTCATTTGCACATGCTGTACATAGATTTTTCTACTGTATTGTTGATTGTATGTTTGTTTATTCCATGTGTAACTCTGTGTTGTTGTATGTGTCGAACTGCTTCGCTTTTTCTTGGCCAGGTCGCATTTGAAAATGAGAACTTGTTCTCAACTGGCCTACCTGGTTAAATTTTAAAAAATAATTTAAAAAGTAGTATGCCACACCTCCAGTCTTCTGATCTGACCCAGTGGATAATAGCTCAATAACCCAGCATCAACAACCAATCTTAAAGAAAACAATGGGTTGTTTCTGACCCAACTGGCTAGGTCAAAACAACCCAATGTTTGCTCTTTCCAATATTTACCCAAATTGGGTTGTTTTTAACCCAGCATTTTTTTAGAGGGGTTTAAGGCCTTGGATGCAGGACTTCCTGTTTGGCTTGACTGAATGGAAAACATGTCATCATTGTGGTAGTGGTGGAGAGATGTATCTAGCACAGGGAGAGGGGGTTTAAGTGTGTTCGTGTGTGTGTGTGTGAAGGTGGGGCTATATGAGGTTCCCAGAGACTCTTCCTCCTATCTTCCTTTCTTCTTACTCATCCTCTCTTCTGTCTTATCTAAGCAACACACATTGTCATGACGTGTGTATGCAAGAATTAGTGTGCAGGATGTGTGGTTTTATAACAATGTGTGTATGCATGATTGAATAGGGGTAATAGGTGTGCGTTTGCAACTTTGCACATATCTGTCTCCTCCACACATGAGCCTTACAGTACAAATCTCCACCGCATCCAGTCTAGCCTCATCATTCTAGTGTCCAGCATGTAGACAGACAGACAGACATACACTACATGGCAAAAAGTATGTGGACACCTGCTCATTGAAAATCTCATTCAAAAATCATGGGCATTAATATGGACTTGGTCCCCTCTTTGCTGCTATAACAGCCTCCACTCTTTTGGGAAGGCTTTCCACTAGATGTTGGAACATTGCTGCGGTGACTTGCTTCCATTCAGCCACAAGAGCATTAGTGATGTCGGGCACTGATGTTGGGTGATTAGGCCTGGCTCGCAGTCAGCATTCCAATTAATCCCAAAAGTGTTCAATGGGGTTGAGGTCAGGGCTCTGCGTAGGCCAGTCAAGTTCTTCCACACCGATCTCGACAAACCATTTCTGTATGAACCTCGCTTTGTGCACGGGGGCATTGTCATGTTGAAACAGGAAAGGGCCTTCCCCAAACTGTTGCCACAAAGTTGGAAGCACAGAATCATCTACAATGTCATTGTACGCTGTAGCGTTAAGATTTCCCTTCACTGGAACTAAGTGGCCTAGCCCGAACCTTGAAAAACAGCCCCAGACCATTAATCCTCCACCACCAAACTTTACAGTTGGCACTATGCATTGGGGCAGGTAGCGTTCTCCTGGCACCTGCCGAACACAGATTTGTCTGTCGAACTGCCAGATGATTTAGCGTGATTCATCACTCCAGAGAACGTGTTTCCAATGCTCCAGAGTCCAATGGCGGCAAGCTTTACACCACTCCAGCCGACGCTTGTCATTGTGCATGGTGATCTTAGGCTTGTGTATGGCTCCTCGGCCATGGAAACCCATTTCATGAAGCGCCAGACGAATAGTTATTGTGCTGGCGTTGCTTCCAGAGATTTGGCATCCTATGACGGTGCCACGTTGAAAATCACTGAGCTCTTCAATAAGGCCATTCTACTGCCAATGTTTGTCTGTGGAGATTGCATGACTGTGTGCTCGATTTTATGGCTGAAATAGCCAAATCTACTAATTTAAAGGGGTGTTCACATACTTTTGGCCATGTAGTATAATGTACATACATTCTGAAACCCCATTGCCCTATATACACTATCGTAAAAAAATTTGGGGTCACTTAACATAGTCAAGACGTTAACAAGGTTATAAATAATGCATTTTAATTGAATTAATAATTGTGTCCTTCAAACTTTGCTTTCGTGAAAGAATCCTCCATTTGCAGCAATTACAGCCTTGCAGACCTTTGGCATTCTAGTTGTCAATTTGTTGAGGTAATCTGAAGAGATTTCACCCGATGCTTCCTGAAGTTGGATTGGCTTGATGGGCACTTATTACGTACCATACGGTCAAACTGCTCCCACAACAGCTCAAAAGGGTTGAGATCCAGTGACTGTGCTGGCCACTCCATTATAGACGGAATACCAGCTGACTGCTTCTTCCCTAAATCGTTCTTGCATAGTTTGGAGTTGTGCTTTGGGTCATTGTCCTGTTGTAGGAGGAAATTGGCTCCAATTAAGCACCGTCCACAGGGTATGGCATGGCGTTGCAAAATCGAGTGATAGCCTTCCTTCTTCAAGATCCCTTTTACCCTGTACAAATCTCCCACTTTACAACCACCAAAGCACCCCCAGACCTTCACATTGCCTCCACCATCCTTGACAGATGGCGTCAAGCACTCCTCCAGCATCTTTTCATTTTTTCTGCATCTCACTAATGTTCTTCTTTGTGATCCGAATACCTCAAACTTAGATTTGTCTGTCCATAACACTTTTTTCAAATCTTCCTCTGTCCAGTGTCTGTGTTCTTTTGCCCATCTTAATCTTTTATTTTTATTGGCCAGTCTGAGATATGGCTTTTTCTTTGCAACTCTGCCTAGGAGGCCAGCATCCCGGAGTCGCCTCTGCATTGTTGACATTGAGACTGTTTTGCGGGGAATATTGAATGAAGCTGCCAGTTGAGGACTTGTGAGGCGTCTGTTTCTCAAACTAGACACTCTAATGTACTTGTCCTCTTGCTAAGCTGTGCACCGGGGCCTCCCACTCCTCTTTCTATTCTGGTTAGAGCCAGTTTGTATTGTTCTGTGGCTAATTAGCCAATTAGCCTTTTAAAATAATAAACTTGGATTAGCTAACACAACGTGCCATTGGAACACAGGAGTGATGGTTGCTGAAAAATGGCCTCTGTACTCCTATGTAGATATTCCATTTAAAAAATCTGACGTTTCCAGCTACAATAGTCATTTACAACATTAACAATGTCTACACTGTATTTATGATCAATTTGATGGTTATTTTCTTTTAAAAAACAAGGACATTTCTAAGTGACACCAAACTTTTGAACGGTAGTGTATGTAAATGCTATAATTACAAGACACATGACTTCCCACTTGCAATTTGCCAAAAGGCACCTAAAGGACTCTCAAACCATGAAGAACAAGATTCTCTGGTCTGTTGAAACCAACATTTAACTCTTTGGCCTGAATACCAAGCGCCACATCTGGAGGAAACCTGGCCCCATCCCTACGGTGGTGAAGCATGGTGGTGGCAGCATCATGCTGTGGGCATATTTTTCAGAAGCAGGGACTGGGAGACTAGTCAGGATAAAGGGAAAGATTAAATGAGCAAAGTACAGAGAGATCCTTGATGAAAACCTGCTCCAGAGCACTCAGGACCTCAGACTGGGGTGAAGGTTCACCTTCCAACAGGAAAACGACCCTAAGCACACAGCCAAGACAACGCAGGAGTGGCTTCAGGACAAGTTTCTGAATGTCCTTGAGTGGCCCAGCCAGAGTCCGGACTTGAACCCGATCGAACATGTATGGAGAGACCTGTATATAGCTGTGCAGCAATGCTCACCATTCAAACTGACAGAGCTTGAGAGGATTTGCAGAGAAGAATAAGAGAAACTCTCCACATGCAGGTGTGCCAAGCTTGTAGCATCATACCCAAGAAGACTCCAGGCCGTAATCGCTGACAAAGGTGCTTCAACAAAGTACCGAGCAAAGAGTCTGAATACTTATGTAAATATAATATTTCCGTTTTTTTTAAAGAAATTTGCCAACAAAACCTAAAAACATGGTTTTGCTCTGTCATTATGGGCTATTGTGTGTAGATTAATGAGGGGGGAACTATTTAATCAATTTTAGAATAAGGCTGTAACATAGCAAAATGTGGAAAAAGTCAAGGGGTCTGAATACTTTCTGAATGCACTGTACATACAGAGACACATTCTGCTGACTTTGTTTGTATCCTCACATTCCTCCATTACTGGTGTGGACAGGCCAACCGTCTTAGTATTGGCCAGAGACTCTAAACACAGCACAGATCCACAACTATACTGAACAAAAATATAAATGCAACATGCCACAATTTCAAAGACTTTACTGAGGTATAGTTCATATAAGGAAATCAAGTTGAAATATCTTCATTAGGCCCTAATTTACAGATTTCACGACTGGGCAGGGGCGCTGCCATAGGTGGGCTTGGGGGGGCATGGGCACACCCACTTGTGAGCCAGGCCCATACACTGGGGAGCCAGGCCTAGCTAATCAGAATGAGTTTTTCCCCACAAAAGGGCTTTATTACAGACAGAAATACTCAGTTTCATCAGCTGTCCGGGTGGCTGGTCTCAGACGATCCCACAGGTGAAGAAGCCGGATGTGGAGATCCTCGACTGGCGTGGTTACACATGGTCTGCGGTTGTGAGGTCGGTTGGACGTATTGCCAAATTCTCTAAAATGACGTTGGCTGCGGTTAATGGAAGAGAAATTAACATTCAATTCTCTGCCAACAGCTCTGGTGGACATTCCTGCAGTCAGCATGCCAATTGCACACTCCCTCAAAACTTGAGACATCTGTGGCATTGTGTTGTATGACAAAACTGCACATTTTAGAGTGGCCTTTGTCCCCAGCACAAGGTGCACCTATACAATGATCATGCTGTTTAATCAGCTTGTTGATATGCCACACCTGTCAGGTGGATGGATTATTGTGGCAAAGGTGAAATGTTCACTAACAGAGATGCAAACAAACTACTACACAACATTGGAGAGAAATAAGCTTTTTGTGCATATGGAACATTTCTGGGATCTTTTATTTCAGCTTGTTTATATTTTTGTTTAGTATAAAGATAAGGAAGAAATTGAGAGTGAGGGAGAAAGAAAGAGAGAGAGAGAGTGATGGAAGAGAGATTGAGATTTTATTTTTAATCAATGCTCCGTTTAAAGATTCATGGTTTTAAAGATAAGCAGATATCAGTGGTGCATCTAAGAGCCTGCAGGCACAAAGACAGCCTGCAGGCACAAAATCTGTAAACACACTTGTGATGTCATCAATACTTAGTGACATGGAGGGAGGCGTTCACTATATGAGTAGCCAGAGAGACACACACACATGGCGACACACACACATGACTGCCCGCCCGTACCACGCACACACACATTGGCACAACCAATGCTTTCTACATAAACACACTCCTATAAACACGAGGCGGTACGCGGTGGGAACGCTCCAGACCTATTTGTTTGTCAGCCACAATAATATTTACTGTATGGTATGCCCTCCTCTACTCTACCCTACCTCCACCCCCCAACCTCTCTCCCTCTCAGCATTCCCATTCTTTCCATCTCTACCACCTATCTCCTTGCTTTCCCTCTCTCTTATGACACTTTTTCTATAACTATCTCTCACCCTATCCTCTCTCCTGTACTCCTCACGAAAGTTAGTTCACGTTTCATGACATTCTTCAGACCATAGCATGGGCACAGCGACCCTTCTCTCATACCCTGTCCAGGGTCAGTGCTTCTGCCCTTAAGCCAAATCTGTCAGGTTCCATTTTGACGCAGGTCCGCTTCCTGAACAAGTGAGATTTTAATTGTTTCAAAGGGACACGACTCCAGAATCTCACTTCCACAGCCATTTCCTGCTTCCTCTCTGGCAGGAAGTGCTGCTTTGCTTCAGTTTTTTTGGGGTCTCAGCAATCGGCATCTTTTCCTGGGCCAAATCTGCAATATGCCACAGACTACAAAACTTTGCTTGCGTCGGACCAAGCCTTGATTTCAAAGAAAGAAAATAATTCCTGTCTGAGAGAAACAGACACACACTCACACACTTGTACTTTTTGCATCCTTTAACCTTTCCTGCTGCTCACCCTTGACAGAATGTCCTGAGTGTGTGTTGGTGTGTGTGGTCACCTGCGACCCCCAGCCATGGTGCTACAGCACGTAGGCTTCTCTGTTATCTCAGTAAAGGGTCACATCCCCCAAATCACTGGGCCTTTAAACTTACCTCAGGAATAAAAACATGGCTAACTCTAGCAAGTTTGGTCTTTCATTTAACTAATATGTTATTCTATTACTCTGGTGGTTTTGTAACATATCTGTTAACCAATGTAAAATTATTACCAGAGAAAATGTGAACCAAATGTTAACCTCTGAACAACTTTTAAATGTACCTTTGATGTAAAAAAAAAAGATTAAAAAAAGGTAAAAATAATCTATTCAGCATAGAGTAATTCAAATTCATGGGTTTTTACAGTCTTTGCAGCCAGTGAGTAGCCTATGGTCTCTACTGATTTTATACCCAGTCAGTGTGTATGACACGGTGACAGATGAAACACACACTCTCTTTCTTTTCTGGTTCATTGCAGCCACTCAATAGCTTTAGCCACATGTTGTGAGTACACATTATGAGTAATTGTTTAGAGTATTTATGTGCAGCGTGTGTGCGTGCGTCTGTCATTTTGTACACTTAGCATGACAAATGAAGACTGGATGTCAAACTGACTAATCATAACCTCAGCTTCAAAGGAAATAGATGAGAGTGCTCTATCTTTAACATGCTACTGTCACACACTTCCCATTTACCTCCAAAAAGTTCTGGACCACATCAAATGAACATTAAATACCGTGTTTCCTCTCCCTCTCAGGCACACATTTATCTGAAAAACACCTCTCAGATCCCATAACTCTCTCACACGTCCTCATCCACCCAGTTGGAGTCAAAGTCAAACATGATGAAAATCAGCAAATTCACCACGAAATCTAAAATATGATTCATAGACTACGTTATGACACGTTTAAGCCAATACAAAATAGAAAGCAGCAATGGAGAGTCCTCATGTGCTCCTGACACACCTAATAAGAATGTCAGTGAATACAGCACTCAGCTCTTACCCGGGATGAACACAATTGTTTTCACTCACTATAATTCAATGTTTATTCTTCATGTGTCGTTGTTTCCATATTTCTGTGTTATACTGTCCTCTATTTTATGTATCGCTGTGCTGATGTGACTATATGTTCCGGAGGCTTTGGGAGTGACTGTACAGTATATTTGGAGGTGTTGAGAACGACTACAATCATAACTTATGAAGACCGATCCAACTCCAAACAAAAGCACAATAAAAAAAATCCTAAATGACACCCTCAATGCTTTTGCTTTGACTCGACTTGGAGCAAAAGGTCTCATAAGAGGGCCTAAAATGTACATTTCAACGATAAACTCATTGTGATGGATTATGGTTGCATTGGGACTATTCATTGGTTGTCATTCTGCCTCTGTTGTAATGTAATAAAACATTCTGTGGGTTAAAATCTGATGGCTACAGTCCAGGGTTGGGGTCAATTCGAATTGAAGGGAGTCAATTCAGGAAGTAAACTGAAATTCAGTAATTGAAACGATGTAATATATTTTCAATGATTTATTAATTATTAAACAAAAGTTGAAGCTGTAAATTCAAATCACTTCATTGGACGCTTTTCTTGTCCCTTCAAACTGTCCGTAGGCAAAAAATGCTTGAAATGGTGATTCACATAGCGGTTTGAGCAGGATGGAGAGTGTTTGTGCAGTAGAAGGGTTTTATCAGCGCGAAACACTCACAGGAATTCCGGTTTGGGATTGTCCATCCAATTCCTGCGTTCCACAGGAAGCTCTGCATAAAAAGCAACTGAAAAACGCCCAAAGGCATTCCATTTTTCGTCAGTCGGTTCACGGGGAGCATCTAGAAATTAGCCGAAGTTTTGTTCTAATAAAAAACCGTGGGTACGAGTTTAAAATAAATTGTGTAACGATGGAAGATTATTCTAAACTGCCTGCCAAGTGGTCGGGGTTGGTTCCTATGGCAGCCTCCATTCATCGCGCGCGCAGAGACGCACAACCACATGACCTCATACTGAGGGGGTAAGGAGAGTTCATTTTTTTCGTTGATCTAAAAAAAAGCAGATTTTATGATAATTTCATTCACTTTTGAAGAAAAAATATATACATATTTTAACTTGTTTGAGTGTGATTTGAAGGGTTTAATTGAGCCATCCTTACTGCCAGCAGTAAAATGACATGCAGGCCTATTTGGATGTAGCCTGATATTAGATATACATAACCTAACCTAACCTTACCCTGGTTCAAAGATGCCACATATCTCCCATCAGGGACGGCTCTAGCCCTTTGGGGGCCCTAAGCGAGAGTTGGTTGGGGTGCCCCCACACCTCACTGCAAAACATTTCAGTGGCCCCCCTCATGATGGTGGAGGAAAGCAATTTCTGCAATTCTACACATTTTGCCATGGGGTGGAAAGAAAATGTTACAGTTTTAAAGGAGCAATATGCAGAAATTGCTCTGACATTTCCTGGTTGCTAAAATTCTAATAGTTTGCCTATTTTCCGTTTATGTGACAAAACAAGCAATGTATAGTGTAGAGAATCATTGTACCATCTAAACTGCTGTGAAATATATTTTCAACAACCAAAAATATTGTATTTTCAGCTGTTTGAAGCTGGTGTAAAAAAACGAAAGTAAAAGATGCAAAAACGAAACTTAAGAAATGGAAATGTATAAATAGTGCACATAGAACATATTTACTGCTTCTTAGACTTGCTTTCAATGAGAATGACAGATCTATAACTCACATTTCTATGTGAATTTGGTAGGGTCGCCAAAAAGTAACATATTGCAGCTTTATCTCAAGTTTTCTGCAATTCGACAAATCTTGCCATGGGGCGAAGAGAAAACTTTGCAATTTTACAATGTCCTGTGCTCTCTTTCACTTCAACTTTCATGCAATTCTACTCATTTTGCCATGGGGCAGAGAGAACATTTTAGCAGTTTAACAGCTAATTTCTTGCAATTCTACACATTTTCCCATCGGGTGGAGATAACGTGATGCAGTTTCTAAGCTAATTTCCTGCCATTCTACACATTTTGTAATGACTTATGTCATGTTGATATGATGTTGATGAGTGAGAATGACAAATACAATCAATGTGGGCCCCCTGGAAGTCAGGGCCCTTGGTATTCAGCCATTATTACTACAAGTTTAGATAGCTGGCTAGCTAGAATAGTGCTGCATTCACATGCTATAAATTATAGGAAGCTCCTAGTTCCCAGTGGGAAATTTCACTTGAACTACCAATCTAGAAATGTTTAACTGGCATGGCTAATTGAGTGACGGTCAGTGACTGACATAACAAGTGAAAAACTGCTGGTGCACAACCAAATTTCCAAATTGCACCTGGTGTATTCTACTATTCTTACTCTCACCAGTAAATTGAGCCCCCAACTGAGTTTTATGCCTAAAACCGCTTATGACTGGAACCGGCCCTGACTCCCATAGCAATGGAATCCATCAAGCCACAGCCAACTATGATAGAATTCTAAACTATCCATTCACATGAACCATATTAGACTAGGCTACTTTCTTTGCATGCATAAAAATGATATTTGTCATGTTATTGATTATCAGCTGATTGCAAAAATACATACATGCTTTTGTTAAATGCCTGTTGTAGTCAGAAACGTGATTTTCATCAGTTGTAAATATATTTCCACGCTATGAGGTTGGATACTACTACTACTAATAATACTGTGAAATGGGTGAAAATGATGATAATGCCCGTTTGGTGTAAGAGCTGTTTGACATTTCAGCCTGTTTTGGTGGGATTGAGTTTTGGCCTTCCGTGGTGACCTAACTTTGCGGTTAATTAGTTAATAGACCAATAAAAAAGGGAGTTCCAATCCTCTCTGCCAATAACACCCGATTTTCAGATCCTCCCCACTCAGACCACTCCCAGACAGTCCTACCACAATCCTTGCTTGAGAAATTGCCCTTTGCTAAGCAGCATTTTTTATTATGATTTTTTAAAACCGAAATCACACTACGGTACCTAATTGTTACCCAGAAATGATTTGATATTGAGATTTCCGTATGCTGACGTATCCCCCCCCCCCCCTGACACCCTGCTGACTCGAGCTAGAGGAGGTGCTGTTTTGGATAGGCTACCTACCCCCAAATGCGCGCTTTGACGTTAGGCTACTCATAGAGACCTAACCTGCATGTGAGCTGACTGAGTGAGATATTACTACTAGGCTATAAACACAGGACGACTCATATGGGATGCTTACTACTCAAGCGAGTGGAATATAACTTTCTGTTGAGGATTTCGTTTTATACAGAAAGGGTTTTCTGTTTTGCTGGGAATATCACATTTTGGTAAAGAGAACAGTGTGTGGCTACTTGGCTGCACATGGAACAGTTGTGGGTTTTGTGATTGGATTTGACAACATTTTACAAAAAAAGCCCAGTGGAATAAGTATTCAGAGAACTTGCTTGTGAGTTGCACGTTTTTATTTCTTTTCATTCCATTGCGCACATTCAAAACCAGTATGCATGCACTCACCTCCGTTTCGTTTTGAAATGGACATAGCCAGCATGCTACAGATTTTTCGGGGCAATAATTGAGTTGCACTGTGACTATTAATCAATATCGATAACTTTAGCTTATTGTTGTATTGAGAGGAGGATAGGATGTCATTCTCTCTCTCGCGCTGTGTGTGCGTCTGTGCCCACGTAAGTGCGTGCGTGCATGTATGCAAGAGTGAGAAAGAAAGAAAGAGCATCTCTGGCTGAGGCAAGTTTGCGGTGTGTGATCTAATGATTAAAGTATTGTAAAACACTGCCGTCTTTTGGCCACTGTACGAAATGTGTCACTTGTGCCAACTGCTTTATTACCATGATGCGTTGACTAGACCAGGGCAATGAGGGCGCATGCTCTATCCATTTACTGTGTTGGCATAGCTGGTCTTGAATTTGACTACCAGTCTCATTTGCAGCAATAACACTATTTTTATTTATCAGCTAGATCAATATTTAACTGAGCTCAGGGCACTTGATTATCCCATTCATCAGTCCAGGTGTAGCTGTTCAGTTTTGTTTGGCTTGGCCATGTCTGATTTAACTCAGAGTAGTGTGTTCTCGGCTAGGGAGAGTTTTGGTTAGATGGTGCTTTGTGTGAACTGAGATTCAACCTACATGTGTATTTTAGGGCTCCATTCAGGGAGATACACAGACGTTATCAGTCAGAGTCAAGGGCTTTGAATTGCTGTAGGATTCCGCCAGTTTCAAATCCCCACCTCATGCACTCACACACACATCCCCAGGGTTAGTGACATCAACCTCTTAAATAATCCATTCAGGAAGGTAGAGGTGTGTGCTCTTCACCCTACAACTCACTCACTTATTTTCACTGTACCTGGAAACGGCAGTAAATGTTTGTGCTGCCCTTGTCCTCCCCACTGTTCCATTACCATCCCCTCTCTCCCTTCTGAGGAGAGACCCTCAGACACAGTGGTGATAGTCTGTCTTCCCACCCACCCCACCTCCATAGCCCCTCCTTTGGCCCGACCTTGGTAACCCCTTGACAGGCACATTGTGTAAGCTGATCCTACTGTCTGGTCTGTAGCCATTAGAGAGATATCCTCCCCTCTACACAGGGCTCCATAGAGCCTCGCCCCTTTTCAGACACACACTTAGACAGATAGACAGACAGACACAGCCTTCAGGTCTCCTCTGCACTCCACTCTCAAACACTATCATCATCTGTCTGTCTGTCAGCATAGACCTCATTGCACCCTCTCTAGCTGGGTGGGGTCACCTGGGGCTGGGACACAACCAGGACGAGAGAGGTGGAAGGGGGCACTGAGATATTGGGCTATATATGGGGGAAGGGAAAATGTTTTTTAATGGGTATTCATTGCCTGGATGACTTTCCCATTTAGTTCTTTATCACCTGTGGAGTGGAGTGTCATGTTGAGTCTGTTGTACAGGTAGAGTGAACCCAGGCATTAGCTGCTTGGCTCAGTGTATTTCTAGAGGGGATTATGTTTGTAAAAAATATTGTATGGAAGTGCCAGAGTTGTGGATTCAATTAATTAATCCCCAAAATCACTCTTTGGGCTTCCAAGCAAACAACTATTTCTTCAACCAGTGTGAAATCCATTCTACCAATTTAAAGTCAGCAAAGATATACGCAGATATACAGTACCAGTCAACTTTGGACACACCTACTCACACCTACTCATTTGTCTTTATTTTTTTAAATGTTCTACATTGTAGAATAATAGTGAAAACATCAAAACTATGAAATAACCCATATGGAATCATGTAGTAACCAAAGAATATCAAAAAATATATTTGATATTTGAGATTCTTAAAAATAGCCACCCTTTGCCTTGATGACAGCTTTGTACACTCTTGGCATTCTCTCTTCCACAACTTAACTATCTTCTTATACCAACCCTACCTTGTCACAAGACAACTGATTGGCTCAAACGCATTAAGAAGGAAAGAAATTTCACAAATTACCTTTTAACAAGGCACACCTGTTAATTGAAATGCATGACTACCTCATGAAGCTGCTTGAGAGAATGCCAAGAGTGTGCAAAGCTGTCATCAAGGCAAAGGGTGGCTATTTTTAAGAATCTCAAATATATTTTGATTTGGTTAACTCTTTTTTGGTTACTACATTATTCCATATGTGTTATGTTATAGTTTTGATGTCTTCACTATTATTCTTCAATGTAGAAAATAGTAAAAATAATGAAAAACCATTGAATGAGTCGGTGTGTCCAAACTTTTGACTGGTACTGTATGTCGCCCAAAGAGGTTGTTACTGTATATGTCCTGTACTGTATTCCCTTTAGGGAGTGTGACTCAGACTATTGGAAGCAGTAACCAGTCTCAAAGCCTTACATGACCTACAATCTAATCATCAACGTTACGGCCTGCCAGCAACAAGGCAAAGCTGTGATAGCTGCACACCCTAAGGTCTTCTTTGATACTTCAGAATTTCATTGATCTACTCTAAAGATAAGACACACACACACACACACACACACACACACACACACACACACACACACACACACACACACACACACACACACACAAGCAAGCCCCTGTCTCCTAAAGTGCCCCCCTGCAGAGCAGACTGGAGTTATTGGCTATACAGGGATTGTAACATACTCTGTTTCACGGATACATGGCTGTCTTTGACCATGCAGCTAGCTGGACAGGAATAATTAACTCTCAGGGAAGAAGAAAGGCGGGGGTGTATGTTTCATGGTTAACTACTCATGGTGTGATTGTGATAACAAACAGAAACTCAAGTCCTTTTGTTCTCCCGTACTAGAATACCTCACAATCAAATTCCAACCGTATTACCTCCCAAGATAATTATCTTCGGTTATAGTCACAGCCGTGTATATTCCCCCTCAAGCCGATACCACGACTTGCCCTCAAAGAACATCACTGGACTTTATGCAAACTGGAAAACACATATATTGTAGCTGGGGATTTTAACAAAGCAAATTTGAGGAAAACGCTATCGATGTTCTACCAACACATTGGCTGTAGCCCTCGCTCTGAGAAAACAGACCACTGCTACTCAGCTTTTCGAAATGCGTACAAGGCCCTCCCCAGCCCTCTCTTTGGCAAATCTGATCACGACTCCATTTTGCTCCTCCCTTCCTATAGGCAGAAACTCAAACAGGAAGTACTCGTGCTAAGGACTATTCAACGCTGGTCTGACCAATTGGAGTCCATGCTTGAAGATGGTTTTGATCATGCGGACTGGGATATGATCTGGGTAGCCTCTGAGCATAACATCAACAAATACACGGATATGGTGACTGAGTTTATCAGGAAGTGTATAGGAGATGTTGTACCCACTGTGACTTTTAAAACCTACCATAACCAAAAACTGTGAATAAATGTCAGCATTCGCGCAAAACTGAAAGCGTGAACCACCGCATTTAAACATGTCAAGGTGACTGGGAATATGGCAGAATACAAACAGTGTAGTTATTCCCTCCGTAAGGCAATCAACCAGGCAAACCGTCAGTATAGAGACGGAGTGGAGTCGCAATTCAACGGCTCAGACACGTATGTTGCAGTGTCTACAGGCAATCACGGACTACAAAGTGAATACCTGCCACATCGCGGACAAGGACTGTGGGCTCTCCTGCTCCGTGGCCGACGTGAGTAAGATATTTAAGCGTGTTAACCCACGGCATCCCTAGCCGCGTCCTCAGAGCATGCTTCGGACCAGCTGGCCGGAGTGTTTACGGACATATTCAATCTCTCCCTGTCCCAGTCTGCTGTCCCCACTTGCTTCAAGATGTTCACCATTGTTCCTGTACCCAAGAAAGCAAAGGTAACTGAATTAAATGACTATCACCCCGTATCACTGACTTCTGTCATCATGAAGTGCTCTGAGAGGCTAGTTAAGGAACATATCACCTCTACCTTACCTGACAACCTAGACCCACTTCAATTTGCTTACCGCCCCACTAGATCCATAGACGATGCAATCGCCATTGCACTGCACACTTTCCTATCCCATTTGGACAAGAGAAATACCTATGTAAGAATGCAGTTCATTTACTATAGCTCAGCCTTCAACACCATAGTACCCTCCAAGCCTATCATTAAACTCGGGGCCCTGAGTCTGAACCCCGCCCTATGCAACTGTGTTCTGTACTTCCTGACGTGCCGCCCCCAGGTGGTGAAGGTAGGAAACAACACATCCACTTCGCTGATCCTCAACACAGGGGCCCCACAACGCTGCGTGCTCAGCCCCCTCCTGTACTCCCTGTTCACCCATGACTGCGTGGTCACGCACGCCTCCAACTCAATCATCAAGTTTGCAGACGACACAACAGTAGTAGGCCTGATTACCAACAATGACAAGACAGCCTACAGGGAGGAGGTGAAGGGGTGTGGTGCCAGGAAAATAACCTCTCACTCAATGTCGACAAAACAAAGGAGCTGATCGCCCCTATCCATAACGATGGGACCACAGTGGAGCAGGTGGAAAGTTTCAAGTTCCTCAGCGTACACGTCACTAACGATCTGAAGTAGTTCACCCACACGGACAGGACAGTGTGGTGAAGAAGGCGCTACAGCGCCTCTTCAACTTCAGGAGGCTGAAGAAATTTGGCTTGGCACCTAAAACCCTCACAAACCTTTACAGAAGCACAACTGACAGCATCATGTCGATCTGTATCTCTGCCTGGCACCGCCCGCAACCGCAGGGCTCTCCAGAGGGTGGGGGGTCTGCCCACGCATCACCAGGGGAAAACGACCTCCTCCAGGACATCTACAGCACCCGATGTCACAGGAAAGCCAAAATTATCATCAAGGACAACAACCGCCCGAGCCACTGCATGTTCACCCCACTATCATCTAGAAGGCAAGGTCAGTACAGGTGCATCAAAGCTGGGGCCGAGAGACTGACAGCTTCTATCTCAAGGCCATCAGACTGTTAAATAGCCATCACTAGGAGGCTTCCACCCGGTTACGTAACCCTGCACTGTAAAGTAAGCTGCCCTATATACATACAGTTGAAGTCGGAAGTTTACTTACACTTAGGTTGGAGTCATTAAAACAAATTTTTCAACCACTCCACAAATGTCTTATTAACAAACTATAGTTTTGGCAAGTCGGTTTAGATAACTACTTTGTGCATGACACAAGTAATTTTTCCAACAATTGTTTACAGACAGATTATTTCACTTATAATTCACTGTATCACAATTCCAGTGGGTCAGAAGATTACATACACTAAGTTGACTCTGCCTAGAAACAGCTAGGAAAATTATAGTAAATGATGTCATGGCTTTAGAAGCTTCTGATAGGCTAATTGACATCATTTCAGTCAATTGGAGGTGTACCTGTGGATGTATTTCAAGGCCTACCTTCAAACTCAGTGCCTCTTTGCTTGACATCATGGGAAAATCAAAATAAATCAGCCAAGACCTCAGGAAAATAATTGTAGACCTCCACAAGTCATGTTCATCCTTGGGAGCAATTTCCAAATGCCTGAAGGTACCATGTTCATCTGTACAAACAATAGTACGCAAGTATAAATACCATGGGACCACGCAGCCATCATACCGCTCAGGAAGGAGAGGCGTTCTGTCTCCTAGAGATGAACGTACTTTGGTGCGAAAAGTGCAATTGAATCCCAGAACAAGAGCAAAGGACCTTGTGAAGATGCTGGTGGAAACACGTACAAAAGTATCTATATCCACAGTAAAACGAGTCCTATATCGACATATATCGACAGTAAAAAGAGTCCTATATCGTCCTATATCAACAAGGCCGCTCAGCAAGGAAGAAGCCACTGCTCCAAAACCACCATAAAAAAGCCAGATTACAGTTTGCAACTGCACATGGGGACAAAGATTCTACTTTTTGGAGAAATGTCCTCTGGTCTGATGAAACAAAATTAGAACCGTTTGGCCATAATGACCATCATTATGTGTGGAGGAAAAAGGGGGAGGCTTGCAAGCCGAAGAACACCATCCCAACCGTGAAGCACGGGGGTGGCAGCATCATGTTGCTTTGCTGCAGGAGGGACTGTGCGCTTCACAAAATAGATGGCATCATGAGGATGGAAAATGATGTGGATATATTGAAGCAACATCTCAAAACATCAGTCAGGAAGTTAAAGCTTGGTCGCAGATGGGTCTTCCAAATGGACAATGACCCCAAGCATACTTCCAAAGTTGTGGCAAAATGGCTTAAGGACAACAAAGTCAAGGTATTGGAGTGGCCATCACAAATCCCTGACCTCAGTCCTATAGAAAATTTGTGGGCAGAACTGAAAAAGCGTGTGCGAGCAAGGAGGCCTAGGAACCTGACTCTGTTACACCAGCTCTGTCAGGAGGAATGGGCCAAAATTCACATAACTTATTGTGGGAAGCTTGTGGAAGGCTACCCGAAACGTTTGACCCAAGTTAAACCATTTAAAGGCAATGCTACCAAATACTAATTGAGTGTATGTAAACGTCTGACCCACTGGGAATGTGATGAAAGAAATAAAAGCTGAAATAAATCATTCTCTCTACTATTATTCTGACATTTCACATTCTTAAAATAAAGTGGTGATCCTAAGTGATCTAAGACAGAGTATTTTTACTACGATTAAATATCAGGAATTGTGAAAAACTGAGTTTAAATGTATTTGGCTAAGGTGTATGTAAACTTCTGACTTCAACTGTAAACTTTAAATCAATGGCCACTTTAATAATGGGACACTAGTCACTTTAATAATGTTTACATATTTTTGCTTTACTCATCTCATATGTATATACTGTATTCTATTATACTGCATCTAACAATTTACAACAAAACACACAATAAACACAACCCTAAAAGTAAAAGAATGGAATTAAAGAATACATAAATATTAGGATGAGCAATGTCTCCGACATTGAGCAAAAGTAGTGCACTATATAGGAAACAGGGAGCCATTTGGGATGTAAGGCTGGAAGTACCGCTAAGCCCTGAGACAACAGTCACCGTATCCGACATTGCTCATCCTAATTTATGTATTTCTTAATTCCATTCTTTTACTTTTAGGGTTGTGTTTATTGTGTGTTTTGTTGTGAATTGTTAGACATTACTGCACTGTTGGAGCTACAAACACAAGCATTTCGCTACAACCGCAATAACATCTGCTAATCATGTGTATGTGACCAATATGATTTGATTTGATACTCTGCCATAGCTGTGGCGATTTGTGAATGAACACAGGCTGAGTAATGTTTGCCTGTTGGCTCTCTGGGCGTGGAGCCAGTAGAGGATCAGAGAGACATGCACACTGTCAGCCAGGGCTTAGCGGCACTTCCAGCCTTACTCTACATCCCAAATGGCTCCCTGTTTCCTATATAGTGCACTACTTTTGCCCATGGCTCATAGGTTTGTAGTAAAAAGTGGTGCATGGTGCACTGTATAGAGAATATTTGGGACGCAGGCTACCTCATTGTTACCTGTCAGGCTAGCTGCTAGCCCAAGCCCAAGGCTAAGAGCAACCGTTCAGGGTAATATTAGTATAATGCTATAGGCTAGAAGAAAACCCAAGGCCCCTGCCTATAGGATCAACTCCAGGTTAACTGTAGTGCCATCGTACTACTCTCTTAGAGGCTAAATCAACTTTCAGAGTCAGAGTACCCCCTTCTCTTCTGAAGGTTAACCAAACTCCTGCTTTTGCTCTCCATACATCTAACGGAGTAAGGGAGCAAGGAAGAGAGTATGGGCCAGAGCTGGAGGGAGATCTATCTTCACTTTATGTTCTGAGAGACGACTCAGTGTGAGTTCAGCACTGCCTCACACAGGATGTATGTGTTTGTGTGTGTGTGCGTTGGTTCGTGCTTATGTTTGTATGTGTGTGCATGTTGTCTTGGTGAGGGTGTGGGTCAATAGACAATATAACAGAGCTATAAAAATGTACTGGGTAATGGGGGGGTTAATGCACCCATGGCACCCATGGCACCCATGATGCCACTACCCATGATGCCACCTCTCTCCCTGTGGCCCTGTGGCCCTGGCTGTGGTGTGGCGTGACTGATAAACGGTCCTCTAATTAACGGTCCTCATCATTCTGCGACCGTAGGGTTCCAGCGCCAGTCTACATAATGGGGGTTAGCAGGGAACGTTAACATTAACCCAACAGAGAGAAAGGTCAATGTTTATACACAGACACAGACAAAGACGCACGCGCACACACACACACACACACACACATACACACAACCTACCGCCTTGAGCATCCAACAAACAATCTAGCTCAGACGCAGTGCATAAAGCACAAACATGGCTCATAGTATCTTTACAGTTAGTCGTGAACTGTATTCTGAGTGGAAGAGGTATAGTAACCAAAGTGCTAAATCTGGTTACTGTACCCCATACTGCTACCTATCGTCTGAACTCCTTCACTTTTACGACCGCCACGTTTAAAAATAAACCACCAAGGAAGCACACTCAAATCTATTTTAACCAAAGTTATACGTCAATAACTGGGTTGATTACGTTAAGCTTTTCAAGATGAGGGGCTCTGTCGTTCATACAAATAGCTGCGGTAGGGAGACGAGAGTCACGTAACAAACAGAAGAGAACATACATAGCTACATGTTATGAATACAGTGAAAATATGACCTGTTGTGAGTGTAGTGAATGTTGAACGAGTCATTTGAAGTCAAGTGGAATGAATTTCAGTGCTGGTATGTTAATCACTGCCACATTTTTTTATAGTACAGTGGAGAGAGTCTTACTGTTCCTCTGAGTCTCTGACTTTACCTCTCTCGCTTTCTCTCTCTCTTTCTTTCTCTGCGTGTGCGTGCACATTACAACGTTATAATGTAGTAACAGAGCCATACCCTTCACTGCAGATTTAAACTTTGCACAGTATTACAACAGTATGTGTATCAGCTGTTTTAACGTAAAGTTTTAAATTGTCCCCGTTCTGTCCACGTTACACTGTCACCCCAGAACTTTATTTGAGGTGCAAAGTCAAGCAGTAAGTCTGTAACTTCTCAACGTGCTCAACCCTACCTGCCCTTTAAAGCTAATTGTTTATGACTAAGCTGTGTAGGAGAATTGAAATCTGGACTTTGAGACTGTTTAATGTCCTCTATCCGGATGTTTGACTGCAGCATTTCATCTAATGGTCTCTAATGCTTTCTAACTCAGGGTAGCTCGGGGTAAAGCTCTTGAGATTTGGAGGAGTGAGAGGGGAGGAGGAGGAGGGTGGCTTTAGTGTTCTCGCTGACACGAGACTGCTAAACAGCATGACAGCGTTCATTGGTCACAGTGAGTCTATCTCAAGTGGCCCATATGCTGCTATAGAGGTACAGTATGTTTGCTTGGAATGGTGTGGGAACTGATATTAGGAGTGTTTTTAGGAGATGGATTGCCATGAATTTCACATGTGATCACATGCGGAGTGTTCCAAAAACACGCTTTCATGTGATCACGCGATCTTATGTGAAGTTAATGTGATAACGTGACGTGTGAAGAAACGTGGTAACGTGGAACTACATGTCAAAACGTGATCACGTGAAATCGTGCTCATTTCACATGAAATATTGTGATTTTCCCACATGTGAAATAATGTGGTTTTTCCGTAAGTGTGTGTTTGCGTATGTCTGTGGGGGTAACACTGAAGTCTTCCACATGAGATATGAGAGTGGAGAAGTAAGCTGGTCGTGTCTCTGAATGTATTTCTAACATGGTTTCTTTCAAATGTGCAAAATGTTACTATGACCAACTGGGGTTCAAACTAGTCTTCTGTGCATCACAAGTGGAGTGGAAACATGAAGTGGAAATGCATGAAAAAAAGTGAGCAGTTAATCTTCTCTTTCTAACACCTAACCTCTGTGTTTGTCTCTCTCTCTCTGTGTCACTACAGGTAGCTGGCATCATTCTCCTGTTGATCAACACAAGGAGCCGTAACATCAGAGAGAGAGGAAGCCCTAACACAGCCATTCTCCCCTCCTCCTCCCCCTCATCCTCCCTTCTTCTCCCATCAGACTGACAGAGAGAGAGAGAGAGAGAGAGAGTGAGGAAAAGAGTGAGGGAACGTGGGAAAAAAGGGGAGACATGTACCAAACAATCCTCCTCTCTTCCTCTCTCTTCCTCCTCCATGTCGCGGCCACTCCACAGTTCCACGGTCATCACGGGTAACCGCTCCCTCATTCCACTCCTTGTGCTTGTTATTGGCTGTCACTCATTGGTCGGTCAGCCTTGGTCCTTGGGACAGCTCAGCTACATGGGTGGCTAGCTTCAGTTACAGACTAGCCACTTACTTAATTGGGAGCTATTTATTTTAAAAGGTTATTTGCTTCTCTTGACATTCTCACCCTGAGTAAATGTGTACTGGTTGGCCAGATAACAGTTCTTAGATTATTAGACTTAGGTCAACTCTGAGGAGATGCAGGTTCTATTTTTGAGGTCTCAGTTGATTTTTATAGAGACCAAAACAAAATAGAGCCCTCACGAGAGGTCAAAGGGCGATGAAAGGTTAGAGGTGACTCTCAACTCTGACACCTTCAGTGGCGATTACATCGGCCAATCAGCATAAATTACATGTCAGCTAACCTCCACTGACTAATAGAGACCTCAAGGTCACGTCCTCAATTGAGAGTTAAAATGCTTGATGGACTGTTTAATTTCCAGACTGGTTAAGAGACCATATAGTAAGGTTGAAACCCAGTCTTAATTAAACTGTCCCCTGATGCAGCACAATCTATAGGTGAATGCTTCAGAGGTAATAGTGTAAGTGGTGTAATTTCCCATTTAAACCATGAAGATTCCTGTCAGTAATTTAACTACCAACATGATGTAAATGGTTCATTTGATGTCAAATAATTATGATTATGATGAATTTCATGACTTGGTGTGTAGCTAGCTGTTAAACTGATACAGTGACAGACTGATTTAACAAGAGAGACAGTCGTCATATGTCCCAAAGAATACCTCTCCAGTGTGTGTGGTCTCACCTATGTGTTCCTACGTGTGTGTGCGATTTAAGGAGGAGGGTTTGTGGCAGAGATGTCCGTCACAGCAGTGTAGTCACGATGACAGAGTCGTTCGTCCAGCCCGTTCACAAGCCCTACATCACCCTGTGTCAGGGGCACCGCTTCTGCAGCACCTACAAGTAAGAGACATAGCCATGACTGTCATGATAACGATCACTGTTACTATCACTGTCACTGCAAACATGGTAGCTGACTCTATAGCCACTCCTATCTGTCATATCTTTAATCTGAGCCTAGAGGAAAGTCTTTGTCCTCAGGCCTGCAGGGAAGCCAAAGTAATTCCGCTACCCAGGAGTGGTAAAGCGGGCTTTACTGGTTCTAACAGCAGACCTATAAGCTTGTAGCCAGCTCTTAGCAAACTGTTGGAAAAAATGGTGTTTGACCAAATACAATGCTATTTCTCTATAAATAAATTAACAACCGACTTTAAGCTTGCTCATAGAGAAGGGCACTCAACACATACTGCACTGACACAAATGACTGATGGTTGGTTGAAAGTGTGGTTGGTTGACAATATGGTTGGTTGATAATAATAAGATTGTGGGAGCTGTACTTTCAGATTTCAGTGCAGGTATTATTGACTATAACCTGTTGTTGAAAAAATGTTTGCGTTGTCGCTTTTCAATCTCTGCCATATTGTGGATTCAGAGCAATAAAGAAGAGAACTCAAAGGGTTATCTTTAATGGAAGCTTCTCTAATGTCAAACATGTAAAGTGTGGTGTACCACAGGGCAGCTCTCTACGCACTCTATTTTCTATTTTTACCAATGACCTGCCATTGTCATTAAACAAAGCATGTGTGTCCATGTATGCTGATGATTCAACCATATACACATCACCAACCACAGCTAATGAAGTCACTGAAACCCTTAACAAAGAGTTATAGTTGTTTTGGAATGGGTGGCCAGTAATAAACTGGTCCTGAACATCTCTAAAACTAAGAGCATTGTATTTGGTACAAAGCCTTCCCTAAGTTCTAGACCTCAGCTGAATCTGGTAATGAATGGTGTGGCTGTTGAATAAGTTGAGGAGTTACTTGGTGTTTCCTTAGATTGTAAACTGTCATGGTCAAAACATATAGATACCAATGGTAGTAAAGATGGGGAGAGGTCTGTCCGTAATGAAGAGATGCTCTGCTTTTTTGACACCACACTCCACGAAGAAAGACCTGCAGTCTCTAGTCTTCTCTTGATTACTGTCCAGCTGTGTGGTTGAAAGCTGCAAGGAAAGACCTAGTTAAGCTGCAGCTGGCCCAGAACAGAGCGGAACGTCTTGCTCTTCATTGTAATCAGAGGGCTGATATAAATACTATGCATTCCAGTCTCTCTTGGCTAAGAGTTGAGGAGAGACTGGCTGCATCACTTATTTTTACAAGAAACATTAATGTGTTGAAAATCCCAAATTGTTTGCATAGTCAGTTTACACACAGCTCTGACACACAGACTTACCACACCAGACATGCCACCAGGTTTTTTTTCACAGTCCCCAATTCCAGAACAAATTCAAGAAAGTGTACAGTATTATATAGAGCCGATATTGCATGGAACTCCGTTCCATCTCATATTGCTCAAATAAACACCAAACTTTGTTTCAAAACAGATAAAGCAACACCTCACGACACAACGCTTTCTTCCATATTTGACCTAGATAGTTTGTGTGTATGCATTGATATGTAGGCTACGTGTGCCTTTAAAAAAAAACATGTAGTTCTGTCCTTGAGTTGTTCTTGTTTATTAATGTTCTGTATTGTCATGTTTCATGTTTTGTGTGGACCCCAGGAAGAGTAGCTGCTGCTTTTGTAACAGCTAATGGGGATCTTAATAAAATACCAATACCTAATCTTATCATAATACCATGCTAATGCCACACAAGGTCCATATCCTTTCCCATTCAACTCTGCCCAAACTACCAAAATGCCAATACATAACCTATTAACTCTGCACGAGCAAGGGCCAACGTCTGGTCTGCTCCCAGCTGTACCATATTTAGCATTGGGTCTATACAGTCTTGCCTCAGCCAACCTCATGCAACACATTCATCTCTGAGACAGATGCTACAGTTTATACAATGTTATTCAATGTTTATTTGTTAGTTGGGCTACACTCTAAAGACGGTAAAGGGCTCCTAATGTGTTTTGACTGAGAGTTGATGAGCAGAGTAGAGGAGCCTTACCCATCCAGCAGAAGACAAGGCACTGTCCTTTCTCGTTCTCTGATTCTCTCTCTCTTTCTCTCTACCCCCCTGTCTATCACGCTCTTTCTTTCTCCCCACTCTCTTGTTCTCTCTCTCTCTCTCTCTCCCCACATGAACAAATACTACAGTCTACTATATAATACCACAGTTAACTGTAGTATACTGTAGAATACTATACTACACACTGTATTATCCCTCGATCATGTGTAGTACTTACTATATAATTGTGCAGTATAATGTAAATAGTAAATACTAGTAAATAGTAAATACTACGGTATACTACAGACTAGTGTTGCACATTTTGGGGAATATTCAGAGGTGGAAACTTTCTGTGAGAATTAACGGGAATATATGGGAATTAATGGAAATATATGCAAATGTATATTAATAACATTTAAATGTAGATGTTTTTTGCATTGGATATATTTACCATATCATATGGAGACAGAAACATAAACCTTTTACCTTATCATAAGTTGACATACTTACAAATTATTATATCCTTCCAATAGAAATTAAAAAAACTATTTAGTTATGAATTTAACTTTATAAATGAGTTGACTCTTCACATGGCATGATTTCACTGAACAACAAAAGAAAGGGAATATTGAATGATCCCCAATGATCCATCACATCTCCCAAAAACATTTTCAACATACATCTGTAAAATTATAGTCTAGAAACTAAAGCTTTGGTTGTCTTCCTCTCAGGCTTCCATGTCTTCTCCCTGGATCTCCTCAATGTCCACCTCTTGAACATCAGACTCTGAGGCCCCATCTTCACTGTCACTTTCCAACCTTGTTGAGGATGGCTCGTTGTCAGGCTCAAAAAGCCTCAAATTTGCCCGGATGATCACCAATTCTTCAACCCTTGTATTGGTCAGCCTGTTGCGTGCTTTGGTGTGTGTGTTCCCAAACAAGGACCAGTTGCGCTCTGAGGCGGCTGATGTTGGTGGGATATGGAGGATGATGGAGGCAACAGGGGAAAGAGCCTCATATCCACAAAGTCCTTTCCACCAGGTGGCTGATGAAATATGTTGGCACGACTGCCACATTGCCTCTCCATCCCAAAGCCCTCGCTTGGAAGTGTACTTCGCCAGACTGCCAAGAACCTTGCCCTCATCCAGGCCAAGGTGGTGGGACACGGTAGTGATGACACCATAGGCCTTGTTGATCTCTGCACCAGACAGGATGCTTTTGCCAGCATACTTGGGGTCCAACATGTACGCTGGGTCATGTATGGGCTTCAGGCAGAAGTCTTCACGCTTTTTGATGTATTTCAGAACTGCGGTTTCCTCTGCTTGGAGCAACAGTGAAGTGGGCAGGGCAGTACGGATTTCTTCTCTTACATCTGAACATCAGACAGGATGGCATTGTCTCCCTCAATCCGTACAATGGCAACTGCTATAGGTTTCAGGAGTTTCAGGCTGCTTACCACTCTCTCCCAAAATACATCATCCAGGAGGATCCTCTTGATGGTGCTGTCCATATCGGCAGACTGTGATATGGCCATTTCTTGGAGAGACTCCTTCCCCTCCAGCAGACTGTCAAACATGATGACAACACCACCCCAATGGGTGTTGCTGGGCAGCTTCAATGTGGTGCTCTTATTCTTCTCACTTTGCTTGGTGAGGTAGATTGCTGCTATAACTTGATGACCCTTCACATACCTAACCATTTCCTTGGCTTTCTTGTAGAGTGTGTCCATTGTTTTCAGTGCCATGATGTCCTTGAGGACTAGATTCAATGCATGAGCAGCACAGCCAATGGGTGTGATGTGAGGTTAGGACTCCTCCACTTTAGACCAAGCAGCCTTCATGTTCGCAGCATTGTCTGTCAACAGTGCAAATACCATTTGTGGTCCAAGGTCATTGATGAATGCCTTCAGCTCATCTGCAATGTAGAGTTTATGCAATGTAGCTCATCTGCAATGCCTTCAGCTCATCTGCAATGTAGGTGTGTCTGTCCCTTGTGTCTGTGCTCTTGTAGAATAATCATTGAGGGGTGGAGATGATGAAGTTAATTATTCCTTGCCCACGAACATTTCGACCACCCATCAGAGATGATTGCAGTACAGTCTGCTTTCTCTATGATTTGCTTGACCTTACCTTGAACTCTGTTGAACTTTGCATCCAGCAAATTAGTAGATAAATGTAATGTCTGGTTGGAGGAGTGTATGCTGGGCGAAGAACATTCAGATATCTCTTCATATATACATTGCCTGTGAGCATCAGAGGTGAACCAGACGCATACACAGCTCAAGACATTCATCAGCATTTCTATGACTACGTTCCACCATTGAGTCAAATAAACTTCTGATTCCAGGAGAACCATGAGCTGTTGCTATCGAAACGGTGTCTGATTCATCATTTTCACCTCGAACAGAAGTAGAGGGACTTTTGTCAGAGGTTGCTTGTGGTGAACTCTGAGGGAATATTATGCACCTGGCCAGATGATTCTGCATCTTTGTTGCATTCTTCACATATGATTTGGCACAGTATTTGCAAATGTACACAGCTTTTCCTTCTACAATAGCTGCAGTGAAATGTCTCCACACACCAGATAGTGGCCGTGGCATTTTCCTGTAAAGATTAGGGAAAAAATGAGTAAAAAGTGCATGCAGAGGGTTGCAATTCCATTGAATTGGGGATAGTTTAACCAAAATATGCCACAAGACCTAGAATTGCCTTGTGTATCCCACAAAAAAGGTTCACTGTTATAAACTGACTTTAAAAAAAATGAATTTAAGCTAAATTCCCGCGCTTAACTTCCCATGGAAAATTTCTGGAAAATGTCCATAACTTTACCAGAAAGTTTCTGACCCTTTGCAACCCTACTACAGACCGCAAAAACAATGCAGTAAATACTACAGTAATATCCTCAAAAACACTAGTAAATACTACAGTCCGAAAAAAATTACTATATTATATAATTACTATAGTATATACTTTTTGTATGTATTTTTAACTACAATATTTATATTGTAGTAAACTGTAAATACTACAGTGAATAATGCAGTAAAGTCCTTGTAACGGCTGTTGTCGGTGGAAGAAGGAGAGGACCAAAGTGCAGCGTGGTTAGTGTTCATCTTATTTAATAATAATCCAAACTGAACACTGAATAACAAAAACAACAAAGAAACAACCAAAACAGTTCTATCTGGTGCAGAAATACAAAGACTGAAAATAACCACCCACAAAACACAAAGAAAAACAGGCTACCTAAATATGGTTCTCAATCAGGGACAACGATTGACAGCTGCCTCTGATTGAGAACCATATAAGGCCAAACACAGAAATAGAAAAACTAACATAGACAACCCACCCAACTCACGCCCTGACCATACTAAAACAAAAGACAAAACAAAGGAACTAAGGTCAGAACGTGACAGTCCTCAAATACACTACAATGAATAGTATAGTATTTATACCATAGTACACTATAGTATTATTATATTAATATAGTATTGTTTCATGTGTGATCACTCTCTTATATCATATACACAGAAGTGTATACACATATATACACATACACAGAAGTGGGTCACCTCACATATTTTGGTGGAATCCAAATATCAAGCACTTTGTATAACTACGTGAAATGACCAGCATCCCACAGAGCCCACTGCTGTGTTTATCTTGGGCAACCACTCCCTCCGTACGTACACACTCTTTCTTTCTTTCGTTCTTTCTTTCACTCCTACATTTCTCTCTCTCTTTCTCACTCTCCCATTCCCTTGTTCTCTCTTTCTCTCTTCCTGCACAGTAATGTACAGGACTTTGAGATATCAGCTGATGTACGAAGGGCTATATAAATAAATTTGATTTGATTTGATTTGATTTAATGTGCCCACATTAAAAAATACTATACTGTGATATAAATACTAAAGTATTCACTGTAGTGTTTTTGCTGACTTTAATGAAGTATTCACTGTAGAGTTGTACTTTACTGTAGTATTCACTGTAGTGTTTTTGCGGACTAAAATCAGCAAAAACACTATGGTGAATAATGTCGTATTTACTGTAGTATACAGTATTATACTGTAGTATTTACAGTTAAATATAGTATGAATACTGTAGTAAAGTCAGAATGTAGCATATACTATATTAACTAATATAGTGTTTTTGCAGACTGTAGTATAATGTAGTATTTACTGAAGTGTTTATTCAGGCGTTACTGTAGTATTTACTGTAGCGTTTTTGTTTTATTATATTTGACATAGAAGTGGAGGCTTTCTCTTTCAAGAAACCTACTTGAGAAATACTATTCCATTACCGGTAGATGGGTAGGTTCAGCTCTTTTCTATATACTGTAGGAAATACAATATAGTCTATACTTGGCATATAGGTTTCTGACTTATGGGGGAGGGGAATAGGCAGGGTATATGCAAATAAATACTGTAGTATTTTCTCAAGTAAAAAAATAGTGTTTTTGCGGACTGTAGAATTTACTCTACGTTTTTTTGCAGACAATTACTGCAATATTTGCTGTGGTATAGTCTTGTACAGTATACTACAACATTCTATAGTAAGCACTACACATGATGTGGGTGGGCAATGCAGCAGACCTCTCATAGCCAACAACTATGATTATAAACTTTCCTTCCCACCATGAGGCTGTTATGAATTAATGTGTTTGAGTCATCTTTTGTGAGGCAATTGTTCTCCTTTCCTCCCTCTTTCCCCCTCCTCCCCTCTCTCCCTCTCTGATGTCTGTGCCCGCACACTGAGAACAATGCCAGGAAACATTTCAGCACATTTCAGTGAAACAGCTGAACCCAGAACTGGCTTGGTGTTACCCCTTCTCCCCCCCCCCCCCCCCACCCCCCCCCCCCACCCTCAAGCACTTTGTAACCAGTGGTCCATGGTCTAACCTAATATTACAGTGAATTATATCTACAATATAGATATATATATTATATTATATCTACAATATACAGTGGGGCAAAAAAGTATTTAGTCAGCCACCAATTGTGCAAGTTCTCCCACTTAAAAAGATGAGAGAGGCCTGTAATTTTCATCATAGGTACACTTCAACTATGACAGACAAAATGAGAAAAAAAATCCAGAAAATCACATTGTAGGATTTTTAATGAATTTATTTGCAAATTATGGTGGAAAATAAGTATTTTGTCACCTACAAACAAGCAAGATTTCTGGCTCTCACAGACCTGTAACTTCACATTTAAGAGGCTCCTCTGTCCTCCACTCGTTACCTGTATTAATGGCACCTGTTTGAACTTGTTATCAGTATAAAAGACACCTGTCCACAACCTCAAACAGTCACACTCCAAACTCCACTATGGCCAAGACCAAAGAGCTGTCAAAGGACACCAGAAACAAAATTGTAGACCTGCACCAGGCTGGGAAGACTGAATCTGCAATAGGTAAGCAGCTTGGTTTGAAGAAATCAACTGTGGGAGCAATTATTAGGAAATGGAAGACATACAAGACCACTGATAATCTCCCTCGATCTGGGGCTCCGTGCATGATCTCACCCCGTGGGGTCAAAATAATCACAAGAACAGTGAGCAAAAATCCCAGAACCACACGGGGGGACCTAGTGAATGACTTGCGGAGAGCTGGGACCAAAGTAACAAAGCCTACCATCAGTAACACACTACGCCGCCAGGGACTCAAATCCTGAAGTGCCAGACGTGTCCCCCTGCTTAAGCCAGTACATGTCCAGGCCCGTCTGAAGTTTGCTAGAGAGGATTTGGATGATCCAGAAGAAGAGTGGGAGAATGTCATATGGTCAGATGAAACCAAAATATAACTTTTTGGTAAAAACTCAACTCGTCGTGTTTGGAGGACAAAGAATGCTGAGTTGCATCCAAAGAACACCATACCTACTGTAAAGCATGGGGGTGGAAACATCATGCTTTGGGGCTGTTTTTCTGCAAAGGGACCAGGACGACTGATCCGTGTAAAGGAAAGAATAAATGGGGCCATGTATCGTGAGATTTTGAGTGAAAACCTCCTTCCATCAGCAAGAGCATTGAAGATGAAACGTGGCTGGGTCTTTCAGCATGACAATGATCCCAAACACACTGCCCGGGCAACGAAGAAGTGGCATTGAAAGCATTTCAAGGTCCTGGAGTGGCCTAGCCAGTCTCCAGATCTCAACCCCATAGAAAATCTTTGGAGGGAGTTGAACGTCCGTGTTGCCCAGCAACAGCCCCCAAACATCACTGCTCTAGAGGAGATCTGCATGGAGGAATGGGCCAAAATACCAGCAACAGTGTGTGAAAATCTCGTGAAGACTTACAGAAAACGTTTGACCTCTGTCATTGCCAACAAAGGGTATATAACAAAGTATTGAGATAAACGTTTGTTATTGACCAAATACTTATTTTCCACCATAATTTGCAAATAAATTCATTAAAAATCCTACAATGTCTGTCATAGTTGAAGTGTGCGATGAAAATTACAGGCCTCTCTCATCTTTTTAAGTGGGAGAACTTGCACAATTGGTGGCTGACTAAATACTTTTTTGCCCCACTGTATATACAAAAGTATGTGTACACCCCTTCAATTTAGTGGATTCGGCTATTTCAGGGGTATAAAGTCGAGCACACAGCCATGCAATCTCCATAGACAAACATCGGCAGTAGAATGGCCTTAAACAAGAGCTCAGTGACATTCAACGTGGCACCGTCATGGGACGCCACCTTTCGAACAAGTAAAATTTCTGCCCAGCTAGAACTGCCCCAGTCAACTGTAAGCGCTGTTATTGTGAAGTGGAAACATCTAGGAGCAACAACAGCTCAGCCACGAAGTGGTAGGCCACACTAGCTCACAGAATGGGACCGCCGAGAGCTGAAGCTCAACACTAACTACCGAGTTCCAAATTGCCTCTGGAAGCAACGTCAGCACACAAACTCTTCGTTGGGAGATTCATGAAATGGGCTTCCATGGCCGAGCACAAGCCTAAGATCACCATGCGCAATGCCAAGCATTGGCTGGAGTGGTGTAAAGCTCACCGCCATTGGACTCTGGAGCAGTGGAAACGTGTTCTCTGGAGTGATGAATCATGCTTCACCATCTGGCAGTGCGATGGACAAATCTGTGTTTGGCAGATGCCATAAGAACGCTACCTGCCCAAATGCATAGTGCCAATTGTAAAGTTTGGTGGAGAAGGAATAATGATCTGGGGCTGTTTTTCATGGTTCTGGTTAGGCCCCTTAGTTCCAGTGAAGGGAAATCTTAACACTACAGCGTACAATGACATTCTAGACAATTCTGTGTTTGCAACTTTGTGGCAACAGTTTGGGGAAAGCCCTTTCCTGTTTCAACATGACAATGTCCCTGTGCACAAAGCAAGGTCTGTACAGAAATGGTTTGACGAGATCGATGTGGAAGAACTTGACTGGCCTGCACAGAGCCCTGACCTCAACCCCATCAAACACCTTTGGGATGAATTGGAACGCCGACTGCAAGCCAGGCCTAATCGCTCAACATCAGTACCCGACCTCACTATTACTCTTGTGGCTGAATGGAAGCATGTTCCAACATCTACTGGAAAGCCTTCCCAGAAGAGTGGAGGCTGTTATAGCAGCAAAGGGGGGACCAACTCCATATTAATATCATATCATATTTGAATGAGATGTTCGACGAGCAGGTGTCCACATACTCTTGGTCATGTAGTGTACATTCTTCTCTGCTTACATGGAGAAAACTCTAGGAGCTCATCTCACACACAACGTTGACAGATAGGGGAATCTGACTAAATGCATTATTCACACCTAACTGACTATGTCGGCAGCACAGTCCCTGTCCAACCTCTCACTCTCTTTTGTGTGTTTTCTTCAGGACAGTGTACAGGGTGGCCTACCGTCAGGTGACCAGAGCGCCGCCACTCTCACACTCTTATCCAGAATGCTGCCCGGGCTGGCGACAACTCCACTCACACAACTGTAACCAAGGTAACGCCGGCTGACGCTCTCCTAGCATCCCATATGTCGTGTGTGTGTGTGTTTGTTTCTTACGCTATTTCTGTCCTAACCAGCGGTGTGTGTCCAGTCCTGTATGAACGGAGGAACGTGTTTAAGACCCAACCACTGTGCCTGTCCTCTGGGCTGGATAGGACGACACTGCCAAACAGGTACACGCATACACACACCTACACACTCACACACTAATGCTAGCACACTAAAATAAACAACATCAGTGACTCTCCCTCCCTCTCTCAATCAGATGTGGATGAGTGCAGTGAGCAGCAGCCCTGTTCTCATAAGTGTGTGAACATGGCAGGCAGCTACCGGTGTGTTTGTAGAGAGGGCTACAGGCTGGCAAGAGACAGACACTCCTGTGAGAGCCTTCCTCCTCCTCCTCCTCCACCTCCTGCCCCTCCCGCCTCTCCCACCCACCCCAGCCAGGCAGCAACAAATGATTACAGACCCCCCTCCAGTGATACAGGTACACCTACCTCCTCTCACTATTCATCCACAGGCATAGTAATCAATCATGTGCTATGTGTGTGTGTGTGTGTGTGTGTGTGTGTGTGTGTGTGTGTGTGTGTGTGTGTGTGTGTGTGTGTGTGTGTGTGTGTGTGTGTGTGTGTGTGTGTGTGTGTGTGTGTTCCGGCAGAGCCTCCAATGGGAGTGAAGAGGAGACAGGACAATAGCCAGGCTCGCTGTCCATTATTACTTTTGGTACGCGCTATGCCAATCTCAACTCGTACCGTGAGTAATAATGCACTGCGACTGGTACCAACTGCAAGTGGACCACAGGCGCTCAACAACCAAGTGTGTTCATGTACAGTATGGTATGACCAGATGAACCATGCTGATAACTGCTGTTTCAACACAGATTGATGTAGACTTATCTTCCTTATCTTTTGCTTAGGAAAACGCCCCACGTTTACAGAACTTTCATTTAGTATTGAGTGAAGCATGCTTCTCTCCCGCACTTTCACACACTCAAGCTTTTCTCTAAACTGCTGCATCACTCGGACAAAAAGGAAACTACGTTTCCTTCCACAGTAAAGTCATACAGCCTAAAAAATCAATCACAACAACTGTGATGGAAACAGGTTTGGAGTAACGTGATGATATGCTGTGTGGTCCATGCAGTTTATTAGGCTACAGATGAAATAAGTTATGAACTTCACAGGGTGGTGAATGTGCAAGGTGAAGAGCTTGTTGCTCCTTTCCAATAAATATTGAGGCTCTTATTCTGGTGACATGATGATCGATGCTTGACAAATAAAAAATATTCTCGCTATTATCCACAAGAATCTCATCATGTAGAGTAGCCTACCAGCACTGTATCTGAGAGCTGTTGACTAGAGCACATGTACCAAGACCAGAGTTGCACATTTGCAATTTAACACTACGGTTTTTGTGACAAAACTATTGTTGGAAAATGCATTTTGTGTACACTACATCGTCACGACCTGATTTCTATCCGCAACAAATCAGTTTGGTGGAAACACACCACTGGTGGGAAAATGTGCATATTTTCTTTATGCAGATTTAGAACATTTGCATGAAAATCTGTAGCCAATTGGATGGAAACCTAGCTATAGATGTGCTTTGTTTGGCGTAACATAGCAACGAGCTAAAATATCCTCTTGTCTAGAAGTGTCTGGACAATACATAAGGAAATTCCCTTTCCTCTCCTCTGTGGAGTATGGTTAACATACCGTACACTCATAACCTCTCAAAAGACTAATCATGTCCCCCCTTTTCCTCTGTCTAGACCAGTGTTTCCCAACTCCGGTCCTTGAGGACCCCACCAACAGTACATATTTTTGTTGTGGCCCCGACAAGCACACCTGATTCAACTAATCATAAAGCCCTTGACAAGATGAATCAGATGTTTTTGTCCGGGGCTACAACAATAAAAATGTGTGCTGTTGGGGGTTCTCGAGGACCGAAGTTGGGAAACACTGGTCTAGATAGAGGGGAGATATACAGGAAAGGTTGTCTTTCATGTGTTAAACACACTTAAAGACATAAAAACTGGTAGTACTGTACATAAAGTAGAAGTGGCAGCGTTGCCAAACCAATGACCTCTTTCTCCTAATCACTTTCAGTCCGTCTGTATTTGTGTCCAGAGGAAAGGAAAATGTGGTTAGGACCAAATTCACACAAGATGGCTCTTCTCAGCTAAACTTAGACAGGCTGTTCACCCCCCTGAGTGTGGCTGAGGATGGATGTACGGTGGAGGGTGTGTGTGTGTGTGTGTGTGTGTGTGTTTGTGGATGGATGAATAGGGGTTAAGGAGATATTTTGCTTAATCAGCACAAAGTGAGAAATACAGCAGGAAAAAAACATATGACAGATCTCTGTACTTGGTGAAAGTGACGTGGGTGAGGGGAAGTTTTTGGGGGAATATGTGCAGGCTCAGTACAGAAGTGTTCTCCTTGGCCAACTGAGTGCAAGGCCAGCAGGCAGTCGCAGCAGCAACTGTTGTGGTTAATGGCCCTATTATATCCTTTAACTGTTCATATCCAGGCTGACGTCTGATGTTGATGAAGATCACAGAGATAAACATGGGAATAAATGCCCTGCTCAGACCGTAGCAGCTCTCGTCTGACCCCCCCCCCCTCCTCCCCCCATTTCTGGAGCCTTTTTTCTTCCTTCTCTCTCCCTCTTCTTGGCTGGGACTAGTGCTCTCATTCCAGCTCCATCAACCTCGTCTGCTGGGGGTCATCGCTCCCCCCCGTCCTCTTGTCTCAATAATAGACCACATCTGGGAGAGATAAAACTGTTCTCAGTTTGACCCTAGCTCCAAGACGCGGGTTCCTACCCCAGCTCTGAACCCCTAGCTCTGGGGACCTGTCGTGGGGAGCAGGGGGACACTTGGTGACTGGTTGGACTCCAGCCCAGCTCACCCCTCCTTGTCCTGTAACCGATAGGACGACGCATGTTTAGAGAAGGCATGATGGACTGTTTGTCTGTTCATAGTGCCCTCTCTGTCAGTTATATGGTGTGTGTCTGTCATTTTCCCATATTCTCAGACCCTTATGCAGACAAATTTATGGATTTGTCACCGGCTTCACCCAAAGAACTGAATTCCCCAGGCAGCTTGTGGTTCTTCGGTTCTCTGCTTATGAATCACTCTGTAGCAGGATCAGAGCAAGATGCTAGAGGCAATATCTATCTCAAAGACATGTCACAAGTCCAAGCGTTTGATAGAATAGGAAGGATGAACCATTATACTCTTTCCCCCTCTGTTTGAACCTCTCTGTAAGCTAACCCTCCCGGGTCATATTCTGTAGGTTTCATCGTATCAAAACGTTTGGCAACAAAAAAGGAAAATTGGTGTTCTTATCGGAAAAGTCCAGGCAGTAACCCCTCGTCCTCAAAACGTTTTCTCTCTATAAGCAACCTTGGTGTGCAGTTGGAGGGTGTTTTAGATCGTGGTGATCCACATTCTATTTTCATGTGTGTGTGTTATCTACAGGTGGAAGGGTCACAGAAGAGGTACAGAGCCTGAAGAACAGAGTAGAGCTGCTCGAGCAGGTACAACTGCACTCCTCTACCATCACATGAACACACACACGCTCTCGTGAACTGGTGTACACTCGGGTGTAAAGTCCCCCTTTTAACCATTGCTAATGCCCCTCTAGCATCCACCACTCACCTTGACCCAGCCCTAGTAATATTAAATACCACTCACAATGTAATCATGAACCTTTGTTAAACGACAGAGAACACACACTCACAAAACCCAGCATCCTTTGAAACACTAGACTGGTAGTGACCTTTTAAAAGCCTTTGAGTTTTTCATTAGAATACATGTTGCTAATGCTCCGTGGATTACAGTAGAATTGAATCTCTCTCCCCCCCTTCCCTCCAGAAGCTCCAGTTGGTCCTAGCCCCCTTCACCAGTCTGTTCCCCATGTCGCTGGACGAGGGCGTGTCTGAGAAGACCAGCTTCCTGTCTCACTCCTTCCAGCAGCTGGACCGCATCGACTCGCTCAGCGAACAAATCGGCTTCCTCGAGGAACGCCTCGGTACCTGTGAGTGGATAAACACACAGTTAAAAATGTATTTTCGTTGTACTTCTCTTGTTGGACAGGACAAATTGGACATATAGAGGCTTGAAGTGGATGTGAAATGATTTGTTTGACTATAGATAGTAACACCCCACTGGGCACACACTGGTTAAATCAATGTTGTTCCCACGTCTTTTCAATGAAATTACGTTGAACCAAAGTGGAATAGACATTGAATTGGCATATGTGCCCAGTGGGACTGATTTTTCCACTTTTCTGTCCTCACTACAGGTTCCTGCCAGGAAAATTAGACACAGAACATGACTGGGTGAAAACCAACCAGACATCTCCACAGTCTGAATCCACAACACAATAACAATAGGAATGGAATGATTGCCCCAGCCCAGGGATATGGTAGGAGGAAGAAAGTTAGCAGAACATAGGCCTACTCAACGTTTGTGCATTCATGTTCATGTACCAGCCCAAAGACTTGCTCTCGAGAACCCAAGGCATTAACAAGGCATTCTGCCTTATCTCAAGGGTTCCCAGCTATAAACACTAGTTACCGGTAGCACCATGTGAACTACTATCCCAACGCTGTTTTAACATTTAGAAACGTCCATAATCATCGCTTCCGATACGGTTTCTGAAACATAGAAAACGTATCTTTCATATCAGCGGGAAAATAAAAAAAGATACTTACTGAAACAGGTTTGCCCAGATCCTTACGTCTGTGTGCCTCCAGCCTTCAAACTACACTTCCTCCCCAGTTACACTTACACACAGGTGTTCGAACACACTCTAGATAGCTAGTTAGCACAGGTGGTCGTCTCTGTCCACCATCTGTCTTCCACAAACAAGCGCTGCAACATGGAGATATGGCTGTGTGCATGGGAATACTCACCCTAACCATATAAAAGGTGTGTAGTAATATAACCTTTTGTTTTTTTACAATTATTTCTCGCTGATATGAAAGATCCTTATGTTTCCAAAACCTTACCACAAGCGATGTGCATTAACATTCAGAACGAGGCTCTTAACAAGAACGGGGCTCTAACAAAGCTCCCCTGGCCAGAAGATAGCGCCATTGAATAGACGCTAAAAGTAGTTTGTGTGTATGTTTCAGGGTTCATTGAGTGGCGCAGCAGTCTAAGGCACTGCATCACTACAGATCCGGGTTCGACCCCGGGCTGTATCACAACTGGCCGTGATCAGGAGTCCTATAGGGCGGCGCACAATTGGCACAGCGTCGTCTGTGTTAGGGGAGGGTTTGGCCGGGGTAGGCCGTCATTGTAAATACGAATTTGTTCTTAACTGACTTGCCTAGTTAAATAAAGGTTCAAATAAATGAGCTAGCCAAAGACTAGCTCTATGATGGGCAAACCTGTCATGTGCTGAGTCTCTTTTCTCTCTCAACAGCATGATTTCATGTCTTACATTGCTGTTCTACCAAAATACATAGAATAGCGTAACATCAGTACCTGTAGCAGGGTTACTGGGGCCTCGTTCTCCCATTATCACATTACTGGACAATCTGAGAGTCTAAGGTCAAACAGCCATTTTGACTATGATGTATCTGGTTTCCGTGTCTTAGGTTCACATCAGTGCAGCTGGTTTCACTGTCAGAGCCCCCATGGTGGGTCTCGCATGGACATCTGTATTTATCTATTTAAGTTATAATTCCTTGTGCTTATCTCAGAGCTACAATAGACAGTTGGCTTTTTTTTTTACATAGCTTTGTACCTTTTTGTAATAAAATGGATCAATTAAAAATGTATAGTAGAGGATTTGTGTGTGAATTTAGATGTTTTTTTAATGTGTAGCCAATTGGAAGAAAGGTAACTATATAGATCAATATCTCATTTTGACCACTCAAACACATTCCTATACTGAACAAAAATATAAACATAACATGGAAGTGTTGGTCCCATGTGTCATTAGCTGAAATAAAAGGCCCCAGAAATGTCCATGTGCACAAAAAGCTTATTTCTCATTTTGTGCACAAATTTGTTTATTTGTTAATGAGCAGTTCTCCTTTGCCAAGATAATCCATCCACCTGACAGTTTTGCATCTCAAGAAGCTGATTAAACAGGATCATTACACAGGTGCACCTTGTGCTGGGAACAATAAAAGGCCACTCTAAAATGTGCAGTTTGATCACATAACACCACAGATGTGTCAAGTTGAGGTAGCATGCAATTTGCATGCTGACTGCTTTGATGTCCACCAGAGGTGTTGCAAGGGAATTTAATGTTATTTTGTCTACCATAAGCCACCTCCAATGTCATTTTAGAAAATATTGCAGTACGTCCACCATGTGTAACCTCGGCAGCTCAGGACCGTCATCTGGATTCTTCACCTGCTGGATCGTCTGAGACCAGCCACCCGGACAGGTGATGAAACTGAGGAGTATTTCTGCCTGTAATAAAAAACATTCTGGGGAAGAAATCAAACTCATTTTGATTGGCTGGGCCTGGCTCTCTAGTGTGTGGGCCTGGCTCCCTAGTGTGTGGGCCTGGCTCCCTAGTGTGTGGGCCTGGCTCCCTAGTGTGTGGGCCTGGCACCCAATCCATAGATTAGGGCCTCATGAATGTATTTCAATTGACTGATTTCCTTATATGAACGTACTCAATAAAATGTTGCATTTATATTTTTTCTGAACAAAAATATAGTTCCAATATCAATTCAATGGAGAGTTAGAAAAAATGTTGTATTGCCAGATCCATCCTAAATCTCATCTGCAAAGCCTGAGTGTCCAAGGATAAAATCATTTAAAATGAAATAACACACACGGCAATAAAGTAACAGCTCTTTTAGAAAGAAACAAATTACATTTATTTATCATTTCCCAAGGCATTCATCAAACATCACACACAGAAGGCTCACCAGGATGTCATAAGACAAGACACTTTGGCCAGCTCAGTTGAACATAGTTATCTTAAGCTACAAACAGATTACACTTTAATAGCTTTGGTGAAACTCAGAACATTTTAAGATCATTTTTATATACCACCCAAACTCACCATGAGTTTAATTAATAATTTTGAACATTTTAAATATTTTTCCAATTTAATTGTGAAAAAAATAATAATAAAAAAAACACCAGATCAACCAACAAGGTTGTGTTGCAGAGCCTGTCAAGTTATCACGGTCATCAAGTCGATTACGCTTTTAGCTGACACACTAGGAAGTTGAGCTATAAAACGCCCATGAAAATAATCATAGGCCAACTCTTGACCATTGTCTAAAATCATTGACAGTTTACATTTGGTTAGTGCCAAATTGGTAGCATCTTTAAAAACATTCAAAACATCTTTGTTGCAGGATTAAACAAATGTAACACCCCCACATGAGGATAAGCAAAACAAATCTCATAAATATACTCTCCTGTGAACAAAAACAGATGTCACAGATTAATTTTATGTATCGGGACCGACTGGCGTATGTATTTTACTTAAATGGTGTTATTGGTCTTCAATAACAAAGATGAGGAAAGCCCGAGGGCGAGTTGATTTACTCCTAGGAGCCAAGTAAGCCAAGAGTCCAGCAGGTGACACTAAAGCGCTTGCAGCCACTGGACTATGAAGAGGCGTAGTAGTATACAGGTTTATTGCCAGACGGAACACAATGTTCACTCCTACACACGTGAGCAATTTATCAATACCATTTAAGGAAGTAAACAAATTCTAATTCCATATTTGTCTCATAGAAGAATTGAGGATAATTGGATTTGTAAATTCTATTTATTTTCTGAATTGATTGACCACAAACCCTGCTCCTCAGGAAGTTTAGGTGCACAAGAAATAAAAGAAAATGCGTTCTAGAGGTTAACTAATTTAACACTTAATTTCAAATAAATACATTTCATCAGACACATTTTGCAGTGTCAGAAACCAACATTATGCAAGATAACATTCTATTGGAATATGTTATACTTTAAAAAATAGATATTAAAATGTACTTGCAATTAGGCTGCATATACACAGGTAGCACAATTCTGATATGTTTTTACTAATTGGTCTTTCGACCAAATCAGATCAGCTTTTGCCAATAATTGGGCATAATATAAGAGGTGGGCTGCGTTTAGAGTAGCACACAAATAAATGATGAATGCTGAAATACATTCTCACACTGGCGTTTTTGACAGGCAAAAAGCTGCAAACGACATTTGATCAAACTGTAAATTAAAAGCAGCGAATACAAAAATGTTAAGATCTGTACGCAATTGATAAGAAACTGTATTGCCATAAAAAAAAAAGTATCAATAAATTACTGTAAGACATCATCTGTCTATTAATTACAAAATATAAACCTCAAGTTGAATTACTTCACAATCCTAAATTTGATGATTACTGTACCACCTTTTGACAGAAGGCTAAAACGTCACAAATCTCAGCCAATTATTATTATTTTTTTTAAATAGCCCAAGCCTTCTAAACTGCTGTCAGACTTTACATATCATACACCATCCATCGATAAAATAAATGTATTCTTAGTTCGGTTTTGCGCATCATAAATTGGTCAGAAAACTACAGTAGGTGTTGAGACATTCCCTTAACACATATCCATATTCCTCATTCATCTATAGTATAAACAGGACCCGTTTCTCAAGTATAAAGCTAAGGTAACCACTCGGACAGCAGTCCTCCTAGTTACCAGGTACCAATAGGGAACATTTGGCCAAGCAAAATACGTACAAGAGTCGATACTGTGCTGTTACGATGCCAAGATTGTTTTAGAGCAAATGACAATTGCTCAATTTATTAGGCTATATTTTACTTCTTAACTACGGGTATCACAGGGGTTAGCAAAATACAGGTTTGTGGTGTGCAGTTTGAGCATTTGATTCCTATTTCACCTCTTCAGATATGTAGTTTTTGGGCTAGGCTGAAACAAGCAGAGTTTATTAGTAGTTATTTATGGTGCTTTTCCATTAAGACTTAACCCCCACACCAATGGGTTGCCAGTGTTGGTTAAATGGAAGCTCTAGTGTAATTGTGTTTACATCAAGAGTGACTTGGGACGTGCAGAATCAACAACATCTGCATCATTCAAGACAGTTGTTTCGTGGGAAGGCGTTACATTTCAGTTAGCCATTGCTATGTAAATGCCAGCGGAAAAGTTCCCAGGGCCTTGCGTCCAAGTTAGAGCAGGTCTGCCGGAGCCATGGCCCAGTGAGACAGCTGCTGGATCACGTAGATAGAAACCAAAAAGTGTGAGCCTTGGGTAAATCACTGCGGTACATCCTCATTGGAAATGCACCATTAGTAACAAATTCTAGTTAAGAGGACCATAAAAACAACTTTGTGTCAAACAATCGATTTGAAATGTGAAACCTGGTGACTGTCTCTACCGTCATCACCGCAGTGCAGCAAGGATGAGTAACAGATTTGTCATTGGAAACCATGAAAAACAATCAATCACTAACAGATCACTTGTTACATTTAAAACACATTGTACTGTAACATTTAGATCACTCCCCAGTGGTAGATTTAAAAACACTCCCCCTCAGTAAAACCTCTCTCCACTGTGTAACGTTTAAAACACTTGCACACTGACATGGCACAAAACGGAATCTTGAACTTCATGAAATCATCTGACACTTCTTTAAATAGAGTGATATTTGAGAAGACAAAAAAAGTGTAGGCCATTTAGCAGACACTTTTACCCTACAGCGATTTAATCATGGCTGCATACATGTTACGTATGGGTGAGGAATCAAACCCACAGCCCTAGTGTTATAAGCGCCACCCTCTACCAAATGAGCCCGTTGTTTTATTACAAACAAAATAAACGATCATATGTAGAAATATATATAAAGCAAAATATATAACCCAGCTGAAGAAAACACTTTTTGTACAATGTTATTTCTAAGCTGTTGGGGGAAAATAATTAATAATAATTTGGTGGGTGCTTATTTATGTCCTATTTCACACATGTACAATGTGTATTAATACATGTGTGGAAATGTGTATTTTTGCATATCCCAACTCCCGAGACACCCTCAGAGAGAGGTCACGGCCAGGGTCTGCCATTATCAACGGCGGCCCTGGCGAAATTAGGTTTAAGTGCCTTGCCCAAGGGCACAGACAGATTTTTCACCTTGTTGGCTCTGGAATTCAAACTAGTGACCATCTGGTTACTGGCACAATGCTCTAACCACTAGGCTACCTGCCAGCCTAGTACACCAACAATGCACAGTGTTTGTAAATCGTTGAGTCCACTAGAGTCCATGAATTCACTGATGATTGTTCTCGCCGTCGTACTTTGTATAGCTTGTTGTTTGGCGTCGTCACAGTATGTCATTGAGCTATTTTGATCACATGGATTGAGAAGCAAGTGTGGTATGTACAGTGCATTCAGAAAGTATTCAGACCCCTTGACTTTTTTCACTGTTACGTTACAGCCTATTCTAAAAACAGTTTAAAAAAAGAATAATCCTCATCTACACACAATTCCCTAATTGTGACAAAGTGAAAAACAAGTTGACATTTTTGCAACTTCATCAAAAATAAACAGAAATGGCTTATTTACATAAGTATTCAGACCCTTTGATATGAGACTTGAAATTGAGCTCAGGTTAACATGGATCATCCTTGATGTTTCTACAACTTGGAGTCCACCTGTGGTAAATTCAATTGATTGGACATGATTTGGAAAAGCACACACACATGTCAATATTAAAAGGTCCCACAGTTGACAGTGTATGTCAGAGCAATAATCATTCCATGAGGTCGAAGCAATTGTCCATAGAGCTGTGAGACAGGACTGTGTCGACGCACAGATCTAGGCAAGTGTACCAAAACATTTGTGCAGAGCTTTTTTTTATTTTTATAAAATTTGCAAAAATGTCTAAAAAAACCAAACTATTTTTGCTTTGTCATTACGTGGCATTGTGTGTCGATTGAAGGGAAAAAACTATTTAAATCCATTTTAGAATAAGGCTGTAACGTAACAAAATGTGGAAAAGGGTCTGAATACTCTCCGAATGCACTGCATGTAACGATATAGTTGAGACACAGATGAAGAACAAGTCCCTGGTCAACTACTGACCTCTCCTTTCGCTCTGTTGCCCTCCATCTCCCCTCAAGACCCATGGTCCAGACCCTGGTTCCCTACTCCTTCAAAAGATGCAAGAGGCTGGTATGCACAACAGAACAGGGGATGATATACTGGGGTTGGGTGGGGTGTTGGGGGAGGGGGTACCGTGGTGTGTTGTGTGTGTGTGTGTGTTAGCGGTGGGAGTGGTTTGCGTGTGTTAAAGGAGGGTGGTTGTGTGTGTCTTTTATAGCACATTAAGAAAAAAAGTTAAGGCAGCACCAGAGGAAAATAAAAATATCCACCATCAACATATGAAAAAACAAAAAAGTTGAGAAGGGAAAAAAGCGAAAGTACCACCACTGAACGGTAAACTTTTTTTTTTTAAATAAAAATAAAGACAATAACAATAAAGCCTCTTAAAAAGGTGGAGGTAGAAAAAAAAAAAGGTATCCCCAAGCATGCATGATGAACGCACATTAATAATGTATTCTGTTTTGCTTGCCGTCGGTCTGTCACTCTACTCATAACCTGCAGAGCCAACAGGTCTTCTGTCGTGAGGAGTCAGGACTGCACTGTATAGGGGCTGGGTCAGAGCAGGAGCCAACCAGAACCAAACTATACCAGGCCAAAACAACAGATGAGTTCATGACAGAGGCCTGGTGTGTGCATTGTATCCTGGTACAGATGTGGTCAAATATATTGGCACCCTTGCACAATTTCTTCAAAAACAAGTTGAAATTGAAAACTGTGTTTACAACTGCACATTTCAAAGAAAAATGTTCTGGACTCTTAAGAGGCAATATCTCATTGTGTAATTTATCTCACACCGGTGGTAAGTTGCAGGTCCATACAAACAGTTTTGAAAAGAGAAAATGGAACATTCTGCACCTTAAGGGTGCCAATATATCTGACCTAAACAGTAGGTACGTAGGTAGGGAGCTGGGACGATGGAGGAGAAAAACATTTTAAAATAGGTGGGGTAGGTTTTGGTGTCTCGGACATGGGAAATGTTCAGTGGTGTGAGGGGGGCCCGTTGTTCTGGGTTATGGGGGCGAAGCCAGAGATGCTCAGGAAGACTGAGCGCATGAGGTCGTAGGACTTGTCGGAGAGGCCGGCCACGTCGTCTGATGTCATGCCCTTCGTCTCGATCTTCGGAAGGATCATCAACTTGATGGTCCCTGGTTTGAGCATAGCATCATCATCAGTCCAACCATCATTATCAGCACATCCCTCATTCATCATCAACGTGTTTGCATGCAACCAAAAGACATCTTTCTATGCATGTCATGAGCAGTTCATTTCAAGAGTAGCTGTGTATGAGCAATTTCACTATGAATTAAAACTGATCTGTACCCGAGTTGAACAGCTTTTCTTTACGTAGGTAGAAGTTACTGTAGGATGAGAACACAATGGGGATAATAGGAGCCTAGGAGCGAGAGGAAGAGAGTGGGAAAAGGGAATTGGGGGAGAGGGCGAGAGTTACCATGACATTCGATTCAAGCCCTGGGTACCTAAATACCATTATTTTTTCCAAGATAAGTTTAATCTTTTCAATGATTTTTCCTTTCCTCGGGCAAGACAAATACAAACATGAACAATCAGATACAGACAATAACATGCATGGCTGACCCAGCTGCACAGACTGTCTGTACACACATCTACCTCCCCTCTGTCCACCCCGCCGTCCTTCCCTCACTGACTGGCGCTGAGAGACAAGAGCATGAACAATAGTGTAGAGAGATATATCCGACCTTCAATACCGACAGCAGCTTTTGAACTGAGAGATTGAAAGCTTGGCCCTGAAGTAGCAACACTAAAGACTAATCCTTTGTGTATCCCCCACTCTTCTCACCTCAGAAAACCTACCTGTGTCTTTCTCACACCAACACTCATCCTCTTTCCATCTCCCTCCATCCCTATCTCTCTGGCTATTTCTTTCTCTCCCTGACAAAGGTAGTGAAAATATCATATGAAAATCAGATCATGTTCATCAGTAACCACGTTAGGTTGTTAGCTCCCCCTTGTGTCCTAAATAGGTATAATACCCACAACCACAACACCATACTACCAGAGTCCCAATACTCAGTAAACACCCAAATCTAAATCCAGATCACCACACACACCAACTGCCTCCAAATAGAGTGACCACTGAAATAGAGGCATGGACATAGACACAGCCATGTGGCTCACCTGTGCCTGCACAGCCAGGTGGAAGGCTCCCTTCTTGAAAGGCAGCAGGTCGCCCCTCTGGTTCCGTGTGCCCTCAGGGAACACCCACAGCCGGATCTACCGGGGGCAAAGGTCAGGGGTCAAAGGTGAGGCCCATGAGGAAGCATGGACACAGTATGTCAATATCAGTGGTGGAGATGGACCTAGATACTAGAGGTCGACCGATTATGATTTTTCAACACCAATACCGATTATTGGAGGACCAAAAAAAAGCCAGTACCGGTTAATCGTCCAATAAAAAAAATCTAAAATAACGTTTCATTATGTATTTGAGGCTAAATTGATTTTATTGATGTATTATATTAAGTTAAAATAATTGTTCAATCAGTATTGTAATTGTCATTATTATATATAATATATATATATAATAATGACAATTAAATAATGACAATTACAATTAATTGTCATTATTTATATGTAATAATGACAATTACAATACTGATTGAACAATTATTTTAACTTAATATAATACATCAATAAAATCAATTTAGCCTCAAATAAATAATGAAACATGTTCAATTTGATTTAAATAATGCAAAAACAAAGTGTTGGAGAAGAAAGTAAAAGTGAAATATGTGCCATGTAAAAAAGTTAACGTTTAAGTTCCTTGTTCAGAACATATGAAAGCTGGTGGCTTCCTTTTAACAGGAGTCTTCAATATTCCCAGGTAAGAAGTTTTAGGCTGTAGTTATTATAGGAATTATAGGACAATCTCTATACAATTTTGTATTTCATATACCTTTGACTATTGGATGTTCTTATAGGCACTTTAGTATTGCCCGTGTAACAGTGTTCACATCGGTTATACCAGCCTAATCTCGGGAGTTGATAGGCTTGAAGTCATAAAACAGCTCAATGCTTGAAGCACAGCGACAAGCTGCTGGCAAAACGCACGAAAGTGCAGTTTGAATTAATGCTTACGAGCCTGCTGGTGCCTACCATCGCTCAGTCAGACTGCTCTATCAAATCATTGACTTAATATAACATAACACACAGAAATACGAGCCTTAGGTCATTAATATGGTTGAATCCGGAAACTATCATCTCGAAAACAAGACGTTTATTCTTTGTGAAATACGGAAATGTTCCGTATTTTATCTAACGGGTGGTCTAAATATTCCTGTTACATTGCACAACCGTCAAATGTTATGTCATAATTACGTAAAATTCTGGCAAATTAGGTCAGCCCAAACTGTTGCATATACACAGACTGCGCAAAATGAACGCAAGAGAAGTGACAATTTCACCTGGTTAATATTGCCTGCTAATCTGGATTTCTTTAAGCAAAATATGCAGGTTTAAAAATATATACTTCTGTGTATTGATTTAAAGAAAGGCATTGAGATTTATGGTTAGGTACACGTTGGAGCAAGACAGTCCTTTTTCGCGAATACACACCGCATCGATTATATGCAACGCAGGACACGCTAGATAAACTAGCAATATCATCAACCATGTGTAGTTAACTAGTGATTACGATTGGTTGTTTTTTTATAAGATAAGTTTAATGCTAGCTAGCAACTTACCGTGGCTTCTTACTGCATTTGCGTAACAGTCAGTCTCCTCGTGGAGTGCAATGTTATCAGGTGGTTAGAGAGTTGGACAAGTTAACTGTAAGGTTGCAAGATTGAATCCCTGAGCTGACAAGGTAAAAATAAAATCTGTCATTCTGCCCCTGAACAAGGCAGTTAACCCACCGGTCCTAGGCCATCATTGAAAATAAGAATATGTTCTTAACGGACTTGCCTAGTTGGATAAATAAATAAACGAACAAAAAAATCATCCAAATCGGTGTCCAAAAATACTGATTTCCGATTGTTATGAAAACTTGAAAATCGGCCCTAATTAAAATCGGTCGACCTCTACTAGATACTCAGCAAGAAATTAAAATAGAAAAACAAAATATCAAGTATTCAAACTTGAATGGGTTAAGTTTCAGTATATATTGGCTTGGGAATGTTCAAAATCAGTCGCCTCAGTGTTATGCTCCATCTCACTATCTGGCATAATTGCCAATCAGGTTGGAGTTAATCATGACTTTGGCAAAGCCCAGAGTACAGCAGAGGGCTACATGTATAATCATGCGGTCCCATAGATTAGTCCTGTAGAATTACCTGGTCGTCCAGCATGGTCTTGGCAGCGTCGGCCATGACGCTCTTGGCATCGCTGGTCTTGTTGCGGTTGATGAAGACGATGCCGCCCAGCCAGGACACAATGCCCACCGTGCCCGCGTACACCAGCTCCTTCTTGGCAATCATGGTGCAACGATCTGGGAGAACCTCCATTAGACCTGAGGATTGGAAAAGATCTGTTAGGATCCGTTACAGGATCTGGTAGGATCTCCATTAAACCGGGGGGGCTGAAAAGGATCCAAGGGGATCTGTTAGTGGATATCAAGCCCATTAGATCCTTTAGAGGATCTATTAGAACTGATAACTCTGATATTTTATGTTCTGTATGAACCCAGTCATGTGGGGTTGAATCTAACTGAATTTTTTGCACACCGATTCCATTGACACCACTGAATGATTTGGAATGAGACTTTAGGACATTTTTATGACCTTGAATGGTGCAGAGTCTCTCTCCTGGGGCCTCATTTGTAAACATTGTGTAAATTCCACACTAAATATCTGTGCGCACTCTGAAAAAAAAACATTTAAATTTCTTAACCTGGCGCACATTTGTCCTGTCAGATATCAGTGCAGATGGCCGTCGTCGTGTTAACTTGCAAACACTCATGGGCTAGCTAAAGAGAAGTTTGGCCACAATATGCTGTCCTAACATTTGAAAATGTTACTGTTAAGGGAATTTTTATCAATGACTAATTATGTATACATTTCAATCAGGACTGACTAATCCGAATACTATTATGTTACTGTACATGTATGAATTCTCTCTTGCTCCCAGTATTGAATATAATGTAGTCAAGAGTTTGGAACAATGACGGCCTGTTCCTTGGTACAAAAATCTCCAGACTGTCTAGAATGCTTATCTACACTGACTGACCTTGGCTCTAGGCGAGGAGGGAAGGCTTGAGATCTATAGAGCCTTTCTACCAGTGTCAAGAAGAGATGGAACATTTAGAAAACGCTGACGTCATTTTCAGTTTATAACCTGTGGTAAAATGTGTATGAACTCAGTACTCTCTTGAATTAAAGGCTGTTACTTGACTTTTAAGACCAGGGCTCTGTCTATTCTTATAAAATAAGGGTCTTACAAACCCTTATGCATTGACAGAGTGTTTAATTTTGATTGGGAATTAAAACAGAGGAATTAAATTCCTTCAACAGTTACCAAGATCAAATCAAATGTATTTATATAGCCCTTCGTACATCAGCTGATATCTCAAAGTGCTGTACAGAAACCCAGCCTAAAACCCCAAACAGCAAGCAATGCAGGTGTAGAAGCACGGTGGCTAGGAAAAACTCCCTAGAAAGGCCAAAACCTAGGAAGAAACCTAGAGAGGAACCAGGCCATGTGGGGTGGCCAGTCCTCTTCTGGCTGTGCCGGGTGGAGATTATAACAGAACATGGCCAAGATGTTCAAATGTTCATAAATGACGAGCATGGTCGAATAATAATAAGGCAGAACAGTTGAAACTGGAGCAGCAGCACGGCCAGGTGGACTGGGGACAGCAAGGAGTCATCATGTCAGGTAGTCCTGGGGCATGGCTACTAAGATGATGACATTGTCCACTCAATTCTTTCTTCATCAAAAATAACCTGTAGCTAATATTCAAGTTTTTTTCCACCTAATTCTACATCTAGCTAAGGTGTTGTGGTGGTAGAATCAGAACTTATGAAATTGGACATTTGCACCAAAAAAATGTAGTGTCGGCTTGCTGGCTGAACCCGTATCAAATCAATCCATATGAAAAGGCAGGCATGCCAACAATGCCAGTTCACTCACTCAATGCTGAACACTCCCTTAAGCTAAGTGTAGTGAAGTTTTGAGTTACGATATCTGTTCTGCCGTGATTAGTTCTACAGCGCGGCTAATTGCACTGTGGTGTTACAAAGAAATGAGGCACAGTGCCAGCTGTCAGAAATATGCTGATTTATGAGAACAGCCCCATAACTTGTCAGAACATCATCAACAAGCTGGCAAACTAGCTACAGTATGGCCAATCAAAACAAGCTTGCACGAGGTTGCTAGCCGGCGCATTGTTTGCCATAGTAGCCAGTGCGTCAGAGAGCGGAGTGATTTTCAGAATTAGGAACTTGTGTAAGGCGGATGAGCAAAATCTTTATTTTTAGAGAGGAGTTGCTCATCCTACAAGAGATCGGTTGAGGGATGAGTGTTCCGCCATCTGACGTGAGAACGCTTGGAGCACTCGTTTTAAAAGCATGCCCTCCTAAAACTGTGCGCGCATATTATAACTCGGCCAGAAAAAACACCCATCATACACCTTTTAAAAAGGTGATAACGCCCTTTATTTCGAATTTGGAACTATTGGAATTAGGCCATGGACAAACTAAAAGAAAAGAACAATGACAGATTTTATCAAAAATGTTTTTGAAGGCGTTGGGCAGAAAGTAAAAATGATGCTGGGTTTGGCAAAGGACTGACCGAGAAAAAGGCAAATGGTTGTGGACCTGTCAGCTGAACGTTTTAATTCAACAATGTTTTGCATTGACTTTTGCCCCCAACCTAAATGCTGGACTGCCCGGAATTCTGAAATAATGTAGGCTACTCAACAAAAATATTACAGTAGGCGTACCTAGTGGCAGTTTAACCGATGTAAAATGTCTAGCTAGTTAACGGGGTGACCGCTAATAGCGTTTCAATCGGTGACGTCACTCGCTCTGAGACCTTAAAGTAGTTGTTCCCCCGGCTTTAAATGGAGCGAAGGGTAACGATGCTTCGAGGGTGGCTGCTGTCGATGTGTGCAGAGGGTCCCTGGTTCAAGCCCAGGTAGGGGCGAGGAGAGGGACGGAAACCATACTGTTACTTACAGTCGCATACTTCAATGTTAAAGAGCAACCGTCATTTCACCTGTTCGTTCTACTGTGTATTATAAACGTGCTTACACATGGTCTACATTTTGCATGGAGGTAAAGACATTCAACTTTAGCGGGAAAACTGGCACACGCATATTTTGGGGTATATTACGCAACATTTATAAAAAAATGGGGCCCCCTGATCTACTCAAGACAATTGCATCATTACCGTATCTGGGATGAGCTTTGGCCTGTTACTATCTTCTCTCACACTGGCCTTGTGAAGGTAAAGCGAGTGAAATATGTCATGTATTTGTGTGGTGGCTGACGCAATCCGTAATGATATTTGGTCCTGGGTCAGGAAGCCATGCCTTGTAGTGAGTTGTATGTAGAGTTGAAGTCAGAAGGGTACATACACCTTAGCCAAATACGTTTAAATTCAGCTTTTGACAATTCCTGACATTTAAGCCTAGTAAAAATTCACTGTTTTAGGATGACCACTTTATTTTAAGAATGTGAAATGTCAATAATAGTAGAGAGAATTATTTATTTCAGCTTTTATTTTTCATCACAGTCCCAGTGGGTCAGAAGTTTACATACACTCACTTAGTATTTGGTAGCATTACCTTTAAATTGTTTAACTTAGGTCAAACATTTTGGGTAGCCTTCCACAATAAGTTGGGTGAATTTTGGCCCATGCCTCCTGGTGTAACGGAGTCAGGTTCCTAGGCCTCCATGCTCGCACACGCTTTTTCAGTTCTGCCCACACATTTTCTATAGAATTGAGGTTAGGACTTTGTGATGGCCACTCTAATACTTTGACTTTGTTGTCCTTAAGCCATTTTGCCACAACTTTGGAAGTATGCTTGGGGTCATTGTCCATTTGGAAGACCCATCTGCGACCAAGCTTTAACTTCCGGACTGATGTCCTGAGATGCTGCTTCAATATATCCACATCATTTTCCATCCTCAGGTGAGAAAAATCCAGAGACCTCTTTAGATATCGTGCACCTGCTGTTTACAAGTATGAATAGGCCCCTGCCCCGTGTCTTACCAGAGGCTGCTGTTCTATCCTGCCGATACAGTGTTTAACCCACCAGCTGTATGTTCTTAATGTCGTCGTTCAGCCACGACTCGGTGAAACATGAGATATTACAGTTAATGTTCTGTTGGTAGGTCATACATGCTTTCAGTTCGTCCCATTTATTTTCCAGCGATTGAACATTAGCTAGCAGAACGGAAGGCAAGAGCAGATTAGCCACTCGTCTCCTGATCCTCACAAGGCATCCTGATCTCTTTCCACGAAACCTACGTTTCCTTTTCCAGCCAATCACGGGGATCTGGGCCTGGTCGGGTGTCCGTAGTATATCCCTCGCGTTCGACTCATTGAAGAACTCCTCTTTCAATTTGAGGTGAGTAATCTCAGTTCTGACGTCCAGAAGCTCTTTTCGGTCATAAGAGACAGTAGCAGCATCATTATGTACAAATCAAGTTACGAACAATGCGAAAAAACAAACAAAATAGCATGGTTGGTTAAGAGCCGATAAGATGGCAGCCCTACCATCCGGCGGTTACACCCTGATGAATTGAGGCTGTTGAGGGCAAAAGGGGACACAAGCTCCATCAGCAACATATGCATCTAGATGGTTATCAAATCGTCTTGAAAGGGAACGCACATCCCTACCAACCTCCCATCATAGATATGAACTACTGCTCCATCTGCGGTTCCCAATCCTGTAATGAACAGCCCCGGCCTTCTGCCATAGCTTCATTCTCTGCACCCTTCCCTCAAAGAAGAGCCTTTGTTTGACTGGGCGCACCTCAGTCACGCTCAAGGTCCTAAATGATATAACCGCCATCGATAAATGACAATACTGTGCAGCAGTCTTCATCAACCTGGCCAAGGCTTTTCGACTGTGTCAATCACCGCATTCTTATCGGCAGACTCAACAGCCTTGGTTTCTCAAATGACTGCCTCGCCTGGTTCACCAACTACTTCTCTGATAAATTTCAGTGTCAATTCGGAGGGCCTGTTGTCCGGACCTCTGGCAGTCTATGGGAGTGCCACAAGGTTCAATTCTCTTTTCTCTGAAAACATCAATGATGTCGCTCTTGCTGCTGGTGATTCTCTGATCCACCTCTACGCAGACAACAGCATTCTGTATACTTCTGGCCCTTCTTTGGACACTGTGTTAACAAACCTCCAGGCGAGCTTCAATGCCATACAGCACTCCTTCCGTGGCCTCCAACTGCTCTTAAATGCAAGTAAAACTAAATGCATGCTCTTCAACCGATCGCTGCCTGCACCCTCCCTAGCATCACTACTCTGGACTGTTCTGACTTGTGAACAACTACAAATACCTAGGTGTCTGGTTAGACTGTAAACTCTCCTTCCAGACTTACATTAAGAATCTCCAATCCAAAATTCCATCTAGAATCAGCTTCCTATTTCACAACAAAGCATCCTTCATTCATGCTGCCAAACATACCCTTGTAAAACTGACTATCCTATCAATTCCTGACTTCCTCGATGTCATTTACAAAATAGCCTCCAACACTACTCAGCAAATTGGATGTAGTTAATCACAGTGCCATTAGTTGTCACCAACGCCGCATATAATACCCACCACTGCGACCTGTATGCTCTCGTTGGCTGGCCCTCACTACATATCCGTCGCCAAACCCACTGGCTCCAGATCTATAAGTCTCTGCTAGGTAAAGCCCCGCCTTGTCTCAGCTCACTGGTCACCATAGCAGCACGCTCTCCAGCAGGTATATTTCACTGGTCATCGCCAAAGCTAACACTTCCTTTGGCTGCATTTCCTTCAAGTTCTCTGCTGTCAATGACTGGAATGAATTGTAAAAAAATACATAAAAAAATAAATAATAATCATGTCTGAAGCTGGAAACATATCTCCCTCTCTAACTTTAAGCATCAGCTGTTAGAGCAGCTTCCCGATCATTGCACCTGTACACAGCGCATCTGTAAATAGTCCACCCAACTACCTCATCCCCATGTTTTTTTGCTCCTTTGCACCCCAGTATCTCTACTTGCACAGTCATCGTCTGCACATCTATCACTCCAGTGTTTAATTGCTAAATTTAAGTTATTTCGCCACTGTGGCCTATTTATTGCCTTACCTTCCTAATCTTACTACATTTTCACACTGTACATAGATTATTCGATAGTGTTATTGACTGTACGTTTGTTTATCCCATGTGTAACTGTGTTGTTTGTGTCGCACTGCTGTGCTTTATCTTGGCCAGGTCGCAGTTGTAAATGAGAACTTGTTCTCAACTGGCCTACCTGGTTAAATAAAGGTAAAATTAAACATTAAAAAGCATAATGCATTTCATACTGATCCTGGCTTTTCGCTAGTCAAATACACCTGTAACCTTATCTACAAAATAATACAGTCTTAAAATAGTGCTGTTGATTGATTACATGCACCAGTCTGTCCTAGAGTTAGGCTACAGTCCAAATCCAATGGAGACTAACTTCCTTAGACAGCCATGTCAGTGATCACATCTTGTGTGCAGCTATACCAACTGACAGTTGTCAGTCTGTACCCACTGAAACCATGAGTGTAGCCCCATTATACTGTTCTCTCAGAATAGAGTGCCCTGTGACTGCACTCAAACCATTACTAGAGGATTCCCTTAGGACGTGAGCTATGGAGGGTAAAGTGAAGTTAGTGGGAAGGGAGACAACCAGCACTTGCACTTCTGTGAAAACCTCACAGCTATCTTAAAACCTCTCTGGGATATGTGGGACACTAGCTAGCGATAATGCAGAGCACAAACTTCAAATAAATTACTATAAAAATCAAACCTTCATTAAATCACACATTCAAGATAGCAAATTAAAGCTACACTTGTGAATCCAGCCAACATGTCAGATTTCAAAAAGGCTTTTCAACAAAAGCAAACAATGCTATTATCTGAGGATAGCACCTCTGTAAACAAAGAGAGAAACCATATTTCAACACTGCAGGCGCGACACAAAACACAGAAATAAAAATGTAATTCATGCCTTACCTTTGACGAGCTTCTTTTGTTGGCACTCCAATATGTCCCATAAACATCACAAATGGTCCTTTTGTTCGATTAATTCCATGGATATATATCGACCCAGAAAAACACCGGTTCCAACTTGCGCAACGTGACTACAAAATATCTCAAAAGTTACCTGTAAACTTTGCCAAAACATTTCAAACTACTTTAAGTATTTTTTTATGTAAATAGATAAAATTGAAGACGGGATGATCTGTATTCAATACAGGAAGAAAACAAACTGTAGCATGCTTTCTGGTCACGCGCCTCTAACAGTACACTTCAAGTGACCCTCGTTCAAAATGGCCGTACTTAATCATTACACAAAGGAATAACCTCAACCAATTTCTAAAGACTTTTGACATCCAGTGGAAGCGATAGGAACTGCAAGAAGGTCCCTTAGAAATCTGGATTCCTAATGAAAACCCATTGAAAAGAGAGTGACCTGAATGGTTTGTCCTCTGGGTTTCGCCTGCTAAATAAGTTCTGTTATACTCACAGACATGATTCAAACAGTTTTAGAAACTTCAGAGTGTTTTCTATGCAAATCTACTAATAATATGCATATCTTATCTTCTGGGGATAAGAGTGTCTGCTCAATGACTAAAATGTGAAATGTAAATGTGTGCATCAGCGCATATGTGCATCTGTGTGTGCAGGCATATCCATCTCTGTGTGTCTGTCAGCAGGTCCGTCCGTGTGCGTATGTATGTGGTGTGTGTGTGCGCGTGTCCGTCCTTGCTGTCTGTTTGTGTAGCCGACCGACCGTGTGTGTGTGTGCCTCCCATACCCAGAACGTCCAAGGAGCTCTGGTGGTTGGAGATGATGACGTAGGGTCCCTCTGTCTGCAGGTGTTCCAAGCCACTCACATCGAACCGCAGACCCAGGAAGTACTTAACATGACGAACCAGAGCACGGACCACCCTGGAGACAGGAAAGAACACCGCAATGTTCAATTCAATCTTGATCTGAAAACCATGCATGTTAAAACGATATAAATGTATAAACAAAACACCAATGCATCCATGACAGTGTTTCAGAACTTCAAATCTGCTCTGTCAGCGATCAGCAACAGAGCAGAATGAATGCTCTCAAACACTGCGATCGTCTCTAATGAAGGCGGAGAGAGAATACCGCTACGTACAGACAAATCTTGTACGTTGGACTCAAAATGTGCAACCTTCATCTAAGGTTTTAGGTTAAAGAGGCCGACACGTTAGCTGTAATTAAACAAGTGACACGAGCAGGAGCAGTGTGCAGATCTCTTTTCTTTGAACTCCATAAGTAACCCAACATATATTTTAAATGTTTTGACTGTTCAAGTACTTGCATACTTTGGGGGGGGGGGGGGGGGGGGGGGGGGGGGGGTGTAATGGAGTGGGGAATGTTTGACACTGACGATCATATTACGCACAAAGTTATTTAAGTCAATAAATTTGCCCATTCTAATGTTCAATGAACAGTAACTGAATGCCTCAATGCCCGTCTACCTGCTTTATATTTCAAGCCACAGCGACTCACTGTCTGTAGGAGCCAACACCATTTGTGAACAGGGTGGTGTTCCTAATGAAACTATATTCAGTCAAAAAAAAAAAGCCATTTCATTCATTTCATTTTCTAAAAATTTATTCATTTATTGAAACGTAACAATTACATCTTCAAAAGTCCATCCAGCAGTGGCGCCTGCTTGTAGAAGCCTATGAATGTGCAATGGCATTGCCTTGTATTGTTAATTTAGCAGACATAAGGGCTCAGGAAATAAGAGCGTTAACACCATTTTTTTCAGGGCTACAAAACATTTGATATATGACAACAGATGTAGTTTATTCTGTCTGTTCTGTGGAATTTAAGTGGTTTAACAATTCCACATTGAGCACGGCACAGTGATTAATTACAGCCACAGCATCTGTTGGATAAGTTCTAGGACTAAACCGAATGATTCTGATGAAAAAAAACCTGTCTTTATCAAACTACTGTTTTAGCATATTTTCAGTGTGGAACCTGTCTAAATATTTAATTTTTTATCTCTGGTTCAAAGATTGAGTACTCAAAACGGGTGACAAACCTATTACTCATGCTCATCTCTACAATAACGTAGCTAGAACATTGTCTGCTGGTGGCATCACATGTACCATTACATTCAATAACATGACTAGAATGTTGTCTGCTGTTGGCATGACATTCAAAACATGTTTAGGCTAGATGTAGAACATTGTCTGCGGTTCTTACCCAACCACAATAAAGGGGAAGGAAATGGCTCTCTTTGGGTTAGGCGCTCTCTGTGCCCTGTCAGGAAAGCAATAAAATCATGGCCGCCAATCGCAACAGTCATTTTTATTTAGGGAAGATAAAACGTTTGTGTAAACTTAAATGACTAATACCAGATATAAAGTATGTAGAAAATATACTGGAGCTATATACACATGTTTAAATGAGCTCATCTTTGGAGAACCACCCAAATAAAAACTAGACAGAATATACATTTCCAAAGACGTCATGACATGGGGCCCTCATTGATTTTGTTTTAACGTTTGAGTCATTCCGATAGAATAAGAACATGGCGTACGTCATGGCAAAATGTGTAGAATTGCAGGAAATTGGCTTTAAAAAATAAGTGTCCAGTGTTAAGATTCTTATTAAATATGACCTAAAATTAATGGTAAAAAAAAAGGTAAGGGAGTGTCAAAATGCAGCTTTTCTGTGTTTATTTATTTGTACGCCATTAACTTTTACAGAAGCAGCAGCTATTCGTCCTGGGGTACACAAAACATGACAAGTAACAAAACACTGGTAGACAAGGACAGCCACATTAAAATACAAAATTATAGTGATAGTGTGCGCACGTTAGAGGTCGACCGATTAAGTAGGCCCGATTTCAAGTTTTCATAACAATCGGAAATCAGTATTTTTGGGCGCCAATTTTTTTACGCATTTCTTTTTTTACACCTTTATTTAATTAGGAATTAAGTCGGTTAAGAACACATTATTTTCAATGACGGCCTAGGAACGGTGGGTTAACTGCCTCGTTCAGGGGCAGAAAGACAGATTTTCACCTTGTCAGCTCAGGGGATCCAATCTTGCAACCTTACAGTTAACTAATCCAATGCAATAACGACCGGGGAGACTGCCTGTTACACAAATGCGGTAAGCCAAGGTAAGTTGCTAGCTAGCATTAAACTGATCTTATAAAAAACAATCAATAATAATCACTAGTTAACTACACATGGTTGATATTACTAGATATTATCTAGCGTGTCCTGTGTTGCATATAATCCGACTGAGCATACAAGTATCTAATTATCTGACTGAGCAGTGGTAGGCAGAAGCAGGCGAGTAAACATTCATTCAAACAGCACTTTTGTGCATTTTGCCAGCAGCTCTTTGTTGTGCGTCAAGCATTGCGCTGTTCATGACTTCAAACCTTTCAACTCCCGAGATGAGGCTGGTGTGACCGAAGTGAAATGTCTGGCTAGTTAGCGCGCGCTAATAGCGTTTCAACTTCACTCGCTCGGAGCCTTGGGGTGGTTGTTTCCCTTGCTCTGCATGTGGTGGCTGTTGTCATTGTGTTGCTGGTTCAAGCCCAGGGAGGAGCAAGGAAAGGGATGGAGGCTATACTGTTACACTGGCATTACTAAAGTGCCTAGAAGAACATCCAATAGTCAAAGGTATGAAATACAAATGGTATAGAGGGAAATAGTCCTATAATAACTACAACCTAAAACTTCTTACCTGGGAATATTGAAGACTCCTGTTAAAAGGAACCACCAGCTTTCATATGTTCTCATGTTCTGAGCAAGGAACTGAAACGTTAGCTTTCTTACATAGCACATATTGCACTTTTACGTTCTCCTCCAACACTTTGTTTTTGCAATATTTAAACCCAATTGAACATGTTTCATTATCTACATGAGGCTAAATTGATTTTATTGATGTATTATATTAAGTTAAAATAAGTGTTCATTCAGTATTGTTGTAATTGTCATTATTACAAAATATATATTTTTTTTTTTTATATATATATATTTTTTTTAATAAAAATTGTCCGATTAATCGGTATCGGCACTGAAAAATCATAATCGGTCGACCTCTAGTGCACGTGTTCCCTCACAGTCCCAGCATTCCATGAGTTGTTTTTAAAAAATAATTTTAAAAGGTACTTTTGCTGTTTAGTTGAGTAAATTGGAGATGGGAGTTCCATGCGATCGTGGCTTTGTAGAAAACGGCAATGCAGTGAATTTGTTTTGAACTTCGAGACTGTAAAAACCCGTGGTGGCATGTATGGGCATCTGAAATAAATGTTATTTGATCATGCAATTGAATTTGTCACAGTAATATTCAAACACAAAAAATTATGAAAGAAGCAGTTAATCTCTTTTCAACCCTCAACCAGGAAAGCCTGGCATGCATGTTGATGATAGTTCTGTACGTGCAGTTAAGGGCAAGCCATGCTGCTCTGTTTTGAGCTAGCTGCAGTTTGCTACCTCTTTCTTCACTGCAGTTGACCATATTAACAGACAGTAAATCAAGACCAGAGCCTGAACTACTACAGTTTTTTTTATAACAGATATACCCTTCCCCATCTACACAACAACTCTTGTCGATATGACTTGACCAGCCAATGTTATACCTAGGAGTTAAGCTTTCTGTTGGAATGATGTGGGCGTATATAGGGTCGTGGTGTCATGAAATTCTGTCCACCAGTAATTATAATGCAGAGACTGCCAGTCTCACGGTAATTGACCGTTAATTAATGAACATGTTTACCATCGCCGGGCTTCCATGCGCCCTAGGAACATCTACATTTTAAAAAGTAGAATAAACCCATTTCATATAGCCTACACATCAATAAAAATCCATTATTTATTTCGTTGTGATATGTTTTGATTTCTATGAAGTTTATAGGCCTAAGGGGCTGTATGGTGCGACTAGATTGAGGATTTGGGAAAAGTTTCAATAAAAGGCATGCGCCCTGATCTTTGTGCTTGCCATGGAGAGAAAGACAATTGCACCGCTGCTCTGCTTGTCAATGGAAGGTGGAATTAAAAATAAAATGAGAATGAAGAGCCAGAAGGTTGGCTGCTATTTACATTATAACCTGAATGGAGTTGTGTAGGCTAACTAGGACGGTGAGAAGCGCAGTAGCGTTATTGCTAGCCTCAATTAGCTAGCGTCTCTCAGTTTGATGCAGTCAAGATAGTTATTTATCATCCCATCCGGTTACATAGTACCTATCAAGAATTAAGTCTAGCAAGAACAGTGGTTGCGGTCTCTCCCGCCGTGCCTGCGCTGGTGCTTTGAGCTTTCCATGTCTTACTCACATGCACCGCACGGCCTCCGCTCCCTAATAACCTTCAGCTGATCGCCCTGTGCCTCTTCCCCTTTCTCCATGGCTCCAGTTTAACAAAAATGTGTTTTTCTGCCACTTCCCTCACTCGGATCAAACCAGTTGTTTTTTTTAGCATTGTTTGAGTTACAGACAAAAGGTGTAAAGGTTCCAAATCTAACTGAACAATCAGGGGTTTGTTTGGACAAGGCTGTAGCAGGCATGGAAGCAGGAGCAGGCTGACAGGAGAGGGGGATTTGAGTCTATTCAGGAGAGAGTTAACATAACCCAGTGAGAAGGGTTGACAAGAACACACCACACAGCAGCACGTCATGGTTCACGAACACACCGACAGGTCTGTAATACTGTTGGCACTTCGCATCATAAGCCACTCCCGTTGAGCAGCTAGGAGACCGGTTAGTTAGGGTCTAAATCTCCTGTTTGTTTTCATCCCAAAACTCAGTGTGAAAATTCATGATGGAATCTTGGCGACTGTTGACAGCAGCATTACGATTCCATTTGTTTGGAACGCCTGCCATCAACTAGATTCAGCCGTGGGTCGATTTTTTTTCTTGAGCGGGTTCTCCAGTTTCTCCAGGGGCTGGAACATAATTACAAATAATTGGTAGACTGCATGAAACCCAAACAGATATAATATTTGACTAAAACAATTTCAAACCTTGTTTACATTGATATATGATCATCTCTCAATTATGCATGGAAATACTTGAGAACAGATTTATGGGGTCTATTTCACACCATATGTATTGAATTGAAAATTAAAGCATGAATAAGTTGAGAATGTAAACATTTCAGGACCGCCACTCCAAAACTAGCAAACCAATAGAGACTCATGGTCTACAATTCGCTCTAAACCCCACCCTTCACAGAAAAAAAGAATGCCAAAACTCACCCTAAAAAAGACTGGCAGTGAAAGCAAAGATACGAGTAGCGTAACCAAAAGGTCATACATGCAGGAAAGATCGTAGGCAAAATGTATTCAATAGGATTGGTTGCTGGGAAAGTTGAACCGAAAATGATTTTTGCATTCTTTTTTCAAATATATACATACACTGCTCAAAAAAAATTAAGGGAACACTAAAATACATCCTAGATGTGAATGAAATAAATATTCTTATTAAATACTTTTTTCTTTACATAGTTGAATGTGCTGACAACAAAAATCACACTAATTATCAATGGAAATCAAATTTATCAACCCATGGAGGTCTGGATTTGGAGTCACACTCAAATATCATGTGGAAAACCACACTACAGGCTGATCCAACTTTGATGTAATGTCCTTAAAACCAGTCAAAATGAGGCTCAGTAGTGTGTGTGGCCTCCACGTGCCTGTATGTCCTCCCTACAACGCCTGGGCATGCTCCTGATGAGGTAGCGGATGGTCTCCGGAGGGACGTCCACCCAGACCTGGACTAAAGGAGCGAGACATGATGTCCCAGATGTGCTCAATTGGATTCAGGTATGGGGAACGGGCGCGCCAGTCCATAGCATCAATGCCTTCCTCTTGCAGGAACTGCTGACACACTCCAGCCACATGAGGTCTAGCATGGTCTTGCATTAGGAGGAACCCAGGACCAACCGCACCAGCATATGGTCTAACAAGGGGTCTGGGGATCTTATCTCGGTACCTAATGGCAGTCAGGTTACCTCTGGCAAGCACATGGAGGGCTGTGCGGCCCCCCAAAGAAATGCCACCCCACACCATGACTGACCCACCGACAAACCGGTCATGCTGGAGGATGTTGCAGGCAGCAGAACGTTCTCCACGGCGTGTCCAGACTCCGTCACGTCTGTCTCAGTGCTCAGTGTGAACCTGCTTTCATCTGTGAAGAGCACAGGGCACCAATGGCAAATGCCAAACGTCCTGCACGGTGTTGGGCTGTAAGCACAACCCCCACTTGTGGACGTCGGGCCCTCATACCACCCACATGGAGTCTGTTTCTGACCGTTTGAGCAGACACATGCACATTTGTGGCCTGCTGGAGGTTATTTTGCAGGGCTCTGGCAGTGCTCCTCCTGCTCCTCCTTGCACAAAGGAGGAGGTAGCGGTCCTGCTGCTGGGTTGTTCCCCTCCTGCGGCCTCCTCCACGTCTCCTGATGTCCTGGCCTGTCTCCTGGTAGCGCCTCCATGCTCTGGGCACTACGCTGACAGACACAGCAAACCTTCTGGCCACAGCTCGCATTGATGTCCCATCCTGGATGAGCTGCACTACCTGAGCCACTTGTGTGGGTTGTAGATTCCATCTCATGCTACCACTAGAGTGAAAGCAGCGCCAGCATTCAAAAGTGACCAAAACATCAGCCAGGAAGCATAGGAACTGAGAAATGGTCTGTGGTCACAACCTGCAGAACCACTCCTTTATTAGGGGTGTCTTGCTAAATGCCTATAATTTCCACCTGTTGTCTATTCCATTTGCACAACAGCATGTGACATTTATTGTCAATCAGTGTTGCTTCCTAAGTGGACAGTTTGATTTCACAGAAGTGTGATTGACTTGGAGTTACATTGTGTTGTTTAAGTGTTCCCTTTATTTTTTTGAGCAGTATGTGTATATATATATATATATATATCATTTGTCATAGAGTTTTGCTCTCACTTTAAAATGATTTGCTTACAAGTTCTGGGGTTTTGCTTTAAAAGTCTTATTTTTGTTACAATTTTATACATTTTGCGTTCAATTGTTTTTATTTATTTATTTCAACATCCATTATTTCACCCGTCCTTCTCAACTTTATTTTTCATATTCACAATTTATATTGTATTCAATACATATGGTGTAAAATTGACCCCATACAGATTACCCAAACTAAATTCCCGGTGAAGATTTCCTGGTGTCAATTTTTATAATAATGTTAAAAATCGGTGAACTCTTTCTAATATGGCCTGTCCCCCTCTGTGTCACTGTGTCTGGGTCCCTATTGCTTTCTCTTCATCTTGCACACTCACTCAGTCTGTCTGTCTCACACAACACACACATTAACGACAGTGAATAGGGTCCCGCACCGGACACCCTTTAGGGTGAGAGAGAATGCTGCCTGGCGCAACATGACACCACTGATCTGCACGCCTGGCTGTGAAACAGTTCAGTTATTCCAAGAGCATTGAGTCTGAGCCAGGTCAGTCTGATAACACAGGGCAAGGCACTAAACTAACAAGGACAATTGATTTCTAGGGGACCTTTCGGAAGACATAACCAGTCAGTAACATGACCCCAACCAGGAGGGAAATTCAGTTCTATCTGACCCCTACTCCTCTCTGAGTAATTATCCGATAATATAGTCACTTGTGTCCAATAGGCTGAGTCTCTGTCCACAGTACAATACCCAATCACTCTGGCCTATTGACAAGTGGACTGAGTTGCACATTGACACAGGTGTAGTTTAACTCCACCAAGGTGAGTATTAGGCAGAAGTTGACCCTGTAAGAAGAGGTGTACAATGTACGTTTCTTGTGTAGAGAATGCCAGGTGGGATTTTCCTAAATTAAATAGGCAGTTGGAACTTGGCAACCATAAACACTGTAAAATGATTTAATTGTCAATTCCAACATGGAAGTGGTATTGGTTTCATTTAGACTAAAATCATTGACATTTTGATTTGCTTGCATTAATTAGCCTTCCACATAAATTACCCGAATGGCAATTTCATAGACATATGTGGGGCTAGCCTAAAGAATCGAACCTTACGGCAACTGTAAGTAGGCTACATCTTCCCTGTAAGGTTAGAATGACAGGCTGCCATGATCAGGACACAGCAGAGCCAGTGTGAGATATGGCTCAGAAAACGTACCTCAATCCAGGGATGGGAGATAGCGCTTTACTCTTACTTATCCCATATGATACATCGAGAAGATTTAATTTAAAAAAAATCTAAACTGCCTTTTTAACAGTATACTAGACTAGCTAAAGAAACCCCTTGGAATCGACTAGACTTCCAGTAGTTAACCACCCAAACGCTAGGTATCACATTTTAATGGAATCCAAATATGGGCTGCTATAGCATCAGCTAGCCTAGCATGTTGACAAACACAGATTATTTAAAAAAACTGATTAGTATTCCAATCTTCTCGATTCATTGCTCAGGAATAATGAGTACAGCGACATATTCCATTCCTGTTTGAGGTACATTTTCCAAGCCATATACCGCGCCGGGCTCCGCTGTCCACATTCTGGCATAGAAACATTCCTACAAATTCCGAAACATGTCGATGTCTTCAATTGTGTATGCAACACCGTGTATATTTACATAGGAAAAACCTAAACGTCCCTCGTCTGTCATGAACGTTGAATAAAATTACATTGACTTACTCTGCCAATGTCAGCTTTTGAGACAAAATATTTGGTCTCAAATTTCGAGCAGCTGAATGACATCTGGTAGAGTACATTTAATAAAATTACATTCAAACATGCTGGCTTGTAAGGAAAATGTCCACAAAAGTGCAGTGGTTTCTTTGATTGTATACCAATAATTGGTATCAAATACAAAAGTCTTTAGACTAGGCAATGTTCCGAATAGCGAGAAGAAACTAACGAAAGTCGGATTCTTATGGCTAGTATGGGTCATGACTCTAAACTAAAAGGAATTCAGTTGATATTAAACCAACTGATGAAACCAAACATCCTCTTTTCTTGGCCCTGTTAAGACTTGAAACATTGACACAATCTATGCAACAAAAAATGCATAGATTAAAGTGGCATTTTCTGCAATCTATTGATGGTTTACATCTGTGCAAAACACACGCCTGTTGGATATGTTGTTCCGAACTGGTTTACAGCGACGAAAATGTCGGACCCAGAGGCCATGTCCGGATGCGAGGTGAAGCTAACGTTAGCAAGCTAGCTAGTATTAGCCGCCTGGTTCAGAAAGTCCCAAACATCTGGCAATGCATTGAAGCTTGCTAGTGTAAATGTGCTTTATTTCTACTGCTGGATAACTACCTCGCATTTCGTTATACAAATGTTGCAACCAACCGGTGGAAAATATCAGCAAAATGGCTTATGAGAAATTAGGGTAAAGCCACAGATTGATGTTGTGTTTGTAACATTTCAAGATTTGGCAAGCTAGCCATCTTCCATTCTAATGAGCAAACGAAACGTTCGCTAGCAAAGCATCGCTCGCACGGTTGTGGAACTTACCTCATGTTTTCAACGTCCCTGCCTCCGCATTTCAGAATACTAAGCGGAATCGCAATCGCACCCAAAACCATCATATAAACCACGTAGAAACACTTTTTGAAATAAAAAACAAAGGTGCTGCTAGTCCATAGCAGAAGTGGGACCAGCAGCATTAAGAATACCCAGAGCGCATCCATACTGATTCCTGCGAGGATATTGGCAGCAAAAGCTGACGTTACCGTGTCTAGTGAGAAAGCGTGAGCGGCACTGTGGCTGACATTTCAACTTCCAAGGCCAACACCGGTGGTGCACAACTCGTTCTCTGGGTTAAAATAACGCGACCGTGAACGACAAAATATGACAACACTTTTCAGTCGACGATGGTGCAGGCAGCCTCATGTAGTGGTTCCGATATGAAATGAAATGGTTTCCGGTGGCACAAGCATTTAAGTTCCTCTGCAGAGATGGGCAATATAAAGCGCCACAGTGGAGTTGTAATATTACCCATAAAACCTAGCGGGCAATTAGGGAAATGGTCCAATCGTTTTTCTACCATTCATTTCTCCCATTGGGAATTTTAGAAACACTTAAAAAAAGGGCTGTGTTTCGTGTAGACTTATCCTGGCGTGACATTTTGATAACCATGTAAGTCTCTCTCAGACCATGTGACTTTTATCAATCTATTCAGCTCTATTTACTCTCAGATTCAAAAATGCTTAGCATCAAAGTAGACATCATGCAAGACTACAAATCCCTGCAAGCTCCTGCACATCTCTAGCTGATACTTTTGATAACATGTATTGTGTCAATTTAAAACTTGCACAAGACAGTTCACAGAATTGTCAATTCATGTTTTAAACTGGGGCGACAGGGTAGCCTAGTGGTTAGAGTGTTAGACTAGTAACCGAAAGGTTGCAAGTTCAAATCCCCGAGCTAAGAAGGTACAAATCTGTCGTTCTGCCCCTGAACAGGCAGTTAACCCACTGTTCCTAGGCAGTCATTGAAAATAAGAATTTGTTCTTAACTGACTTGCCTAGTTAAATAAAGGTAAAATAAAAAACAATTTATCATGACAAAATTTAGCTAACGTTGGATAGTTAATGCAGAGATTCTTACCTTTACCTTGATTAGGCAGTCTCGTCCAGATATAATGGAATACCACTACCATTAGTAGTTCATTACAATTAGCAGCTAATGATTAGCAGCTAATTTTCATTTGGGGGTGGGGGGGTAAATACAGGTGAATATACATAATGTATAATGTATTGATAAAACTCACCTTGTCCTAGAGAGATTTACACGGTTATCAAAACGTCATGCCTGGGATAGTCAACACGAAACACAGCCCTTATTTAAAGTCTTTCTAATATCCCATATGGGAAAAACGATTGGAACCATTTCCTTGTTTGACAGCTATGTTTTATGGGTATTATGATTCATACTGTGGTACTCTATTCCTGTTACATGAATTTGAAATACATATTTGAATTACTTCTGTTTATTTTGTCATTCAAGTTACACTGGGCTGAATTATACTCCAATGTATTTTCAAAATACAAAATACTTTACTATAAAAATGTTTTATAGCAGTTCCCATTTTGTGGTCCACCTTTCAAACGGCATTGGTATCAGAAGTCTGATAGCACTATGGATCGGTGAGATAAGAGCATCCCCTAAAATAATGAAATATAAAAGTATGTGTAAAAATGTTGATCAATACTTTGTTGAATGTACTTAATATGTACTGAATGTACGATTGTTATGTTGTTGTCTCACCTAGCTACTTTAAGATGAATACATTAATTGTTTGTCTCTCTGGACAAAAACGTCTGCTAAATTACTCAAATGGAAATGTGAAAAAGAACAATTTCAAAGCAGTATTATTATAATGAATCCCTCCCCTCCCATTTTGGCAGTGGTGTAAAGTACTTAAGCAAAAATACTTTAAAGTACTACTTAAGTTGTTTTTGGGGGGCTCGGTAATTTACTTTGCTATTTATATTTTTGCCTACTTTCATTTCACTACATTCCTAAAGAAAATAATGTACTTTTTACTCCATACATTTCCCTGATACCCAAACGTACTCCAATTGACACACTTATCAAGAGAAAATCCCTAGTCGTCCCTACTGCCTCTCATCTGGAGGACTCACTAAACACAAATGCTTTGTTGGTAAATTATGTCTGAGTGTTTGAGTGTGCTCCTGGCTATTCGGAGATAAAAGAAAAGAAGAAAATTGTGTCATCTGTTTTGCTTAATATTAGGAATTTGAAACGATTTATACTTTGACCATTAATTCTTATTACGTTTACCCCTTTTTCTCCCCAATTTCATGGTATCCAGTCTTGTCTCATTGCGGCAAACACCCGTACGGACTCGGGATAGGTGAAGGTCGAGAGCCATGTGTCCTCCTAAACACAACACAGCCAACTGCTTCTTGACACAATGCCCACTTTATACGTAAGCCAGCCACACCAATGTGTCAGAGGAAACACCGTACACCTGGTACCCGTGTCAGCGTGCATAACGCCCAGCCCGCCACAGGAGTCGCTAGAATGCAATGGGACAAGATCATTGCTGCCAGCCAAACCCTCCCCTAACCTGGACGACAATGGGTCAATTGAGTGCCGCCCCATGGGTCTCCCAGTCGCGACAGAGCCTGGACTCGGACCAGGATCTCTAGTGGCACAGCTGGCGCTGGGAAGATAGAAAAGGAAGATTTGTACCGTGACTAATCTTTTCTGGTAAAAAAAAAGGTTTTCAATGTAATTTCATTAAATGTAAAATAACATTACAGGTTCGAGGTAGCCTGCAGTCATTGCATTTAGCTAATGACTTAGGCTGCTGATTTCAGTCTCTAAAAATTTGGTGAATAAAGATTTGGTTAATTTTGTGTTTATTAGGCATGTGTTTCCAAAACAAAGCAGCTACCACATTTTCTGATTTGATTACAAATATATTTCCAAAGCAAAACATAGCGGCACATTGAAAAATGCAATATTGCTGTTGATGCCTGGGGCCAAACTAAGGTTCAAACTCTAGTTATTTGTGATCCTCTTAACATCTTCATGAGATATTTGTTGGGCTGTGCAGCATATTATTCTCTCTCCCTTTCCTGTTCTCTCTCTCGTGGCTAGTGGTGACTGTTTATCTCCAGGCTGAAGGCCTGGAGATAGAAGCTGTTTCTCAGTCTCTCGGTCCCTGCTTTGATGCACCTAGTTGGTAGCGGGGTGAACAGGCTGTGGCTCGGGTGGCTGAGGTCCTTGATGATCTTCTTGGCCTTCCTGTGACACCAGTGCTGTAGATGTCCTGGAGGTTAGGCAGTGTGCCCCTGGTGATGGGTTGGGCTGACTGCACCCCCCCCTGAAGAGCCCTGTGGTTGTGGACGGTACAATTGCCGTACCAGGCGGTGATACAGCCTAGCAGGATGCTCTCAATGGCGCATCTGTAGAAGTTCATGAGAGTTTTAGGCAAGAACTTCACAAAGCCAAATTTCTTCAGCCTCCTGAGGTTGAAGAGGCACTATTGTACCTTCTTCACCACGCTGTCTGTGTGAAGTGACCATTTTAGGTTGTCGGTGTTGTGCAAGCCGAGGAACGTGAACGTTTTGACCCTCTCCACCGAGTCCCTGTCGATATGGATGGGGGCGTGCTCTCTCTGCTGTCTTCTGTTGTCCAGGAGATATATACAGTGCATTCGGAAAGTATTCAGACCCCTTGATTCTTTCAACATGTTATTACATTACAGCCTTATTCTAAAATTGATAAATACTTTTTTCCCCTCATCAATCTACACACTTAATACCCCATAATGTCAAAGCGAAAACAGGTTTTTATACATTTTTGCTAATTTATTACAAGTAAAAACAGAAAATAAGTTTTCAGACCCTTTGCTATGAGACTCGAAATTGAGCTCAGGTGCATCCTGTTTCCATTGATCATCCTTGAGATGTTTCTTCAACTTGAATGGAGTCCACCTGTGGTAAATTCAATTGATTGGACATGATTTGGAAAGGCACACACCTGTCTATATAAGGCCCCATAGTTGACAGTGCATGTCAGAGCAAAAACCAAGCAATGAGGTAAAAGGAATTGTCCATAGAGCTCCAAAACATTTATGCAGCATTGAAGGTTCCCAGGAACACCGTGGCCTCCATCATGCTTAAATGGAAGAAGTTTGGAATCACCAAGACTCCTCCTAGAGCTGGCCTCCTGTCCAATTTGAGCAATCGGGGGAGTAGGGCCTTGGCCAGGGAGGTGACCAAGAACCCGATGGTCACTCTGACAGAGCTCCAGAGTTCCTCTGTGGAGATGGGAGAACCTTCCAGAAGGACAACTATCTATGCAGCACTCCAACAATCAGGCCTTTATGGTAAAGTGGCCAGATGGAAGCCACTCCTCAGTAAAAGGCACATTACAGCAAACTTGGAGTTTGCCAAAAGGCACCTAAAGGACTCTCAGACCATGAGAAACAAGAATCTCTGGTCTTAATGAAACCAAGATTGAACTCTTTGGCCTGAATGCCAAGAATCACATCTGGAGGAAACCTGGCACCATCCCTACGGTGAAGCATAGTGGTGGCAGCATCATGCTGTGGGGAATTTCTTTCAGCAGCAGGGACTGGGAGACTAGTCAGGATCGAGGGAAAGATGAACTGAACAAAGTACAGAGTTCCTTGATGAAAACCTGCTCCAGAGCGCTCAGGAACTCCGACTGGGGTGAAGGATCACATTCCAATAGGACAACGACTCTAAGCACACAGCCAAGACAACTCAGGATTGGCTTTGGGACAAGTCTCTGAATGTCCTTGACTGGCCCAAGCCAGAGCCCGGACTTGAACCCGATCGAACATCTCTGGAGAGACCTGAAAATCACTGTGCAGCGATGCTCCCCATCCAACCTGACAGAGCTTGAGAGGATCTGTAGAGAAGAATGGGAGAAGCTCCCCAAATACAGGTGTGCCAAGCTTGTAGAAGACTCAAGGCTGTAATCGCTGCCAAAGGTGCTTCAACAAACTACTGAGTAAAGGGTCTGAATACTTATGTGATATTACAATTTTTATAAATTTGCCAACATTTCTAAAAATCTGTTTTTTGCTTTGTCATTATGGGGTATTGTGTGTAGATTGATGAAGGAAAACAATACTAATAATCCATTTTTGAGTAAGACTGTAATTTAACAAAATGTGGAAAGAGTCAAGGGGTCTGAATACTTTCCAAATACAATATCTGAAGTAAACAATGCATTAGACATTCATACAATGTTGTGCATTTCCTCTCATACAGAAACATCTACTTTGATTTCGATCACGTTTGACTCACACATTTTGGACTGTGCTGAGGACCCTCTGAAATGCATGTTGATGGACTCCCTACCAGCACTCAATACATTCAGCGAAATGGACCTGATGGTTTGACGTCTTCAGTGCAAAGAGGTAAGCAACAAAAATGTGTATTGTTTGTTTCGCTTGTACAATAAAATCCTTGTCAACTGTGGTTTAAGCTTAACCAGATGTCATCATTTCTGACCGTGAAGAGACATGTCACGTTTATCCCTCTTATAAATCAAGTTGTTCGGGAGTCAATATGCCAGATTTAGACTACAGATATAACGGGATTAGATGTGATAATCTAGGAGTGTAATCCAGCCCTGCCCGGCGCCTCAGGTCTCAGACCGGTGTATCTGCTGTTTGTTAACTAGAAGCTTTGGACCGATGCCAGATAATTAATCCCTGAGTGACTGCAGTGTTGTACCACTACTACTGTTCTACTCAATCAAAACCTGTAGCTTTTGACTGAAGGTTTAGATTGAGTGGCGCTGCGGTCTAAGGCACTGCATCTCAGTGCTTGAGGTGTCACTACAGACACCCTGGTTTGAATCCAGGCTGTATCACAACCGGCCGTGATTGGGAGTTCCATAGGGCGGTGCACAATTGGCCCGGCGTCGTCCGGGTTTGGCCGTCATTGTAAATAAGATTTTGTTCTTAACTGACTTGCCTAGTTAAAAAACTAGAAAAATAAAATAAAAAACAGCAGTTTCAACAGCATTGAAACACAGCATTGATTCATTATGATTGTCTTTCACTGTCATTATTTACAGTCAACATTGTATAGTTTTTATAAAATCATTAGGTGCAGTAATCTGATGTAAATAGTTGCAGTGATATGATTGGAAGAAACCTCACAGGAAGTAAATGGCTGATTTATATTTAGGCATACTAGTGTGGCTGCAGGTAGCCTAGTGGTTAGAGCATTGTGCCAGTAACCGAAAGGTTGCCAAATCAAATCCCTGAGCTGACAAGGTAAAAATCTGTCGTTCTGCCCCTGAACAAGGCACTTAACCAACTGTTCCTAGGCCGGCATTGTAAATAGGAATTTGTTCTTAACTGACTTGCCTAGTTAAATACAATATAATTGTATGGTTTTGGACAAGAGCCCAGATATTTCCGTTGCTTATGCATCTATCAGTTTTGGGCATATTGAATTCAGTTGTGATTTTAAATGATTTTTCTCTTCTCCTCATATAAAAGGGGGGGGGGGGGGGGGTGCGTCTATTTATACCGGCGGTCTAAAAACTGCGAAGCCAGATGAGATTTGTAACTTCCCCTTTTAAAATAGCGCTCACATGAATCGCTACAACAGCGCTGTAACGGACGAGGTTTGGTCGGTGGAGTCGGAAGGTGTAGCATATAAGAAAGCTACTATATTTGGAAAACAGGTTATCTAACGTTATACATTATTTGTTGAATTAGAGGATCGGGACAGGATTTTTCTGCTGTCCTAATCGATGGCGCCTCGGCAGCTGAACGTGTGGCCAGAATGTCATTCTGCATGATCTGAACGAAATATCGCTGCACTTCGTATTTTTCCCCAAGGACGGGTGAACGCTTTGGATCGGTTTTTATTTTCTGCAAAAATAATGGCGTTCTTGTTAAATAGGATTATGAAAGGATGTCCTCTGTCTCGCTGACCTGACTCCTCGCCGTCGCTCTGGACTGTTTACGATTTAGTTTTTAATTTTCTCAAAAGATATTTGCCCTTCATGCAAATATCGCACGACAAATGCGCACAATACTGAATGCTATGGGGTTGAAAGAGTGATGTCAGTTTATTGTGCTCAGACGGGAAATGCTGGTCTCAAGGATGTGACTCGACGGGAATACGGTTCAGCGATTTTCCATTCCAGCCCGAGCGCGTCTCCTAATCGCTCATGATGCACAGAGGTTTACGGAGACTCGTGCACCTGGTGCTGTTTTGCCCTCTGTCGAAGGGGCTGCAGGTGGGACCAGTACCTATGAGTTGGCTGTATTTTTGTGCCTTAGGCCAACAGATAATCACCAATTTAAGAGCTCTCTCTGTATAATTAGGTAGGCCCAATAACATCATAAACCAGTGTGTGAATTTTATTTTGGCTGAACAAAGGTGAAAACAGGTTATTTGGCTTGTGGACAATGAGGTGATATTGAATATCAATGTGGAAAGATTTGAGTGATATAGCCTCCGTTTTTGGCTGCGGTCAATGGCGCAGAAACTGAATAATGGCTTGGCAAGTTGCATGAAAATCGAGACAAGTTACTACCCCCAGAGCATATGGCTGCACATAGGCCTACTTCAATTATGTATCAAAAGTTATTGTTCATATGTCATATTCATATGACAATCAAGCTGTTTGAGGAGTAAAAGAATGGTGCCAGGAATGGCAAGGCTAGTTTCACGTTTTTAATGTCACATGCAGTGAAATGCCTTTCTTGAAAGCTCTAAACTTTAACACTGTAATACTAAAAATAACAAGGTAGAACAAAAACACGAGAAATAAAAATATCAAATAAGGAACATGAGAATGTAAGTAAGCATAGTATATACAGGGGCAGTCAGTTTCAGTAACCTATTTACTGTGTGTGTGTAAGGTGACGAGCCATCAGGATACATGATAAACAGAGTAGCAGGATGATTCTATGTGAGTGCGTGTGTGTAGAGCCATTATTAATGTATGTGCATATTATGTTGGAGTGAGTGTGTAGGGCTTTGTCAGTGTGCATAAAAACAGTGCAAAAAAAATAGGGTAAACTCAGTCTGTGTAGCCATTTTGTTAGTTATTTAACAGTCTTATGGCTTGGGGTAGAAAATGTTAAGGAGCCTGTCGGTGTCAGACTTGATACACCGCTTGCCTTGCGGAAGCAGGGAGAACAGTCTATGGCTTGGGTGGCTGCAGATTTCTTTGCACATGAGATGGTTCAACAACAGGGAATCTGTTAAACTTAATGTGTACTTTGTTAATATCCCACTCTGGCACGGCACAACAGATAACAGTAAATACAGGTGCCAATGGCTCTGTAAGTTAGAGCATGCTGCTGGCAATAAGTTGATTCCCGCGTGGGCCACATACAATGCTGACACTTCTGTAAATTGCCTTGGATAAAAGCATCTGCTGAATGACCATGGTCTCTTCCTCTCTCCCATGTAGAGTCGTCTCCCGGTGTTAAAGGTGAAGTACCTGCTGCTGGCCTGGTTGGGTATCCTGGTGGCCAGCTGGGTCCTCTACATGCAGTATGCCTCCTACTCCGAGCTCTGCCGAGGACATGTCTGCCACATGGTCATTGTAAGTATGAGTGTGCTCACAAGAATGGATAGCTTACTTTCTAAATGTAATCCATTACAGTTAATAGTTACCTGGCCAAAATTGGAATCAGTAATGTAACTTTTGGATTACCTTCTGTTACTTTTAGACTACTTTCCCCGAAAGAGGCGCAGGTTAGTATCTGACAGAGCAACAAAGTTATAAAATCTGATTTTAAACCTAACCCTAACCACGCTGCTAACCCTAATGCCTAACATAACCTTACATTTTTACAATATAAGTAGTCTTACTCCCATCGGCTACGGAGAACGTGATCACAAAGTCGTCTGGAACAGCTGATGCTCTCATGCATGCGTGTGTTGCTTGCCTCGAGCTAAAATAATTTAGCTCGTCTGGTAGGCTCGTGTAACTGGGCAGCTCATGGCTATGCTTCCCTTTGTAGTCTATAATATTTAGCAAGCCCTGCCACACCCGAAGAGCGTCGGAGCCGGTGTAGTACGATTCAATCATAGTCCTGTATTGATGCTTTTCCTGTTTGATGGTTCATCAGAGGGCATAGCGGAATTTATTATAGGCGTCTGGGTTAGAGTCCCGCTCCTTGAAAGCGGCAGCACTACTCTTTAGTGCAAATGTTGCCTGTAATCCATGGCCCCTGTTTGTGGTATGTTTTTATTTATTTATTATTATTTTTATTTTATTTAACCAGGTAGGCCAGTTGAGAACAAGTTCTCATTTACAACTGCAACCTGGCCAAGATAAAGCGTGACACAAACAACACAGAGTTACACATAAACAAATGTACAGTCAATAACACAATAAAAAAATCTATGTACAGTGTGTGCAAATGTAGAACATTAGGTAGGTAAGGCAATAAATGTGCCATAGAGGCAAAATAATTACAATTTAGCATTAACACTGTGGTGAAAGATATGCAGATGATAATGTGCAAGAAGAGATATAGTGTGGCAAAGGAGCAAGAAGATGACTAACAATCTGGGGATGAGGTAGTTGGGTGTGCTATTTACAGATTGGCTGTGTACAGGTACAGTGATCGGTAAGCTGCTCTGACAGCTGATGCTTACAGTTAGAGAGGGAGATGTAAGACTCCAGCTTCATTGGCAGCAGAGAACTGGAATGAAAGGTTGGCCAAAGGAAGTGTTGGCTTTGGGGATGACCAGTGAAATATACCTGCTGGAGTGCGTGCTACGGTTCGGTGTTGCTATGGTGACCAGTGAGCTGAGATAATGCGGGGCTTTACCTAGCAACGACTTATAGATGACCTGGAGCCAGTGGGTTTAGCGACAAATATGTAGCAAGGGCCAGCCAACGAGAGTGTTGGAGGCTATTTTGTAAATGACATCGCCAAAGTTAAGGATCGATAGAATACTCAGTTTTACGAGGATTGGAGATGCTTAATGTGAGTCTGAAAGGAGAGTTTACAGTCTAATCAGACACCTAGGTATTTGTAGTTGTCCACATATTCTAAGTTGGAACCATCCAGAGTCGTGTCGCTGGGCGGGTGGTTGCGGGCAGCAATTGGTTGAAGAGCATGCATTTTAGATTTACTAGAATTTAAAAGCAGTTGGAGGCCACGAAAGGAGTGTTGTGTGGCATTTAAGCTCATTTGGAGTTAACAGTGTCCAAAGAAGGGCCAGAAGTATACAGAATGGTGTCATCTGCATCGAGGTGGATCAGACAATCACCAGCAGCAGGAGCGACATCATTGATATATAGAGAAAAGAGTCAGCCCAAGAATTGAACCCTGTGGCACCCCCATAGAGACTGCCAGAGGTCTGGACAACAGACCCTCCAATTTGACACACTGACCTCTGCCGATAAGAATGCAGTGATTGACAGAGTCGAAAGCCTTGGACACGTCGATGAAGACTGCTGCACAGTACTGTCTTTTATCGATGGCAGTTATGATATTGTTTAGGACCTTGAGCGTTGCTGAGGTGCACCCATGACCCGCTCGGAAACCAGATTGAATAGCGGAGAAGGTACGGTGGGATTCAAAATGGTTGGTGATCTGTTTGTTAACTTGGCTTTCAAAGATTTTAGAAAGGCAGGGCAGGATGGTTATAGGTCTATAACAGTTTAGGTCTAGAGTGTCTCCCCCTTTGAAGAGAGGGATGACCGCAGCAGCTTTCCAATCTTTGGGTATCTCGGACGATATGGAAGAGGTTGAACAGGCTAGTAATAGGGATGGCAACAATTTCGGAGGATAATTTTAGAAAGGGTCCAGATTGTCTAGCCCAGCTGATTTGTAGGGATCCAGATTTTGCAGCGCTGTCTTAACATCAGCTGTCTGGATTTGGGTGGTGGGGAGGGGGGCTTGGGCAAGTTGCTGCAGGGGGTGTTGAGCTGTTGGCCGGGTAGGGGTAGCCAGGTGGAAAACATGAGCAGCCGCAGAAAAATGCTTATTGAAATGATTGATTATCGTAGATTTATCGGTGGTGACTGTGTTTCCTAGCCTCAGTGCAGTGGGCAGCTGGGAGGAGGTGCTCTTATTCTCCATGGACTTTAGTGTCCCAAAACCTTTTGGAATTAGTGCTACAGGATGCAAATTTCTGTTTGAAAGCTAGACTTAGCTTTCCGAACTGACTTTGTATATTGGTTCCTGACTTCCCTGAAAACTTGCATATCGTGGTGGCTATTCGATGCTAATGCAGAACGCCAAAGGATCTTTTTGTGCTGGTCAAGGGCAGTCACGTCTGGGGTGAACCAAGGCTATATCTGTTCTTAGTTCTACATTTTTTTGAATTGGGCATGCTTATTTAAGATGGTGAGGAAAGCACTTTTAAACATCAACACGGCATCCTCTACTGACGGGGTGAGGTCAATATCTTTCCAGGATACCCGGGCCAGGTCGATTAGAAATGCCTGCTCGCTGAAGTGTTTTCGGGAGCGTTTGACAGTGATGGGGGTGGTCGTTTGACCATGGACCCATTACGGACGCAGGCAGTGATCGCTGAGATCCTGGTTGAAGACAGCAGAGGTGTATTTAGAGGGCAAGTTGGTCAGGATTATATCTAAGAGCGTGCCCATGGTTACGGATTTAGGGTTGTACCTGGTAGGTTCCTTGATAATTTGTGAGATTGGGGGCATCTAGCTTAGATTGTAGGACAGCTGGGGTGTTAAGCATGTCCCAGTTTAGGTCACCTAACAGTACGAACTCTGAAGATTGATGGTGGGTGATCAATTCACATATGCTGTCCAGGGCACAGCCGGGGGCTGAGCGGGGTCTATAACAAGCGGCAACGGTGAGAGACTTGTTTCTGGAAAGGTGGATTTTTAACAGTAGAAGCTCGAAATGTTTGGGCACAGACCGGGTTAGTATGACAGAACTCTGCAGGCTATCTCTGCAGTAGATTGCAACTCCGCCCCCTTTAGCAGTTCTATCTTGTCAGAAAATGTTGTAGTTGGATGGAAATTTCAGGATTTTTTGTGGCCTTCCTAAGCCAGGATTCAGACACGACAAGGACATCAGGGTAGGCGGAGTGTGCTAAAGCAGCTTCTGATGTTAACATGCATGAATCCAAGGCTTTTACGGTTATAGAAGTAAAAAAATTAGAGCGCCTGGGAAATGGGACTGGTGCTGGGGGCTGCAGGGCCTGGGTTAACCTCTACATCACTTGAGGAGGAGTAGGATAAGGGTACGGCTAAAGGCTATAAGAACTGGTCGTCTTGTGCGTTCGGAACAGAGAGTAAAAGGAGACTATTTCTAGGCGTGGAAGAATAGATTCAAGGCCTAAAGTACAGACAAGGGTATGGTAGGATGTGACTACAGTGGAGGTTAACCTTGGCATTGAGTGACGATGAGAGGTTTTGTCTCTTGAGGCACCAGTTAAGCCAGGTGAGTTCACTGCATGTGTGGGGCGTGGGACAAAAGGTTTATCTCAGCAAATAAGACAATCACTAACCAAAACAGCAATAGACAAGGCATATTGACATTAGGAAGAGGCGTGTGTAGCCGAGTGATCATAGGGTCTAGTGAGTAGCAATGGGTGAGTCAGAGAGCCGATTCAGTAGTCGCTACTACGCTAGGCGCGCTGGAGACACAGCGATTCAGACAGCTAGCGGGCCGGGAATAGCTGATCGGCCTTTGGTGACGTCGCAACGTAAGAGCCTGTTGAAACCTCCTCGGACGATTACGTCCGATGGATCGGTGTGGCTCCGTTTCGGCAGTGAAGGGTCCAGGCCAATTAAGCAAAATAATTAGCTTGTGGACCTCTTCAGCAAGCTGGAGATGGGCCTAGCTCGAGGCTAGCTCAAGGCTAATTGGTGCTTGCTTCAGGACAAAGATGTTAGCGAGGAGTAGCCACTCGGATTGCAGCTAGCTGCGATGGTCCGGTGTAGGTTCAGAGCTTGCGATAGGAGTCCGGAGATGTGGTAGAAAAAAAGGAGTCCAATATGCTCTGGGTTGATATCTCGCTGTGCAGACTGGGAGGTATTGACTGGGCTGAGGCTGGCTGGTGTCCGAGTTCACGTTGAAGACCGCTAGCAGTGGCTAGCTGACTACTAGCTAGTTAGCTGGCTAGCTTCTGATGGGGGTTCCAGTTCTAAAGTATAAAAATAGCAGATCTGTACCACATTGTGTGAGGTGGGTTGCAGGAGAGTATGTTCAGTCCGTAGATGGAAAGTGAGATTAAAATACACTGCTCAAAAAAATAAAGGGAACACTAAAATAACACATCCTAGATCTGAGTGAATGAAATATTGTCATTAAATATGTTTTTCTTTACATAGTTGAATGTGCTGACAACAAAATCACACAAATTATCAATGGAAATCAAATTGATCAACCCATGGAGGTCTGGATTTGGAGTCACACTCAAAATTCATGTCGAAAACTACACTACAGGCTGATCCAACTTTGATGTAATGTCCTTAAAACAAGTCAAAATGAGGCTCAGTAGTGTGTGTGGCCTCCACGTGCCTGTATGACCTCCCTACAACGCCTGGGCATGCTCCTGATGAGGTGGCGGATGGTCTCCTGAGGGATCTCCTCCCAGACCTGGACTAAAGCATCCGCCAAGTCCTGGACAGTCTGTGGTGCAACGTGGCGTTGGTGGATGGAGCGAGACATGATGTCCCAGATGTGCTCAATTGGATTCAGGTCTGGGGAATGGGCGGGCCAGTCCATAGCATCAATGCATTCCTCTTGCAGGAACTGCTGACGCACTCCAGCCACATGAGGTCTAGCATTGTCTTGCATTAGGAGGAACCCAAGGCCAACCGCACCAGCATATGGTCTCCCAAGGGGTCTGGGGATCTCATCTCTGTACCTAATGGCAGTCCGGCTACCTCTGGCGAGCACATGGAGGGCTGTGCGGCCCCCCAAAGAAATGCCACCCCACACCATGACTGACCCACCGCCAAACCGGTCATGCTGGAGGATGTTGCAGGCAGCAAAACGTTCTCCACGGCATCTCCAGACTCTGTCACGTCTGTCACAGGTGCTCAGTGGGAACCTGGTAAACATCCATTTATGGCCAGTTATGTAACCTCTAACATTGATGTATCCTGCAATAGATGTCATTAAATTGGTAATACCAATTTTAGTCTTCTGCTAATTAGAGGTCGACCGATTTTTAATCGGAATGGCCGATTTTAATTAGGACCGATTTCATAACAATCAGAAATCTGTATTTTTGGGTGCCGATTTGCCTATTTATTATTACATTTTTACACCTTTTATTTAATCTTTATTTAACTAGGCAAGTCAGTTAAGAACACATTGTTATTTTCAATGACGGACTAGGAACAGTGGGTTAACTGCCTTGTTCAGGGGCAGAAGGACAGATTTTCACCTTGTCAGCTCGGAGACTGCCTGTTACGCAAATGCAGTAAGCCAAGGTAAGTTGCTAGCTAGCATTAAACTTATCATAATCACTAGTTATCATCAACCATGTGTAGTTATTACTAGATATTATCTAGCGTGTCCTGCGTTGCATATAATCTGACTGAGCGGTGGTAGGCAGAAGCAGGCACGTAAACATTCATTCAAACAGCATTTTCGTGCGTTTTTCCAGCAGCTCGTTGTGTATCAAGCATTGCGCTGTTTATGACTTCAAGCCTATCAACTCCCGAGATGAGGCTCGTGTAACCGAAGTGAAATGGCTAGCTAGTTAACGCGCGCTAATTGTCGTTGTGTTGCTGGTTCGAGTCCAGGGAGGAGCGAGGAGAGGGACGGAAGCTCTAATGTTACTGGCAATACTAAAGTGCCTATAAGAACATCCAATAGTCAAAGGTTAATGAAATACAAATGGTATAGAGGGAAAGTCTTATAATTCCTATAACTACAACCTAAAACGTCTTACCTGGGAATATTGAAGACTCATGTTAAAAGGAACCACCAGCTTTCATATGTTCTCATGTTCTGAGCAAGGAACTGAAACGTTAGCTTTCTTACATGGCACATATTTTACATGGAACATATTGCACTTTTACTTTCTTCTCCAACACTTTGTTTTTGCATTATTTAAACAAAATTGAACATGTTTCATTATTTACTTGAGGCTAAATAGATTTTATTGATGTATTATATTAAAATAAGTGTTCATTCAGTATTGTTGTAATTGTCATTATTACAAATAAATAAAAATCGGCCGATTTAATCCGTATCAGCTTTTATGGTCCTCCAATGTATCGGCGTTGAAAAATCATAACCGGTCGACCTCTACTTCTAATGCATCTTAAGCAGGTTGACAAGTCTTGTCCTTAAGAGACAGTGCAATTGAGCAATTTCCTTGTAAGGACCCGACAGCGAGTGTGTAATCTGCCTCTACCATCAGTCCTATTAGCCAACATACAATCATTGGATAACAAAATAGACGAACTACGATCACGAATATCCTACCAACGGGACATTAAACTGTAATATCTTATGTTTCACCAAGTCGTGGCTGAACGACGACATGAATAACATACAGCTGGCGGGGTTTATGCTGCATCGGAAAGACAGAACAGCATTCTCCGGGAAGACAAGGGGTGGTGGACTGTGTGTATTTAGAAACAGCTGTTGCACGAAATCTAATTGTAAGGAAGTCTCGTGGTTTTGCTCACCTGAGGTAGACAATCTCATGATAACCTGTAGACCACACCAGTTACCAAGATAGTTCATTTATATTTTTGTAGTTCATTTATTTTTTTCGCAGCTATCTATTTACCACCACAAACCGATGCTGGCACGAACACCGCACTCAATGAGCTGTAAACGTCCATAAGCAAACAGGAAAACGCTCATCCAAAGGCTGTGCTCCTAGTGGCCGGGGACTTTAATGCAGGGAATCTTAAATCCGTTTTACCTCATTTCTACCAGCATGTTAAATGTGCATCTACCTTTACTCCCCACACAGATACACGTACAAAGCGCTCCATCGCCAATCATTTGGCAAATCTGATCATAATTCTATCCTCCTGATTCCTGCTTACAAGCAAAAAAGGAAGCAGGAAGCACCAGTGACTTAGTCAATAAAGTGGTCAGATGACGGTGATGCTAAGTTACAGGACTGTTTCGCTAGCACAAACTAAAATATGTTCTGGGATTCTTCCGATGGCATTGAGGAGTACACCACATCAGTCACTGGCTTCATCAATAAGTGCATCGATGACTTCATCCCCACAGTGATTGTACATAGTGCAGAGTTCCAAGATGGCGTAGCAGTCGTACTTGTGTTTTGTCTAGCCGTCCTTTCCCTTGTAAATATTGTTTTCCTCGTTTTTTTTCTGTATATACACTGCTCAAAAAAATAAAGGGAACACTTAAACGATAAACGGTTTCTGTAATTAATACACCCCTGGTTGCCAAAACAATGATTGATAGGCAGCTTGAACTTCTTCAATTCAATCGTCATTTGTAAAGTACACATACATTTGTCAACAGCCATCCACAACAACCACAGTCCATAAGGCACTATGTAGCCTAGATATCAATAATCATTTACATCAGTATTGCCCGTAGGCTACGTACCATTGCTGTTGTCCTTACTTCCAAGCAGTTATTCACTTTGGATACTGACAGCAGTCGCAACATTGGAAGACGTAGCTTGGACCTGTAGCCTACAAAAGCATATTCCTGTTATTTTCCCGCAATCCATGAATCGCATTTGGTGTGTCATCATAGTGGTCTCTTTGTGGTCAGACTCGCTCAGGAAGAACAAACTTAAATTTGTGCCTTTTTTCATGTCATTGACAAAACCTAAAGATGTCAAATTAATTTTTGCTCAAACATCCTTTCTGAATTTAAAGTAATCATCACATTTTTTAAGTATATGTAATCTGATTACAATATTTTAGCTGGTAACTGATTCGTTTTCTTGTAATCCGTTACTCCCCAACACTGTCCACACACACACACACCTTTGATTATTCACAGGTGCATCCACCCTTTATATGGCGACGGAAACTGTCAGATGGAAAGCATTAAAGAGGAAAAGGGAATCTGTATTGTATGTGTCAGTAGCTGCTGAGGGAAAGATCGTTCCTTTTATAATATTGTAGCAAATGGGGACCAGTTAAAAGTAATTAACAGAATGCCTGACAAGAGTAATTAACACTGGATGAGAAATCAGTGATGTAACAGAGTGACTGTGTCTGAAATGGCATCCTATTCCCTCTGGTCAAATGTTGTGCACTAAATAGGGATTAGGATGCCATTTCAGAGGTAGCTGGTATCTCTGGCTTGTCTGATAGCCCGGCCACAAGAGAAGTGACTCTCCTCTAGCTTCATTGTTCCCTGTGATAATCAGTGATGAGAAATAACCAAATATTACAGTGCCTTCAGAAAGTATTCATACCCCTTGATTTATTCCACATTTTGTTTTTACAGCCTGAATTCAAATTGGATTAAATCAACAACAAAAAAAATCACACATCTACACACAATACCCCACAATGACAAAGTAAAAACGTGTTTTTAGAAGCACCTTTTGACAGTGATTACAGCTGTGAGTCTTTCTGGGTAAGAGCTTTTCACACCTGGATTGTGCAACATTTGCCCATTTTATTCTTTTCAAAATTCTTCAAGCTCTGTCAAATTGTTTGTTGATCATTTCTAGACAACCATTTTCAGGTCGCCATAGATTTTTCAAGCAAATTGAAGTCAAAACTGTAACTAGGCCACTTCACTGTCTTCTTGGTAAGCAACTCCAGTGTATTTTTGGCCTTGTGCTTTAGGTGATTGTCCTGCTGAAAGGGGAATTCATCTCCCAGTGTCTGGTGGAAAGCAGACTGAACCAGGTTTGCCTCTAGGATTTTGCCTGTGCTTAGCTCCATTCCGTTTTATTTTTTTATCCTGAAAAACTCCCCAGTCTTTAACGATTACAAGTATACTCGTAGCATGATGCAGCCACCACTATGCTTGAAAATATCAAGAGTGGTACTCAGTAATGTATTGGATTTACCCCAAACATAACACTTTGTATTCAGGACAAAAAGTTAAATGCTTTGCCACATTTTTTTGTTGTATTACTTTAGTGCCTTGTTGCAAACATGATCCATGTTTTGGAATATTTTTATTCTGTACATGCTTCCTTTTCATTCTGCCAATTAGGTTAGTATTGTGGAGTACCAAAAAGGTTGTTGATCCATTCTCAGTTTTCTCCTATCACAGCCATTAATTAAACTCAAACTGTTTTAAAGTCACCATGGGCCTCATCGTGAAATCCCTAAGTGGTTTCCTTCCACTCCGACAACTGAGTTTGGAAGGACGCCTGTATTGTGGTAGTGACTGGGTGTATTGATACACCATCCATTAATTACTTCACTATGCTCAAATGGATATTCAATGTCTGCTTTTTTAAATTTTATTTTACCTATCTACCAATAGGTGCCCTTTTGTATGAGGCATTGGAAAACCTCCCTGGTCTTTGTGGTTGAATCAGATAATTACAGATGTGTGTATTTGTACAGTATGTGTGGGGTACAGAGATGAGAGTTGTTCAAAAATCATGTTAAACACTTATTGCACACAGTGATTCCATGCAACATGTCATTTTTAAGCAAATAATGACTTATTTAGGCCATAACAAAGGGGTTGAATACTTATTGACTCAAGACATTTTAGCATTTCATTTTTCATATAAAAAAAATCTTTGGTAAACATAATTCCACTTTGTTATATGGGGTATTGTGTCGGCCAGTGACCCCCAAAAAATCACTCTGTAATACAACGAATTATGGAAAGTCAAGGAGTGTGAATTCTTTCTGAAGGCTCTCAGAAGTGGATGGGAGTGCTTGTGTTTGTTGCTCAGCTGTCAGCGCACACATTGAAGTAGTAAAGGATCATGAGAGAAAAAGAGACTAAGTGTGAAGATTAATGGACAGCCTGAGGTGGTCCTGTTTTGGTTTCTCGATCTTTGTATTTTGATGAATACGGCAGCACTGGTTGTGCCCAACTCTTCTTTGTGCTGCGAGAGGAAGGCCGGCTCTCTCGGGACATACAAGACATTGAAAACAGTGTCTGAGAGAAGAAACAAGGAGAGATGAGAGGAAGGGAAGGAGGATTGTTCTGCCTCAAAGCACAAAAAAGTTTTCGACCCCCACCATCTCAGATTGTGCTGAGTTTGTTTCTGTAGTTAGAAATATTGACATTAGTATTCTGACGGTATTCTAACAGTATTTTGTTGCAATGTAATTTGATCTGTGCTAAATAAATCTAATTGCACTCAAATTGGCCATTTTAATTTATAAGGTTCATATAATCTTCAATAAATATAGTACCTGACATCCGATTTGGAACATAATTCTTCCTATCAATGATTAAGACATGCGGAATCGAATAAAATGCTCAAAAGCCAACCACGGACCCTCCATACCCCACTCTAATCCCACCCCAAATGATATTAGATCGAAGTTTACACAAGGGAACGTTACACAAAGTAGTGTGGTGCAGTGGCAAGGAGTATTTCTCCTTCATCCTTTAATGTATTCCCTGTGAATATGTTGTTTTTTCGCTGTTCAGAGAAATTAGCCATTGAAGTCACATGCATTATTTACCATTATATTAGTGTGGAAGTACTAGGTTTTGCTCACTATATGCCGCTGTTTCTGCTATTGCCACGTCCTTTTCCACTTTGCTGGTCTCTTGTGTTTTATTAAATGGATACCTCTACCCAACATTGAGCAGAAAACCAATAGAATTGTTCTCATGATGAAAATAAGTTGGGGTCATCCTCATTCAAGCCAGTCCTCTGTGAAAGCAAATCAGTTTGTCCTTCTCTTAGGTTTAATCTGTGTCAAGGAATCGGCCACTCTGTGTGGTTTATTCCCTTAAAAAATATCTGGATTAGTTAGACCATCCCTGGTGAACAAGCAAACCATTAGGCTACAGCAGTTGTAAGTACATTTACATTTTAATCATTAAGCAGATGCTCTTCTGCAGAGCGACTTACTGGAGCAATTAGGGTTAAGTTCCTTTCTCACCTGGGTACTATATTTGTTGAATATTATGTGAATCCTATAAATTAAAAGGGCCAGTTTGGGTGTGATGAATAAGCTTAATTTGCCAGCTATCAAATACCGTCTTGTACATAAAACATCCTCCGCGAATATGGCAAGCGGGCATTTTTTGAAATAAGGAAAAATAAGCATACGGTCTTCATAAAAGCACAATTTTCCACCAAAATGCTAGAGTGGCTAATGGTACTTCCTGATGTTCAACCAATCCGGTTGCAGCAGTCTTATTGTTTACCCCTGGCTCAACCCCGTGTGCAACATCGGGAAGTAGCATTAGCCACTTTAGCATGGTGGTGGATTTCTATTTTCATTAAGACAGTACACATGTTTTTTTTGTTCGGTGGCTTGCCAATAAAGCTAGTCAAGGAGGAAATTGACGCCCTTGCAGCCTGAATGCAAGATGTTTTATGTACGAGCCTGTCAGCAAGGCACACGTGTATAGCTGGCTGCATACATTCCGGTTAGATGCAGATGACAAACAACATAGAAGGAATAATGGCGCCATTGTTCGGCCGGTTGGGCTACTTGACTTGAATGATGCAATTCATATTCCACTTTCAAAAAATATAACATGACATTCTAATGAACAAATCCCCTTGTCATTTTACAAGATATAAACCACAGTAACATTTTAATTTGGGAGGTGTTTCATGTTTTACATATGTGAAGTCTCAATCTGACAAACAAGTGCACGTAATTAGGCACGCTTCTCCCATTTATTTTGTGTGAAATTGCGCAAACTCAAAAATAACACAGTGCTGGGATTCCATTTTGTTCTGGAGCCGGCAGATTTGCTGGCTCGGTCTGAGTTGTTATTGGAGGGTCTAAGTATCCCCTACACCCTCCCTAATTTTCACTCCCTTAGCTTTGTGGACACTTGTGCATATGGCGGAGGCGAGGGCCGAGGATAAGGGGGTAATTTGGGATTCAGTGTGTGTGTAAGAGTGTTGGCAATCTTTTGCGTACTCCCAGGGTAATCTGCACATTACTGCGACATTAAGGACAACTACAGTAGCTGGGTCTGCAGAAATACTGCACATTACCCCCCCCCCTCCAAAAAAGGAAGATAAACAAATACTTTTAAAAAGTCCTTTCATTGGTTTGCTCGCAGTCCAAAGTGTGCAAAATGAAGTCATATTACCATAGCAACCACCATACAGTGGAGGAGGTCACAGCCTATGGTCTTTAGTCTTTCTTTTTGTTTGGTATGATTCATGCTGTTTGGGTGGATCTCCTTTTACTGGAGCTAGCTCTTAGAACAGTGGAGTTAGCTCCAGGCTGGCAGGGTGCCTGGATGTTTCCCAAACAAGATTATCTCACACCCCACAGCTATGTTATGCTGTGGTTAGGGTTGGAAAGGGTCAGAAAGGTTCCGGTAAATATCTGGACATTTTCCATGGGAAGTTTTAAGCCTGGGAATTTGGGGAATTGGTCTTGAATCATCAAAATAGTTAGCGTATAACTGTGAACCTTTTTTTGTGAGACACACAAGGCAATTCTAGGTCTTGTGGCATATTTTGGTTAAACTATCCCCAATTCAATGGAATTGCAACCCTCTGCATGCACAGTGCATTCTTCCATCACATGTGCACTGCACTCTTCCATCATATGTACAGCTGATTCTCAAGATCTTGCACACTAATGAGATGCTATTGAACCCACACTACTGCACTGTTTGTTTTTTGTTAACTAGTAAATAGTAGCCTACAGCAAAGTGTGTTTTAAATCATTTCTAACATGTTAACAATTTCTGCAAGTTAGTTTTTGCTACCATGTGGGATTTAACTTGCTTGAGCCTGCTAACTGAGTGTTAGTTCACCTGTTTCCATACATGTTTCATTTTAAAACATTTCTTACAAATGAGTTTTTAATCTAACTATTTATCTGTACATGGAATTGTATTTCTTTTTTCTTCTTCTAATCTTTACAGGAAAATGTCACAGGAACTATCTGATGTGTGGAGATTTTTTACTGCAGCTAATGTAGAAGGAAAAGCTGTGTACATTTGCAAATACTGTGCCAAATCATATGTGAAGAATGCAACAAAGGTGCAGAATCATCTGGCCAAGTGCATAAATTCCCTCAGAGCTCACAACAAGCAGTCTGACAAAAGTCCTTCTACCTCTATTATGAGGTGAAAATGATTAATCAGACACCTTATCGATAGCAACAGCTCATGGTTCTCCTGGAATTAGAAGTTTATTTGACTCAATGGAGGACCGTAGTCAGAAATGCTGATAAATGTCTTGCTCGAGCTGTGTATGCAACTGGTTCACCTCTGATGCTCACAGGCAATGTATATTGGAAGAGATTTCTGAATGTTCTTCACCCAGCATACACCCCTCCAACCAGACATGACATTTATCTACTAATTTGCTGGATGCAGAGTTCAACAGAATTCAAGTGAAGGTCAAGCAAATCATCGAGAAAGCAGACTATTGCAATAATCTCTGATGGGTGGTCAAAATGTTCGTTGGCAAGGAATAATTAACTCCATCTCCACCCTCAACCAGTATTCTACAAGAGCACAGACACAACGGACAGACACACTGGTCTACATTGCAGATGAGCTGAAGGCAGTCGTCAATGACCTTGAACCACAGAAGGTATTTGCACTGGTGACAGACAATGCTGTGAACATAAAGGCTGCTTGGTCTAAAGTGGAGGAGTCCTACCCTCACATCACATGCATTGAATCTGCTGCTCAGGGACATCATGGTACTGAAAACAATAGATACACTCTACAAGAGAGCCAAGGATATGGTTGGGTATGTGAAGCGTCGTCAAGTTATAGCAGCAATCTACCTCACCAAGCAAAGTGAGAAGAATAAGAGCACCACATTGAAGCTGCCCAGCAACACCCATTGGGGTGGTGTTGTCATCATGTTTGACAGTATCCTGGAGGGAAGGAGTCTCTCCAAGATATGGCTAGATCACAGTCTGCCAATATGGACAGCCCCATCAAGAGGATCCTCCTGATGCATTTTGGGAGAGAGTGGTAAGCAGCCTGAAACTCCTGAAACCTGTAGCCATTGCATGGATTGATGGAGACAATGCCATCCTGTCTTTTTATTTTTTAATTTTATTTCACCTTTATTTAACCAGGTAGGCTAGCTGAGAACAAGTTCTCATTTGCAACTGCGACCTGGCCAAGATAAAGCATAGCAGTGTGAGCAGACAACAAAGAGTTACACATGGAGTAAACAATTAACAAGTCAATAACACAGTAGAAAACAAAGGGGGAGTCTATATACAATGTGTGCAAAAGGCATGAGGAGGTAGGCAAATAATTACAATTTTGCAGATTAACACTGGAGTGATGAATGATCAGATGGTCATGTACAGGTAGAGATATTGGTGTGCAAAAGAGCAGAAAAGTAAATAAATAAAAACAGTATGGGGATGAGGTAGGTGAAAAAGGGTGGGCTATTTACCAATAGACTATGTACAGCTGCAGCGATCGGTTAGCTGCTCAGATAGCTGATGTTTGAAGTTGGTGAGGGAGATAAGTCTCCAACTTCAGCGATTTTTTTTTTTGCAATTCGTTCCAGTCACAGGCAGCAGAGTACTGGAACGAAAGGCGGCCAAATGAGGTGTTGGCTTTAGGGATGATCAGTGAGATACACCTGCTGGAGCGCGTGCTACGGATGGGTGTTGCCATCGTGACCAGTGAGCTGAGATAAGTCGGAGCTTTACCTAGCATGGACTTGTAGATGACCTGGAGCCAGTGGGTCTGGCGACGAATATGTAGCGAGGGCCAGCCGACTAGAGCATACAAGTCGCAGTGGTGGGTGGTATAAGGTGCTTTAGTGACAAAACGGATGGCACTGTGATAAACTGCATCCAGTTTGCTGAGTAGGGTGTTGGAAGCCATTTTGTAGATGACATCGCCGAAGTCGAGGATCGGTAGGATAGTCAGTTTTACTAGGGTAAGCTTGGCGGCGTGAGTGAAGGAGGCTTTGTTGCGGAATAGAAAGCCGACTCTTGATTTGATTTTCGATTGGAGATGTTTGATATGAGTCTGGAAGGAGAGTTTGCAGTCTAGCCAGACACCTAGGTACTTATAGACGTCCACATATTCTAGGTCGGAACCATCCAGGGTGGTGATGCTAGTCGGGCATGCGGGTGCAGGCAGCGACCGGTTGAAAAGCATGCATTTGGTTTTACTAGCGTTTAAGAGCAGTTGGAGGCCACGGAAGGGGTGTTGTATGGCATTGAAGCTTGTTTGGAGGTTAGATAGCACAGTGTCCAAAGACGGGCCGAAAGTATATAGAATGGTGTCGTCTGCGTAGAGGTGGATCAGGGAATTGCCCGCAGCAAGAGCAACATCATTGATATACACAGAGAAAAGAGTCGGCCCGAGAATTGAACCCTGTGGCACCCCCATAGAGACTGCCAGAGGACCAGACAGCATGCCCTCCGATTTGACGCACTGAACTCTGTCTGCAAAGTAATTGGTGAACCAGGCAAGGCAGTCATCCGAAAAACCGAGGCTCCTGAGTCTGCCGATAAGAATATGGTGATTGACAGAGTCGAAAGCCTTGGCAAGGTCGATGAAGACGGCTGCACAGTACTGTCTTTTATCGATGGCGGTTATGATATCGTTGAGTACCTTGAGTGTGGCTGAGGTGCACCCATGACCGGCTCGGAAACCAGATTGCACAGCGGAGAAGGTACGGTGGGATTCGAGATGGTCAGTGACCTGTTTGTTGACTTGGCTTTCAAAGACCTTAGATAGGCAGGGCAGGATGGATATAGGTCTGATGTTCAGACTCTGCTTACAGATGAAAGAGAAGAAATCGGTACTGCCCTGCCCACTTCACTGTTGCTCCAAGCAGAGGAAACTGCAGTTCTGAAATGCATCAAAAAGCATGAAGACTTCTGCCTGAAGCCCATGTATGCCGCAGTGTACATGTTGGACCCCAAGTAAGTGGGAAAAACATGACTTGTTTAAAAATGTTTAAAAAATGACAACTTTAATGGAAAAGTGGTGCGTGCATATGTATTCACCCCCTTTGCTATGAAGCCCCTAAATAAGATCTGGTGCAACCAATTATCTTTAGAAGTCACAATTAATTAGATTGCACACAAGTGGACTTTAAGTGTCACATGATCTGTCACATGATCTGTGTCTATATACACTTGTTCTGAAAGGCAACAGAGTCTGCAACACCACTAAGCAAGAGGCACCACCAAGCAAATGGCACTATGAAGACCAAGGAGCTCTCCAAACAGGTCAGGGACAAAGTTGTGGAGAAGTACAGATCAGGGCTGGGTTATAAAAAAATATATGGCACCACAACAAACCTGCCAAGAGGGCTGCCCACCAAAACTCACGGACCAGTCAAGGAGGGCATTACTCAGAGAGTCAACAAAGAGACCAAAGATAACCCTGAAGGATCTGCAAAGCTCCACAGTGGAGATTGGAGTATCTGTCCACTTTAAGCCGTACACTCCACAGAGCTGGGCTTTACAGAAGAGTGGCCAGAAAAAAAGAAGCAAACATGTTTGGTGTTCGCCTGTGGGAGACTCCTCAAACATATGGAAGAATGTACTCTGGTCAGATGGGACTCGAATTGAGCTTTTTGGCCATCAAGGAAAACGCTATGTCTGGTGCAAACCCAACACTTCTCATCACCCTGAGACGATCATCCCCACAGCTGTGGGGATGTTTTTCATCGGCAAGGACATGGAAACGGGTCATAATTGAAGGAATGATGGATGAAGCTAAATACAGGGAAATTCTTGAGGGAAATATGTTTCAGTCTTTCAGAGATTTGAGACTGGGACGGAGGTTCACCTTCTAGCAGGACAATGACCCAGCATACTGATGAAGCAACCCTTGAGTGCTTTAAGGGGAAACATTTTAAAAGTCTTGGAATGGCCTAGTCAAAGGTCAGACCTCAATCCAATTGAGCATCTGTGGTATGACTTAAAGATTGCTGTACACCAGCGGAACCCAACCAACTTGAAGTTGAGTTTTTTCTTGTCTTATTTCTTGTAAAAAATATGTTGCATGTTGGGTAAATCAATTTTAATTCCAGGGTGTAAGGCAACAAAATAGGAAAAATGCCAGAGGTGGTGGATACTTTCGCAAGCCACTGTACGTATGGTCACAACATCGTCGATGCACTTATTAATGAAGCCGGTAACTGATGTGAACTCCTCAATGCCATCGGATTAATCCCTGAACATATCCCAGTCCTGTAGCTCAGCGTCCACTTCATTGGACCACTTCCGTATTGAGCGCGTCACTGGTACTTCCTGTTTTGAGTTTTTGCTTGTAAGCTGGAATCAGGAGGATAGAGTTATGGCCCTCTGTATGCGTCTCTGTCTGTGGAGTAAAGGTGATCTAGAGTTTTTATCCCTTTTTAGTTGCACAGGTGACATGTTGGTAAAATAGATTTCAGTTTCCCTTCATTAAAATCGCCGGGCGCTGGGCGCGCCGCCTCTGGATGAGCATTTTCTTGTTTGCTTATGGCCCTATACAGCTCATTGAGTGTGGTCTTAGTGCCTGCATCAGTTTGTGGTGGTAAATGGACAGCTGCAAAAAATACAGATAAACAGCCTTGGTAAATAGTAAATAGATATGGTATCAAGAACAAGAAGAAATGAGCTGAAACGAGCCACTTACAATTCCCCCAATTGTCATTAGCAATCAGGCCATTCAGAATCACAAAAGCACGCTGGCTTCTGCCCCATGGAAGCACAGCTAACCCATCCATAACTCACTAGAACAGAGAATCTCACGGGGTGAAAATAAAAAAATCCTGACTTTACATCCATGTGGGAATCTTGAAATTCCTATTTGACATCTACAGTATACATGATTTGCATGCGGTTGGGATTTGGGCCATAGTACATATGAGCACAAGATTGTAGGATCCTTGGGTCCTCTTCCTGTTGATTAATGTATTTCTGGTTTCATGTCTGTCTGTGCCAGTGTGACCACTACAGAAGCGGCATTGTCTCAGGGTCGTCCTGCAAGGCCTTATGTGAGGAAAGGACTCTGACCCTGCAGCGATGCATGTCCACCTCCTCCACACATCAGGTAGGTAACACACACACACACACACACACCAGGTAATATGCACACACAGCCCTACCAGCTGCCAACCACATCTCACAAGGTACAACCACCTTACACCGGCTAATCTTGCTCGCCAGACTTGACAGCTGATGTAAAGGTAGCTGGAGTATATTTCAGTAAACATACACATGCACGCATACCACTTGACAAAACCACACACACTACCTACTCTACCTAATGACTGTCTATCTGGGGCGGCAGGTAGCCTAGTGGTTAACGCGTTGGACTTGTAACCGAAAGGTTGCCAGATTGATTCCCCAAGCTGACAGGGTAAAAATCTCGTTCTGCCCCTGAACAAGGCAGTTAACCCCTAGGCCGTAATTGAAAATAAGAATTTATTCATTAACTCAAATCAAATCAAATTTATTTATATAGCCCTTCGTACATCAGCTGATATCTCAAAGTGCTGTACAGAAACCCAGCCTAAAACCCCAAACAGCAAGCAATGCAGGTGTAGAAGCACGGTGGCTAGGAAAAACTCCCTAGAAAGGCCAATACCTAGGAAGAAACCTAGAGAGGAACCAGGCTATGTGGGGTGGCCAGTCCTCTTCTGGCTGTGCCGGGTGGAGATTATAACAGAACATGGCCAAGATGTTCAAATGTTCATAAATGACCAGCATGGTCGAATAATAATAAGGCAGAACAGTTGAAACTAGAGCAGCAGCACAGTCAGGTGGAAGTTGAAACTGGAGCAGCAGCATGGCCAGGTGGACTGGGGACAGCAAGGAGTCATCATGTCAGGTAGTCCTGGGGCATGGTCCTAGGGCTCAGGTCCTCCGAGAGAGAGAAAGAAAGAGAGAAGGAGAGAATTAGAGAACGCACACTTAGATTCACACAGGACACCGAATAGGACAGGAGAAGTACTCCAGATATAACAAACTGACCCCAGCCCCCCGACACATAAACTACTGCAGCATAAATACTGGAGGCTGAGACAGGAGGGGGTCAGGAGACACTGTGGCCCCATCCGAGGACACCCCTCGGATGTGTAACTGACTTGCCTGGTTAAATAAAGATTACATTTAAAAATGAAGAAAAAAAATCTGTGTTTGTAGGTGTACAGTGGTGTGTGGAAGGAGAGGCCTGTGGTCATTAAGTGTGGTCTGGAGGAGCCTCTGAAGGGAGACGGTGCTCCTGACTCTGTACTGAGACAGGAAATGACCCTGTATGACAAGCCCACCCGTGGGACCTCCATGGACGAGTTCAGAGAGATGCTGCACAGCTTTCTGAAGGTCTGGTTGCTCATTTCCCTTCATCTCAGTCCTCACAATTTGATTAGATATAACTTTCCACAACAGAACTGGTGTTTTTTGGTCAGGCAGTACAGGAAGTATTAGACAGGCACATTTCAATACAGTACTATCACACAAAATAATGCTACTTGTAGTATTATGAGGAATTTTACAGATTATTTTTTTTTACTGTATTTACGCATTGCTATAATAGAAAAGTGAGGTGAGGACCATAATTGGAAATTAGTTTGACCTTGTGGCGGAGGGAAATTAGGGCATGTTGATACAGTATATTGAGTCGGAAGCTAACATAACATGGTAACTGATAATCACTGTGACGCTGAGTCTCTCTGAGGGACGGTTCCTCTGTAGACAGGCTTCATGTAGCTGGTGCTGGAAATGAACAAAGGCAGGGCAGAGTGACCTTGTTACTAGTGTGTGTGCTGTCAGAATGCTGCTGGCTCCCCAGAGAGAGAGATTGGAAAAGAAAGAGAAAAGAGGGAGGAGGGGTTAGTGTGCGATGGAAGGAGGCAGTAGACGTAGGGGGAGAATCTCAATTGCATACTCATGTCCTCTCTTCTCACCTCATTCTCAAACCCCATTGGAGGAGAATGTCAGAGGGTAGGGACCTCTGGCTTTCTCGTCCAATGGGTTTTGAGAAGGAGGCGAGGAAAGAGGACACGAGTATGCAATTGATATTCTCCCATGGAGTGTGCGTGATGGAAGGAGGCGGTAGGGGGAAGTGAGAGAGAGCAAGAAGCTAGGGGTTAAAGCCCTGTGTCAAATATAGCGCAAGACAAGGTGCTGAAATAGCAGTCATTTTCAGCACAATGGCTCCACTCAACTGTAGTGAGATCGAATCATATTAGTGTCACCCCCTGCCAATTATCTAATGGAAGTCACATGTAAGAAATCCAGCACATTTCAATCATGCCACAGTCTTGTTTTTATTATAGTGTGTATGACTATATGAACTCAAAAGTGACATGTTTAGTTTCTCTCTTTACATAGCATTATATACAATGAGTGTATAAAACATTAGGAACACCTGCTCTTTCTATGACAGACTGGCCAGGTGAAAGCTCTGAACCCTTTATTGATGTCACTTGTTTAATCCACTTCAGTCAGTGTAGATGAAGGGGAGGAGACCGGTTCAATGATTTTTAAGCTTTGAGACAGTTGAGACAAGGATTGTATATGTGTTGAGACAAGGATTGTACATGTGTCATTCAGAGAGTGAATGGGAAAGACAAAATATTTAAGTGCCTTTGAACGGGGTATGGTAGTAGGTGCCAGGCGCACCGTTTTGTGTCAAGAACTGCAATGCTGCTGGGTTTTTCACACTCAAAAGTCTCCCGTGTGTATCAAGAATGGTTCACCACCCAAAAGATATCCAGCCAACTTGACACAACTGTGGGAAGCATTGCAGTCTACATGGGCCAGCATCCTTGTGGAACGCTTTCGACACCTTGTAGAGTCCATGCCCCGATGAATTGAGGCTGTTCTGAGGGCAAAACGGGGTGCAACTCAATATTAGGAAGGTGTTTGTAATTTTTGTACATGCAGTGTATATTTAAACTTGTTTTCTAGTCTTAACTGGCTGATACTTACCCCCCTTGTGTAGTTGACGGAAAGTATAACATAAGCTATGCAAGGTTTGAAATTTTACTGTCACCTGTAAACATTTACTCACTTCATATTTTCTTCTCTCCATCCTCCCTGCAGTCTAACCTAGGGGAGCAGCCCTCTCTCACCACCTTGGTAGGGCGTGTCATCACCCTGGCTGACGTCAACAAGGACGGCAAGGTGTCCCTGGCCGAGGCCAAGTCTGTGTGGGCTCTCCTCCAGATTAACGAGTTCTTGCTGATGGTGGCTCTGCAGGAGAAGGAGCATACCCCTAAACTCTTGGGCTTCTGCGGGGACCTGTACGTTACTGAGCGCGTGAGCCACAGGTGAGGACCACTTTGGAATCAGAGTGATTTATTACAATGCAACAAATATTGTTCTGGTTTTCTCTTGGCTTTGTGACCAACAAGTCAGTCCAATTTATGTTTTAATATCCTCTGGGATCAAGTGCATGTCTTGTTTATTTAGACCCATTTCCTGGCCGCATCATCAAAAAATTGCACTCGCCGTTTCGAATCAGAAAGGGTTTAGTTTACATTCATGGGAGTGGATACAGAATCCTCTGACTTCAAATGCAGCTCGCGCAAGTTAACAAACACGTAGTCAGATGGTTATCTGATGGTTGTTGTCTACATACATCACCGATGTCATCGGAGGATGGATTACCGAGCAAATTAGCAAGGTGCAATATCACAAATAGAGCTCGATAAAGCCTGAAGAATAATATACCTGTTGAACATAGCCATCAGACTTGCGTGTTCTCATGGTCATCACTAACTCACTGCTAAGTTTATCAAGGTCCTGACATCAGTTAGCTACCGTGCTAGAGCTTTGGTGTAAGGATGTGCATGCATCACTCCAACTTGACATTTGCTTGTAAACAAAAAACAAATGATAGTCCCACTAAGTGCAAACCAGATGGGATGCTGCATCGCTGCAGAATGCTGTGGTAGCCATGCTGGTTAAGTGTGCTTTGAATTCTAGATAAGTGTCACCAGCAAAGCACCCCCACAACATCACACCTTCTCCCCAATGCTTCACGGTGGGAACCACACAAATAAAATAAAATGTTATTGTTCACATACACATGGTTAGCAGATGTTATTGCGAGTGTAGCAGAGATCATCCGTTCACCAACTCTGCGTCTCACAAAGACACGGCGGTTGGAACCAAAATTTGGACTCATCAGACCAAAGGACAGATTTCCACCTGTCTAATGTCCATTGCTTGTGTTTCTTGGCCCAAGCAAGTCTCTTCTTATTATTGGTGTCCTTTAGTAGTGGTTTCTTTGCAGAAATTCGACCATGATGGCCTGATTTCACACAGTCTCCCCTGAACAGTTGATGTTGATGTGTCTTTTACTTGAACTCTATGAAGAATTTGGGCTGCAATCTGAGGTGCAGTTAATTGCTGATTTCTGAGGCTGGTAACTCTAATGAACTTATCCTCTGCAGCAGAGGTAACTGGGTCTTCATGAGAGCCACTTTCATCATAGCGCTTGATGGTTTTTGCAACTGCACTTGAGGAAACCTTCAAAGTTCTTGAAATCTTCTGGATTGACTGACCTTCATCTCTTTAAAGTAATGATGGAATGTTGTTTCTCTTTGCTTATTTGAGCTGTTCTTGCCATAATATGGACTTGGTATTTTACCAAATAGGGCTATCTTCTGTATACCACCCGATAGGTAGCCTAGTAGTTCGAGCGTTGGGCCAGCAACCGAAAGGTTGGTGGATCGAATCCCGAGCTGACAAGGTAAAAATCCGTTGTGCCCCTGAACAAGGCAGTTAACTAGGCTGTTAACTAGTTCCTAGGCTGTCATTGTAAATATGTTATGTTAATTCAAGTGCATTTCAGGTGACTACCTAATGAAACTGTTTGAGATAATTCGAAAAGTGTGCAAGGCCGTCATCGAGTCCAAGGGTGGCTACTTTGAAGTTTCTCAAATATAAAATATATTTTGATTTAACACTTTTTTTGGGGGGGTTACTACATCATTCCATATGTGTTATTTCATAGTTTTGATGTCTTCAGTATTCTACAATGATGAAAATGGTCAAAATAAAGAAAAACCCTTGAATGAGTAGGTGTGTCCAAACTTTTGACTGGTAGTGTGTGTGTGTGTGTGTGTTTGTGTGTCCATTTTTTTTTTTTACCCCAAATAACATTCAATTCACAGCTCCCTCTACAGGCTGGAGGTCCCCAGCTACCTGCAAGCGTTAGTCCCGGAGGCCCTAAGCTCCAGCATGAACCAGTGGCTGGCCCCGGCGTGGCCCCGGAGGGCCCGCATCACCATCGGCCTGCTGGAGTTCATAGAAGAGGTAAAGATAAGATACTGACCGTGTCTGAATGCCCATATACCGTATTACATACCATGTACTCAATGTTGCATACTATTTAGCACGTACCATTTAGTAAAAGGTATGCAGTATGCCACGGCTGAATAAAGAGCATGATCATTACACAGGTGCACCTTGTGCCAGGGACAATTAAAAGGCCACTCTAAAATGTGAAGTTGTGTCACAACACAATGGCATAAATGTCTCAAGTTTTGAAGGAGTGTGCACTTGGACATTCCTGCAGTCAGCATGCCACCAGAGCTGTTGCTAGAGAATTGATTGTTCATTTCTCTACCATAATCCCCCTCCGTCGTTTTAGAGAATTTGGCAGTACGTCCAACCGGCCTCACAACCGCAGACAACGTGTATGGTGTCGTGTGGGCGAGCGATTTGCTGATGTGAACATTATGAACAGAGTGACCCTTGGTGACGGTGGGGTTACAGTATGGGCAGGCATAAGTTACGGACATCGAACACAATTGCATGTTATCAATGGCAATTTGAATGTACAGAGAAACTGACAAGGTCATGAGGCCCATTGTCGTGCCATTCATCCGCTGCCATCATGTTTCAGCCTGATAAAATCATGGCCCCATGTCGCATAGAAAATGGCAGTTCTTCCATGGCCTGTATACTCACCAGACATGTCACTCATTGAGCACGTTTGGGATGCTCTGTATCGACGTGTACGACAGCGTGTTCCAGTTCCTGACAATATCCAGCAACTTCGCACAGCCATTGGAGTGGAGTGGGACAACATTCCACAGGCCACAAACAACGGCCTGATGAATTCAATGCTAAGGAGATGTCGCGCTGCATGAGGCAAATGGCGGTCACACCAGATACTGACTGGTTTTCTGATCCGCGCCCCTACTTTTTTTGTTTTTAAGGTATCTGTGATCAATGGCCCGTTGTGTCAAGTCACTCTGGTTCACACTGACCGTGTGCAATGCCATAATCATATTAAGCTTTAGCCCCCATCCAAACTCATTTCATAAAAAGCCTCTTTAAGACATGATTACCTACACATACTGACCAGCTCAAATAGAAGTGTGCTACAATGGCAGACCAATCCAAACTCCTCTCTCAGCATGTCCAGCCCACTCATTATCTCAGCCAATCATGGCTAGCGGGAAGGTTGCTCACTTTTTCTGTGGCTTAATTTGACAATCTTATTTACAGATGGCATACAAGTGACCCTCTACTTTCCTGAAACGGGTCACATATCTGTAATCCCAGTCATGTGAAATCCATAGATTAGGGCCTTTTTATATTTTTTGGTTCAGTATAAGTAGCCTACAAAGCAAAAACAATCCATATTTTCAAATCAAAAGGCCTGATTAACATAAGGAAGCCACATCCTGAGTGCCCAGTGCCAACACATTCAGAAATCAAAAGATGGTTTAGTGTTTAGTTTAAAAGCTATGACAAAGGCCAAGAAACACTTAAATAAGAGAACAGAATCTACTATGGATGAAACATTTTTAAAGACTTTTCAAAGATGTTGCCTAGGATGCAATACTCATGATCATTTTTTAAAGCAGAACAACAACGACTTCACTTACATTTGAACACCACCGTAGAAGCTTCCCAATTAAGTAGCCTAGTTTTGTTGTTTGGCTACTTGAAGAGAACCAGCGCCTATAATTCACAGTCCACCTCTTCCAATGCATTATGCATCATAAACTCAGCAAAAAAAAGTGACGTTCTCTCACTGTCAACTGCATTTATTTTCAGCAAACTTAACATGTGTAAATATTTGTAGGAACATAAGATTCAACAAATGAGACAAACTGAACAAGTTCCACAGACATGTGACTAACAGAAATTGAATAATGTGTCCCTGAACAAGGGGGGGTCAAAATCAAAAGTAACAGTCAATGCAACTGGTGGCCACACCAGATACTAAGTACTGCAGTGCATCTCCTTCTCATGGACTGCACCAGATTTGCCAGTTCTTGCTGTGAGATGTTTCTCCACTCTTCCACCAAGGCACCTGCAAGTTTCCGGACATTTCTGGGGGGAATGGCCCTAGCCCTCACCCTCCGATCCGACAGGTCCCAGACATGCTCAATGGGATTGAGATCTGGGCTCATCGCTGGCCATGGCAGACACTGACATTCCGGTCTTGCAGGGAATCACGCACAGAACGAGCAGTATGGCTGGTGGCATTGTCATGCTGGAGGGTCATGTCAGGATGAGCCTGCAGGAAGGGTACCACATGAGGGAGGAGGATGTCTTCCCTGTAACGCACAGCGTTGAGATTGCATGCAATGACAACAAGCTCAGTCCGATGATGCTGTGACACACCACCCCAGACAGTCAGTAGAAAGGCCTCTTTAGTGTCCTAAGTTGTCATAACTGTGACCTTGATTGCCTACCTTCCGTAAACTGTTAATGTCTTAACGACTTTTCCACAGGTGCATGTTCATTAATTGTTTATGGTTCATTGAACAAGCACGGGAAGTGTTTAAACCCTTTCCAATGAACATCTGTGAAGTTATTTGGATTTTTACAAATTATCTTTGAAAGACCGGGTCCTGAATGAGACGTGTCTTGTTTTGCTGAGTTTATTTTACCAGACGAAGAGCCGAAATTAGTATACATCCGGGCATTTAAACCATACTCCATTTTCAAAAATTCACATACTATGAAAAGCTTTCTATTTTCGCAGACAGTTATCTAATTATATACCACATTATCAACAGGTGTTCCACGGGGCATATGGCAGCTTCCTGATGTGTGATGCCAGCCCGCGCCATGTGGGCTACAACTTCAAGTACGACTGCAAGATGGCCGACCTGCGCAGTGTGGCGTCTGAGACGGCAGTCCGGGAGTTCCTGCGGGGGCGTCACTGCGAGACCAACGCTGACTGCACCTTCGGGAGTGACTGCACGGCCACCTGCGATCGGTTGGTGAAGCAGTGTAACACGGAAGTGGTCCAGCCCAACCTGGCCAAGGTGTGTGTGCTGCTACAAGACTACCTGCTGTTCGGGGCGCCCCAGGACCTCCGTACAGACCTGGAGAAGCAGCTCAGCACCTGTGTGACGCTCAGCAGCCTGGCTAGCCAGATGGAGGTGCACCACTCACTGGTCCTCAACAACCTCAAGACCCTGCTGTGGAAGACCATCTCCAACACACAGTACTCCTGAGGACCACAGAGATACTAGGATCCTGGCTCAGACCTGGGTCATATTCATTAGAGAACTTGACTCGGGTAGACCTAACATTAATTTGTGGATGTCCATCTATTTCATGTTACAAATTTCAATTTGAGTCCAATGTTAGCTAATGTGGCAGTTATGCTAAGTAGTTGGACATAAGCATTATACGCACACCCAGCCACCTTGTTTTTGCCTGGCGTGTCCTGGATTTGTTTACTGTTACATCTAGTCAGGAACGCTGCGCTCCTGAGTGGCGCAACCTGGTTGAAGTCCCATAGGGCAGTGCACAATTGGCCCGTGTCGGCTGTCATTGTACATAAGTCAAATTCTTAATGTTGATGGCGTGCTCTGATGAATACAACCCTGAAGTTCCCCCAATAGAACTTCAACCAGGGCAAAACTACAGGACCTGCCGATAAGGGAAGCATGTCCAAACTCTACCGTCATTTACTCTAGAGGTACTTGTACTTTTCTTAGAGCCATGCTGAAAACTTAAATTGGAAGGTTGATGTATGCTCTGGGCCTTGCGATGGTAATTTGAAACTACTCTACTTTTAAGAGAAGTCGTACTGAATAAACTAGTGCCATGAAAAAATCTGATGTAATTGTATAGTGAGTTATTATACATTTCCTGTCTGGAATATGATCCACTCAGAAAGCTAGAGGCATAAAAAAGGATTTCTCATGGGAAGATCCCATAACCAATCTCATGAACATATCTGGAACAAGTAGACTGCACTCCAAACAATGGCCAATATACAGCCACTTATGGGGAACTTTGAAAGCATCCTGTTTAGATCAGCCAATTTAAAAAATAAAGTTATGACAATTACACCAATACTGAATGAATAGTTACATGAATCCTTTTAGCCTCTAATGAAACATGTTTAAATAATGCAATAAGTCCCATGTTAAAAAAAAGCTAACGTTTAAGTTCCTTGCTCAGAACATGAAAGCTGGTGGTTCCTTTTAACATGAGTCTTCAATATTCCCAGGTAAGAAGTTTTAGGTTGAGGTTATAGGACTCTCTATACCATTGATTGGATGTTCTTATAGGCACTTTATACATACTTGTATTGATTAAGGTGTTTATGGTTAGGTACACAAGTGCTTTCACAAATACGCTTATAAAATCACCCATTTGGCAAAGTAGGCTAAATTTCAATGACTTAACAGGCAACGCAGGACAAGCTGGAAATAACCATGTGTAGGTAACTAGTGACAATGTTAAGATTTATAAAACAGACACGTTTAATGCCAGCTCCTTGCTGCAATCGCATCGGCCATGATCAGTGTCCAAAAATACCGATTTGTTATGAAAGCTGCCATTCCGATTAATCCTGTTACCATTGTAGTTTGTCCATCCATTCCAGCAGACCTGTGACTTCACACATCAACATTCAGCTATCTGTAGTTGTCAGTGAAGGGCATCTGAAGAAATGCTTAAAATAATAATAAACAGCCACTGAGATCAGCTTGAGTTTATTTGAATGATCTTGAAAGCAATGCATTTATTCAAATCGAACAGGGCAGGTATGTTTAATATTTGTTGAGCCAATTTCACCTAGGTCACCCAGGGTTTTCGCATGATAACCAGAAACCTAAACTGAGCTCGCTGTGATTAACGGCATCTAATGGCTATAATAGTGGCAGCTGCATACACAATCTGATGGCACCCTAGTCTAGGACCGGCAACTGAACAATCTGCTTTCTTCTAAGGTACTGCCACCTTTCATCTTCAACAGGCCAATCTTCAGTCGTTCTTCAGCACCTGTCCCATCTATCAAATCAGGAAATTGGTGAGAATGAAAAACACCTGGCAACCCTTTTAAAAAAAAAGTGACCAAGTCATAAAACCTCAGGTTAGTTGAATCAACTAAGTATTGGCCCAATGGCAATTACCAGTCAGTAATAAGTGGTTTTGGCAAAACAGGCTAAACTACTGAGGGAGCTTAAATCAAGCACTCAGCCACCTGTTCAAGCACTATAAGATGACATTTGTCTGCTGGTCTAAAATGGGTCCCAATATCGGCGCCATAGTCATGCAAAGTACCCACTGTCCTGGGTCCTTGGCGTAGACATAGCCCGGTTACTCTCCGCCCCTCATGACACAGGCTCAACACATAGTCGGACTGCAACACCTCAAGGGGCAGATTTCGATGAGACCAATATACACATTTAGCCAGTGTGTAACCAAATGAGGCAGACTTACAATGACCTGTGGCTCCATGTCAACCCCACACTGCCAGACTCTGAAAATAAAGATGTAACAGGTAAGTTTGAAGAGCAACATATCAAGGCAACAGCATACACATTAAGTAGTGGGTCCAAATACATTGATGCTAGTTCTTGAGTATTGCACCAAACGTGCGTGATTAATAGGTTAGGACACTCTGCCCTCCTGGCGAGGGTCTGGGTACCTGAGACTGTGCCGTACCTGCTTCCCACTAAAGCGGGCAGTTAAGTCATTGTGGGTCAGTTTGTCATGCAATTGGAGCCACAAGTACATCAAGAGGTAGGAAACACCATGAATACATGTGCTGAAAAACAAACCTATTAAACATTGGTGCCTACATGGATTCTCCATTGAAAGAGCTTTAGTCCATTAGTAGGTTTAATCTATACCGAACTAATTTCAAATTTTCAAAGTTAAGTAAGTCACAAGGAAAATCAGGCTATGGTACTAAATCCAGTAGGCCCTAATCTATAGATTTCACATGACAGGGAATAGATTTGTCACAGATAAAGGCTCGTGCAACAACCATTTACCTCAGGCATCACAACATCTCCTTCGCATAGAGTTGAGCAGATGAGGTGAGTGTGGCCTGTTTGAAGTAGATGGATATTGCAGGAACACACAATCATACAAAGCATCATAAACATGCTCTGTATGTAAGCCATGGAAGAAACAGGACATTTCAGCTCACAGGAATTGTGTACAGATCATTACAACATAGGGCCACGGATTAGCACTGAAACACGAGTTGAGACAGATGGCGGCACAACGGGCCTCAGGATCTCATCACGGAACCTCAAACACAATTACATATTATCGACGGCAATTTGTATGTAGTTGTCCATAGCTTATGCCTGCCCATATCGTAACACCACTGCCACCATAGGGCACTCTTCGCAACTTTGACATCAGCAAACTGCGCACCCACACAACACTGGATGCTGCCTACCACCTACCCAGTACAGTTGAAACTGGGATACACCTGTGAAGGGCACACTCCAACTCCTCCAGCAAAGGTGAGCATAGTCAGGTCAAGACACCCAAGTGTCCTGAGACTGTTTGACAGTCCATGCAGAACTGAATGTTGAGCAAACCCAGTTTCAGCTGTCCGGGTAGCGGTCTCAGATCCTATAGGTGAAAATATGGAAGTCCTGACAAATTCTAAAATGTTGGGAGGCTGCTTATGGTAGAGAAATTAAAATCCAAATCTGGCAACAGCTCTGGTTGACATTCCTGCAGTCGGGCATGCTAATTGCGCTCCCTCAACATGAGAGATCTATGACATTGTGTTGACAAAACGGCATATTTTTTTTCACAGCACAAGGTGTACCTGTGTAATGGTCATGCTGTTTAATAAAGAAGCTTATGTCACATATCAAGTGGATGGATCATCTTGGCAAAGGAAAGTGCTCACTAACAGGTATAAACAAGTTTGTGCAAAACATTTGAGAAATAAGGTTCTTGTGCGCATGGAAGATTTCTGCGAGCTTTTATTTCAGCTCATGAAACCAACCCGTTCATTTGCTCAGTGTAGCATTAATAAGCCTTGTGTGAATTTGTAACTGTCTCTGCAGGTCTCAGATAATGTGGTAGAGGTTATCCATCACAAGTTCAGCGTGGTGCATGATTTCTCATTAAACATTTTATTTTAAGACTTAAAGTTAAAATGCCATGGATGTTGCTTATTGTTCTGTGCACAGCATTCTTTCAGGGAGGAAAGGCGGCAATCATTCTGCTACTTCCAGGTTACATCTGCTAGGACACCAAAATACCAACTTCTCATTGGCAGCTTCACATCCGAAGGACAACCAGAGAAAACTGAACGTTACATGTATGATATGAACCCCGGTCATTTACCCGCATTACATTTCATATACTGCTGCCAATGTTGGCGCTATGATCACTCCAAGTACCCACTGTTCTGGGTCCTTGGCGTAGACATAGCCCTGTCACTCTCCGCCCCTCATGACACAGGCTCAACACGTAGTCGGACTGCAACACCTCAAGGGGCAGATTGCTAGGAGAACAAGACATTTAGCCAGTGCGTAACCAAACTCAGCAAGGACTTACCGTGGCTTGTGGCGCCTCATCAAGACCCACTATAACCAGTAGGTCAGCACTGCTTCACCTCCAGACCATCCTTTATCTGAAAATAACAAGATGGTAACAGTTACGAAACAAAACCAACAAATAGTCAAAGTGTAGATCTATTAAGTTAGTCCAAGTAGATTGCTGCTAGTGCAACAGCCCTCAGTCTGGACCTCAAAGCCAGTTCCACTGAGTTTTACTCTAAACCGGGGACTGATTTATAACTGGGACCCAAGGTGGGTGCAATTATCAGGTAGGACAGAACCCCAGCAGGCTCCAGGCCTCGAAGGGTAGCGTTTTGGATTTTGCACTTACAACTGATTAAAGTGATCAAAGCTTGATTAGTCCATTTAAATCAGCTGTGCAGTGCTTCGACAAAAGCAAAAACGTGCACCCCTCGGGGTCAAGAGGACATTTTGGGAAACCCTGTCGTAGGACAAGGGTTGAATGCCCCTGTTCTAAAGCATCAGCCATATCAAGCGCAAATGTGCTTGATTAATAGGTCATAGACACATCCTTTCCTCCCGGTGAGGGGGATGGATACCTGGGCCAATTAGGCCCAGTTCCATGCCCACTGAACAGGACAGCCATGCCATCATTGGTTAGTTTCAGTCTGCCCGCTCATTGTCACAGTGGCATTGCAGAGGGCAAGAACCACCAAGAAGTACCATTAGTAACTGGTCTTCTGAAAAACAAGCCAATTAAACGGTTAGGGGTATGGAATATGGATTCTTCAATGAAATTGCTTTAGCCCAGAAGTAGGCTTAATCCATGTCTGGGAAACCAGAACCAAGCATTCACAACCCAGCCTTATGAACCAGCATTTATTTGTAACCATGTCTCTGCAGGTCTCAGATTATGTGGTAGAGGTTATCCATCACAAGTTCAGCGTGGTGCATGATTTCTCATCACAGACCTATTACACATTTATTTTAAGACCTAAAGTTTAACTGCCATGGATGCTGCCTACCGCTGTTATGTGCACACTGCACAGCATTCTTTCAGGGAGGAAAGGCGGCAATAATTCTGCTACTTCCAGGTCACAGCCGCTAGGACACCAACCAGCGGTATACCAATTTCGCATTGGCAACTTCACATCCTAAGGACAACCAGAGAAAACGGAACGTTAAATGTATGATATGAACCCGTCATTTACTAGCATTACATTTCATACACTGTTGCCGCTATGATCACTCCAAGTACCCACTGTTCTGGGTCCTTGGCGTAGACATAGCCCTGTCACTCTCCGCCCCTCATGACACAGGCTCAACACGTACAGTCGGACGGCAACACCTCAAGGGGCAGATTGCTAGGAGAACAATAGATTTAGCCAGTGCATAACCAATTGAGGCAAGGACTTACAATTGCTTGTGGCGTCACATCATGACCCACTAACCAGTAAGTCAGCAAGCAGTGCTGCACCACCAGACATCTGAAAATAACAGGATGGTAACAGTTAAGGAAACCGAGCAAGGGGGAAAAAAAAGCCAACATGGGCATATCAGGCCGGTTCTATGCCCACTGAACAGGGCAGCCGTGCCATCATTGGTTAGTTTGTCTGCCCGCTCATTGTAACAGTGGCATTGTAGACAGTTACATCACAAAGGGCAAGAACCACCATTGGTAAAACTGGTCTTCTGAGAAACAAGCCCATTAAACTGTTAGTAGGAGCCTATATGGATTCGCCATAGAAATAGCTTTAGCCCAGAAGTAGGCTTAATCCATGTTGGGGAAACCAGAACCAAGCATTCACAACCCAGCCTTATGAACCAGCATTTATTTGTAACCATGTCTGTGTAGGTCTCAGATAATGTGGTAGGGGTTATCCATCACAAGTTCAGCGTGGTGCATGATTTCTCATCACAGACCAATTACACATTACTTTTTTAAGACTGGACAGAGTTCCAAATGCAACCTGGTGTAGCTTACCACTATATTCTTTCAGGGAGAAAAGGCAGGCTTACTGCTACGTTCATGTGCCATTTGCTTGGACAGTGACACCAATAGGTCATGGTGGCATCTAATGTTCCTCATTGTACTCTTCACCTTGGAGACTATAAAAGAGAACACAGGACATTAATGATTCTTAACACTTAAAAAGAGCAACTCCGCCACAAAAACAGTCGACATATGTGAAAACGGCAGTTAGGTTTTAGCAGATGACAAAAGTCTAAAGACTGATTTTCAAACACTGATCTTCGCAGGTCATTATGGGGAGGAAGAAAATAGACTCCCTCTGGTTAAAAGCTACTCACATATATAATAAACAGTTTCTTACAACTAAGCCTACCGTGATGTTAGAAGCCTTTAGGACCTTTATCTTTTAACCACAGAAACGTAACGATTTCGCATATGTAGACACTGGTTTGGGGCTGGAGATAATGAATGAGGTTGAAATGTGGAGGAGTTGCCCCTTTTAGTAGTTTACATGTACACCTACATAAAATGTAGAGCCACAAAATATGTGCGCGCCCACGTGGCCATCGCATAAACGGAAACGCCACAAAACGAGCGTGCAACGCCTCTAATTATAAAGAGGACATTTTAAAGAAAAAAAAATAAGCGTATAGGACGTGAGTGATTGGCAGTCAGTGAGCTACTTTTGCTAGCCGCAATTGCCAACAGCCAATGTCAGACTAAGTTACATGCGTTAATTGAATCAGCAACATGTTACTTCGAATATTTCTCAGGACGTTCCCGAAACATCGTTGCCAACCGTATCAGAAACGGTCTGTACAGTAGTACTGAACCACGTGCATATGGTTATAACTCAATTTTAGAGTGGAAATAAAACACGTATACATATAGACATACATACACACACGCTGCTGCACTAGACAACAAGTACTCAAATACTCATGTTTGAAACTAAACACGTAAACCAAAATGTGCTACTCACCATGCTCAGACTTCTGAGTGAGAACAAGAGAACGAAAAACGGGGTGGTGTCTATTTATAAGGATCACCTACGGAATCTTTGAAGGACAATTTAAGGCAAGCAAATATGCATTTTTTTTTTTTTACCCAGGCAAGTCAGTTAAGAAAAAATTCTTATTTTCAATGACGGCCTAGGAACAGTGGGTTAACTGCCTGTTCAGGGGCAGAACGGCAGATTTGTAACTTGTCAGCTCGGGGGTTTGAATTTACAACCTTGCGGTTACTAGTCCAACGCTCTAACCACTAGGCTACCTACTACATTCAATCGCATACAGGTCGACTAGCTAGGTTTCCGTCCAATTGGCGGCAGATTTAAGTGAATACTGCAGAATAAGCGAAAAGTAAATATGCGCCTTTTCCACACCAGTGGGGTTTCAACCAAATGTACTTTTTGCGGAACAAAATCAGTGAGCTAAAAAAAAGCTTAAAGTTCAATATGTTTCCATCGCATTTTCAACTCTACCGATAGTTTTTTCACTAAAACGGTTGCATTAATTAAATAGCAAATATGCCTACTCTGGCCTTGGCATGTGCACTCTAGCCCAACGTTTCCCATAGTCGGTCCTGGGCCCCCAGGTGAATGTTTGGTGCTTTTCCCTAGCACTACACAGCTGATTCAATTTACCAACGCATCAATCTTTGATTGTTTGAATCCGCTTTGCAGTGCTTGGGCAAAAAACAAAACGTGCACACAGGGGAGGGGAGCCCCAGGACCGACTTTGGGAAACCCTGCTCCAACCAACAGCTCACAGTGCTGGTAGGCTGTTGACACCGTGGCCCCAATGTATTTATTTTTTAGGAACTGTCTGGGTCTCAACCTACTGTTGAGAGTCAGCATAATAGAATACACAGGGTGCAATTTCGAAATTTGGTTGCGCATCAGCAGCCGCTAAATGTATTTAGATTGGTAAATTAGTCTAGAGGCCAGCTATCTAAACTTGTAGTAAGCATGGTCGAATTACCGACCAGGGTGTGGCCCATTGATCGCAAACAGTTTTTAATTGTAGGAAATTAACGGTAAAACTGCAATTATTTCTGTCCTCTCCATGGCGAAATGAGTAGAATTGCAGCAAACTTGCTTTAAAATGGCAACATTTTCTCTACCTCCCATGGCAAAATTGTAGGAATTATTTTCTCTTCGCTGGCACGAGGGGGGCTATAAAATGTTTTGCTCACAGGGGGGGGGAGGGCAGGGGTGGGGTACGCAGAACCACTGCAGCCCCCATGGTGAGTTCAGTTTTTTTGTGGCCCCCACCCCCACTAAAGTTTCCCATTCCTGATCTACATGAGATTATGGATAAGAGTGAGAATAGTTGTGTTTGTCAAACGGCAGTCAAGCATCAATCATCATGTCACCAGAATAAGACCCACAATATTTATTGGAAAGGAGCATCAAGATCACAGTGCACTTTCACCATCCTGTAAAGTTCATCATTATTTACTATATTTAATCTGTAGCCTAATAAACTTCATGGTCTCGTGAGGCGTAGTGGGAGAAACACACCATATTATCACCACTCCAAATTTACTACGATAGGATGGTTATTATATAAATATTTGCGCATAGAGGTGTTTCCACTGCCGTTTCACACAATTAACTTTAGACGCAAAAAGATCCCACCATGTTGAACAAACAAATGATCTGTCCTCATAAAATGCAACTTACATTTCCTGTTTCCAAAACAGCTGTCCTGATTTTTTAAAACGACAGGACTTTACTCACATAAAAACTGTGGATGGAAACATGGTTTAAGTTGATCAAAACTAGAAGCTACGATGAAGACATCTGATATGTTGATTGCTATACAGTGGGTGCAATAACCCTTCCACTTGAGTCACCATGATCACTCTGCTTGGTGTAAGTTTCATATGTAATAATAAACATGCCATAGCTATACATTTTGGCACAACAATTAGATGAATTTAGTCATTGCCAAAGTAAGTTTTTTTTTTGCACTAGTTGGACATGACTTGTACACTAAGATTTTAGCCCAGTATTAAAATCCACTAAGTGTGCGTGTAGAAAAATGCATACAAAAGAGACCAAACAAATTTAGTAAAAATAAAGTTTACTTGATAAATAGAATGAGTGTAGTGCAATCATGTCATTTATACAGAAATGCTATTTTTTCATTGAATTTGACCAGACAATGAAAAACAAGCTGAGATTTAGCAATAATATGGAAACATGCTGATCAAACCTGGATCAGTTGATGATGGAACAAACATTGGAATTACACATTTTGTACACCAGTTTCTCCAGATACATCTAGAAAAAGAGCAACAATTCTGTACAAAATCACCAAATCTGTTGCTGAAACATGATGCTTCATAGAGTATTCAGAGTATTTTAGCAGTAATGTCCTTGTCCATGTTCAAATACTGAAAATGAATCCTCTCTCTTCTCTTCTTTGTCATACATCCATAATCTGATATCCATATGTTGGGGCAAACTAAGAAGAAGTGGAACACTTGCCTCCAGATACTACTCTCTTAGCCAAAAGGTAAAGATTTGTAACGATTGAAAGATAAAGATTGATGGTCATCTTGAACAGGCGGCAGTACAACTCCATAGCGGCTGGTGTGTCGTCATTCCCAGGCACCGGGTAAGTCACCAGGCTGGGGTTGCAGTTAGAGTCCTGTGGGTATATTCATCTTGGCCGCGTAAAGGACGCCCACGTGCTGCTGGAAGACGTTGTTGAGCGTTGAGAAGAAGACGATGAGGTCAGGCAGCCGAACCCCCGGGCCATACTGGATGGGTGCATTGGTGAGCAGGCCGCCCTGCCAGTAGCGTGTGTGGGCATATTCTCCGCAGTCTTGCGCCGTGCTCTCCACCAGGTGACCAAACGGGCGGCGGCGTGAGACGAAGAGGATGACACCGCCACGGTAGGCGATGTGGGCGGTAAAGTTTAGGGCGCTCTGGAGGTGCTCCACTGTCTGGTCTAGGTCGATGATGTCTTGGTCCAGACGACTGCCGAACAGGTAGGGCTCCATCAGCCTACAAGAGAGGGAGGGAGAAAGAGCGGGAGCAAAGGAGAGAGAGAAACCAGAGATTGTTTGTGTGAGAACGTCAGTCTGTTTATACTTACATGCTGTCTCTAATATCTGAAAGCTGACAAACATTTTGTCCAATGGAGATTCTTTGTTCTACTTGTCTGATCCAAGACGGTAGATCAGTCATAAGTCTAATGTGAAGCACAATGACAAGTTGACAAAAAAAAAAAATCATAGTGCAACTGTTAGATGAAATATGGAAATCATATTCAACACACCTGTGTCTGCAGCCTTTCTTGTGGCCGAGGTGAACTCTGGCATCGAATAGATCTTTCAAGGAGAACAGTTCTGACAAGCGGAAGAAATCTGGCATTTCAAGGGGAAGGTTCAGGATCTTGTCAGTGACATCTACAAAAAAAAAGAGAAGAGATTATCTCCTTGTGATGGTGAAGTAGAGAATTTTTGTGAATGAGTGAAACTTAATATCCATACCTATAACTACTGTAAGACAGCTAAATTGTACATGTCACTGACAACTGCCTACCTGTGCTGTCAGTTTGCAAGGGGATTGTTTTGACGGCCGCAGCAGTCGCACAGAGCGGTCCACTACAGGAATATCCGGCTGCAACAAGCCAGGGGTGGTGGAGCCCGCACAAACCTAAGGAACACACCGGCATAAAGTTAGCAGTCATAAAATTACGACAGTAGCTAAACTACAACATATAAGCGATTACATTGTAACGCTGACCATCCCACTTGATTTGAATGTGTGATGTAGAGGGCTGCATTCCCGATGGAGCCGACAGAGATCATTGCGGTGCGCCAGGAGCGGGCAGTCAGACGACTTTGGCATTAAAATATGTATTGTCCCGCAGATTATTTGAAAATGTTTGTCTTGCTGCTTTAAATGCATTATTTTAAGCCTACCGATTGTATTAAAAACACTTTTGTTGTTGCATTATTCACACTCAGAATTCACTGGTTCAACTTCAGTAGCCTACCTCTCCTCTATAGTTGGGTATGTAAGTTCAAGTGTGCCTAGTATGTCTGGTCTCATTGGAATAGAGTAGGCTGCCTACATGGGCGGAGAATCAAGTGGCAGTTAAATATGAAATTAACTACATATGATTAGACTGTTGTTTACTACAGTGCCTGTAAATACATTTTGATAACGGAAAGTGTAGGGAGCTCAACCAACGTCAGTCAAGGTGGAGTAAAAAAATGTAAGGCAGACCTCGCGCATTGATTAGGCTACAATGGTGAGCAAGTGTTTTCATTTTCAATAAGTATTAATTACCCATTTATTTGTCTCTGCCTGCCACTCGGCCTCCTAAAAGGTAGGCTACAGTGCATTCAGAAAGTATTCAGAACCCTTGACTTTTTCCACATTTTGTTACAGCCTTATTCTAAAATGGATTAAATTGTTTTCTCCCCTCAATCTACACACAATGCCCCATAATGACAAAGCAAAAACAGGTTCTTAGCAAGTTGCCCTAAATCTTGTGGGATGCTAATTGTTAGCCGCTAAAGCTAATAGCTAGCAAATAAATGTACTGAGTAAGAGCAAACTTAGCTAGCTAATACAGCCTGATAATACCAGTGATGGTGTAGACCTAAATCTGCATGTTGTTTGTGCAACAGTATCTTCTAAATCAAAGAGGAATATGCAAAGCAAGAATATGTTAGCTACATTAAGTAGCTAAGAGAAAACATGCAATGTAGCCAACGCTTATAGGGTCCCATAGGAAACATTTATCAACACTTTAGTTCCTACCATGTCAAAATAACTTCTCCCTGGCATTTTAATTGTCATCTCAAACACTGCATTTAAAGTGTTCACTATTATAACAGTAGAATAGTCATTCTATTTCCATGATTCCAACAGTTTTGCTCTAATTCTCAAGTCAAATCACAATTGCAACAGTCGGTTAAAAAGAAGTCCTTCATTATTTGCCCATATCGTGGAGCGCTACGTGGCAGTGTGGAAATTCTCCCAATTGAGTAGAAATACTTTCAAGTACTACTTAAGTCTGGTTTTTGTATCTGTACTTTACTATTTGACAACTTTTACTAAACTACATTCCTAAAGAAAATAGTGTACTTTTTACTCCACACATTTTCCCTGACACCTAAAAGTACTTGTTACATTTTGAATGCTCAGCAGGACAGGAAAATGGTCCAAGTCACACACTTGTCAAGAGAACATCCATGGTCATCTACTGCCTCTGCTCCGGAGGACTCACTAAACAAAAATGCTTTATTTATAAATTAAGTCAGTGTTGGAGTGTCCCCCTGGCTAGCCGTAAAAAAAAAAAAAAGAAAATGGTGCCATCTGATTTGCTTAATATAAGGAATTTGAAATGATTTATACTTAAGTACATTTAATAAATTACACTTAAGTATACTTAAAACCAAATACTTTTACTCATGTAGTATTGTACTGGGTGACTTTCACTTGAGTAATTGTCTATTAACATATATTTACTTTTGCTCAAGTATGACAATTGGGTACTTTTTCCACCACTGCAATTGAGTGCAGTAAATGCAGAGTGCTGAAATTTGTTTTGGTTGAATTGAACAGTGTAAAACAATCAGAAAGAAGAAAGACTCACTGAAATCACTTAGGTTGTACGTGTTGCCACTCTAGGATCACTCACTACTCAAAGCAAATGTAGAACTTTTATTATTCAAAAACAAATATAATTTAAAAAAAATTAAATACCGTGATATAATATATTTGGGCCATATCACCCAGTCCTACTGTGGAGTAGCTGCCATCTGGCCGCTCTACCATAAAGGCCTGATTGGTGGAGTGCTGCAGTGATGGTTGTCATTCTGGAAGGCCCTTCTCCCCAGAATGGTCAGTTTAGCGGGGCGGCCAGCTCTAGGAAGCGTCTTGGGGGGGTTCTAAACTTCTTCCATTTAAGAATGACAGAGGCCACTGTGTTCTAGGGGACCTTCAATGCTGCAGAAATATTTTGGTACCCTTCCGCAGATCTGTGCATCGACACAATCCTGTCTCGGCACTCTACGGACAATTCCTTCGACCTCATGGCTTGGTTTTTGCTCTGGCATTCACTGTCAACTGTGGGACCTTATATAGACAGGTGTGTGCATTTCCAAATCATGTCCAATCAATTTAATTTACCACAGGTGACTCCAATCAAGTTGTAGAAACATCAAGGATGATCAATGGAAACAGGATGTACCGGAGCTGAATTTCGAGTCTTATTGCAAATGTACCTATGTAAATAATGTATCTGTAATTTTGGGGTAAATTGTGTATAGATTGAGGAGAAAAAAAGAGAATGTAATCAATTGTACAATAAGGCTGTAATGTAACAAAATGTGGAAAAGGGGAAGGAGTCTGAATATTTTCCCCACATTTAAATTATATCCTATATGCAAAACGTAGCAAGTGTTGCTGTCATCATTCTTGTTGCTTTAAGTTCAGTAGCCATACGTGAGAGTTTAGGTGCGTGTGTGGTCTCAATTAAATAGAGAAAGATATAGCCTATGCATGGGCGGAGAAGCACGGGGCAGTCATCTTTCCAAGGAAATGTACTTCCTAAATACGATTAGGCTATAGTTTACTCCGTCTGAAAATCTTCCCAACTCTGCGCTCTTCAAACTACATCTTGCATATTGGCTGATATAAACTCAGCAAAAAAAGAAATGTTCTCTCACTGTAAACTGCGTTTATTTTCAGCAAACTTAACATGTGTAAATATTTGTATGAACATAACAAGATTCAACAACTGAGACATAAACTGAACAAGTTCCACAGACATGGGACTAACAGAAATGGAATGTGTCCCTGAACAAAGGTAACAGTCTGGTGTGGCCACCAGCTGCATTAAGTACTGCAGTGCATCTCCTCCTCAAGATTGTCAAGTTCTTGAGATCTGGGTTCTTCGCTGGCCATGGCAGAACACTGACATTCCGGTCTTGCAGGAAATCACGCACAGAACGAGCAGAATGGCTGATGGTATTGTCATGCTGGAGGGTCATGTCAGGATGAGCCTGCAGGAAGGGTACCAGATGAGGGAGGAGGATGTCTTCCCTGTAACGCACAGCGTTGAGATTGCCTGCAATGACAACAAGCTCAGTCCGATGATGCTGTGACACGCCATCCCAGACCATGACGGACCCTCCACCTCCAAATCGATCCTGCTCCAGAGTACAGGCCTCTGTGTAACGCTCATTCCTTCGACGATAAACGTGAATCTGACCATCACCCTAACCGTGACTCGTTAGTGAAGAGCACTTTTTGCCAGTCCTGTCTGGTCCAGCGACGGTGGGTTTGTGCCCATAGGCGACGTTGTTGCCGGTGATGTCTGGTGAGGACCTGCCTTACAACAGGCTTACAAGCCCACAGTCCAGCCTCTCTCAGCCTATTGTGGACAGTCTGAGCACTGATGGAGGGATTGTGCATGCCTGGTGTAACTCGGGCAGTTGTTGTTGCCATCCTGTACCTGTCCCGCAGGTGTGATGTTCGGATGTACTGATCCTGTGCAGGTGTTGTTACACGTGGTCTGCCACTGCGAGGACGATCAATCCTGTCTCCCTGTAGCTCTGTCTTAGGTGTCTCACAGTACGGACATTGCAATTTATTGCCCTGGCCACATCTTCAGTCCTCATGCCTCCTTGCAGCATGCCTAAGGCACGTTCATGCAGATGAGCAGGGACCCTGGGAATCTTTCTTTTGGTGTTTTCAGAGTCAGTAGAAAGGCCTCTTTAGTGTCCTAGGTTTTCATAACTGTGACCTTAATTGCCTATCGTCTGTAAGCTCTTAGTGTCTTAACGACAGTTCCACAGGTGCATGCTCATTAATTGTTTATGGTTCATTAAACAAGCATGGGAAACAGTGTTTAAACACTTTACAATGAAGGAGTTATCTGGATTTTTACGAGTTATCTTTGAAAGAAAGGGTCCTGAAAAAGGGACGTTTATTTTTTTGTTGCGTTTATGCGCAGACAGAGCTCCCTGCCATCCAGGACCTCTACATCAGGCGGTGTGAAAAGTACGCCTGGAAAACTGTCAAAGACCCCAAGCCATAGACCATTTTCTCTACTGCAGCATGGCAAGAGGTACCGGTGCATCAAGTCTGACACCAAAATGCTACTGAATAGCTTCTATCCCTAAGCAATACAACTGATAAATAGCTATAAAAAAAGAGCTGCACGGACTCTTTACCTTGTATCTTTATTGGCCTTTTACAGTGCCTTGCGAAAGTATTCGGCCCCCTTGAACTTTGCGACCTTTTGCCACATTTCAGGCTTCAAACATAAAGATATAAAACTGTATTTTTTTGTGAAGAATCAACAACAAGTGGGACACAATCATGAAGTGGAACGACATTTATTGGATATTTCAAACTTTTTTAACAAATCAAAAACTGAAATTGGGCGTCTCTATGCACACTCACAGGGCCCTACACACATAATTTAATCACTCACATATAATATGCACATACATTTATACTGACTCTACACACCCACTCACATACAAGCTGCTGCTACTGTTCTTATATCCTGTTGCCTAGTCCCCTTACCCCTATACATGTGTATCTCCATCACTCCAGTATCCCTGCACATGTAAATATGGTATTGGAACTGACTTTTAAAATATTTCCTGTATATTGTATGCTTGCTCACTTACTTGCTTTGTTTATTTCATATTTTCTATTCCTCGTCTTTTTTTCTAGTAATACATTGCTATTGATTATTGGATTGTTGGGTTTTGAGATTGCAATGAAGTCATTTCACCGTACTTGTGCATGTCAAATACTAGTATACTGTAGCCCAGTAATACAGATAGCCTAAAATAATGGGCCACCTGAGAATCTCGGGTAATTTAACAAATTTGTAAAATTATTTTCGCGCATTTGTTACTGCCTATAGGGTGTAAAATTGCTGGGACTGGGTCGGGTTTTGGACAATCCTTGCGGTAGTGGGTGGGAGTCGGACAGAAAGCCAGAGGGTGCGGGCGGAAGCGAGACAAAGAAATCAGGCCCACGCCTATTTTCTTTAGAAGCATAACCAACGTACATAAATGTATTGTATAATGTAAATAAACTGTACCTTTGGTAAAAACTCCGTCTGCCATGCATGAAGGTCAAATAAAAATGTGACTGAGTAGATGTAGTCCATTGGATGTTTCGTGCGCGCTAGATCAAGCGTCAATAATTTCTATTGGACCACAACTCCCACGAACACTCATTCATTTGAATGTTTATTCAAAAACTTTATTGAAATGTGTTACAAAATCAATGTACAGGTAACTTCAACATTTTTTAAATATATTTTTATTTTACCTTTACTTAACTAGGCAGGTCAGTTAAGAACAAATTCTTATTTTCAATGACGGCCTAGGAACAGTGGATTAACTGCCTGTTCAGGGGCAGATTACAGATTTGTACCTTGTCAGCTCAGGGATTTGAACTTCCAACGCTCTAACCACTAGGCTACCTTGCCGCCACCACTTCCAAAAATAATGGACACACCTACATAAAGTATCTTAAATTGCGAGAAGGGCCACCATGAGCCGCCAGAACAGCATCAATGCGCATAGGTGTATATTCTACAAGTGTTTTGAACTCCATTTGTGAAATGTGCAGTAGCGGTGCCTGTGTAAAATCACTGGGGAAGTCAAGCTAGTAAAAAAGCCATATTACAAGTTAGTTTGTGATAATTGTGTTGTTTGCATTCCTTCATAAGCCACCGTGAGACAACAAAAAGACAACTGTCACACAGTGGCGGAATAAATTGAATGACACATACCTTTGTTTAATCACATAACCGGAGAGCAATCTGTCAGGTGAAGTCCACAAAACAAATATTGCATGTAAAAACAGTTAGACCTACAGCATGGTCAAACAAGTTAATGTTTTTAACCGTTTCCTAAACAACCATACTGAACAAAAACATAAACGCAACATGTAAAGTGTTGGTTTCATGAGCTGAAATAAAAGATCCCAGAAATGTACCTTTCACACAAAAAGCTTATTTCTCTCAAATTTTGTGCACAAATATGTTTACATCCCTGTTAGTGAGCATTTCCCATTTGCCAAGATAATCCATCCACCTGACAGGTGTGGGATATCAAGAAGCTGTTTAACAGCATGATCATTACACAGGTGCACCTTGTGCTGGGGACAATAAAAGGCCACTTGAAAATGTGCAGTTTTGCCACACAACACAATAGCACATATGTCTCAAGTTTTGCTATTGGCATGATGACTGCACAAATGTCCACCAGAGCTGTTGCCAGAAAATTGAATGTTAATTTCTCTACCATAAGCCGCCTCCAACATGGTTTACAAAAATGTAGTAATACTTTCAACCGGACTTTACATCCGCAGACCACGTGTAACCACGCCAGCCCATGACCTCCACATCCAGCTTCTTCACCTGCTGGATGTCTGAGACCAGCCACTCGGACAGCTGATGAAACTGATGAGTATTTCTGTCTGTAATAAAGCCCTTTTTTTAAGAAAAACTCATTCTGATTGGCTGGGCCTGGCTTCCCCAGTGGGTGGGGGCCTATGCCCTTCCAGGCCCACCCATGGGTGTGCCCCTGCCCAGTCATGAGAAATCCATAGATTAGGGCCTAATTTATTTATTTCAATTGACTGACAACAAAGTCAGTCAATATGAACTGTAAATATATTTTTGAACTGTAAATAATAATATATTTAAATGTATAAAATCATTGAAATTGTTGCATGTTGCATTTAGATTTTTGTTCAGTATAGAATCACCGAGTTACCAGCAAGTCAGCACAAAGACAACAGGAGCACTGCCAACGCTATTCCAGCATCATTTCATCATCATCAAATCAACTAGGCTATATATCATTAGTTTAATAACGTGAAAACAAACTTAAAGATACCAAAAACGATTTAGTCCAATTATTGTTGCTAAATATCATGTGGCTGTCCACGGTAATGATTTGTTTCGTGCTCAAGTAATAAAAAACAAAAACAAGTTGACTTTTATTTTATTTTTTATTTCACCTTTATTTAACCAGGTAGGCTAGTTGAGAAAAAGTTCTCATTTACAACTGCGACCTGGCCAAGATAAAGCACAGCAGTTCGACACATACAACAACACAGAGTTACACATGGAATAAACAAACATACAGACTTGTAGATGACCTGGAGCCATTGGGTTTGGTGACGAGTATGAAGCGATGGCCAGCCAACGATAGCGTACAGGTCGCAGTGATGGGTGATATATGGGGCTTTGGTGACAAAACGGATGGCACTGTGATAGTCTGCATCCAATTTGTTGAGTAGAGTGTTGGAGGCTATTTTATAGATGACAATCGCCGAAGTCAAGGATCGGTAGGATGGTCAGTTTTACGAGGGTATGTTTGGCAGCATGAGTGAGGGATGCTTTGTTGCGAAATAGGAAGCCGACTCACTCTACTTCTAGACTAGTTGAACGCCAATGCCATCCTCCTCTTTCATGTTGGCAAAACGGTCTCTGTCATACAGTACACTTTTAGTTTTTGTTGTCATAGGCTACGAAGCTAAAATGCTTGCTAGCCTAACTTCTTCGCATGGGCAATAATTAATCAGCTATGTTAACTAGCTAGTTATGTGAGTCTACATCTATGCTACATATTGAACTTCAATCGTCTCAAGCCAATATTAATCCATGGTTAGATCAGAATCGCCATCATAATTATTTTCCTGTACAGATAATTAAGTCAAAACCTCAAAACCACAAGTCCAAATCCACATCTCCATCGATGGCTTAGAAAAGGGTTGATTTAGCAAGCTAGCTACTGCAGGACATCAACACAAGCAGACCAGAAACAGACACGTTTTTGACAGATGAGATTTGATTGTTGTGAAGCCAAATCCATACTGGCCTCCCTTGGGGGGAGGGGGGATGCTGCAGCAGGACAACCCACAGTTGAGCTCAGCTGAAAGCTGATTGGCTAATTATTTTATATAAACTATTTTATCAATCGGAGGCCAAACGCTTGTTCAATCAATGAAATGCTACGGCGGCAACATGTCATACTTTTTTAGTCCAGACAGCATCAGATAAATGGGCTACACACACAGAGACAGAGGGGCGCAGTTTCCTTTGCTCTACACTATTATTCTACAATGTAGAAAATATTACAAATAAAGAGTTGTGCCCAAACTTTTGACTGGTACTGTATATATTTTGTTAATTAGTCTAATATTTGGGGAAGCCTGGCTTTCCTTGACATCCATGAATATACACCACTGGGGATGCGACACCATTCATCCACAAGAAATCCCATCCACTTGATATTTTGTTGATGGTGGTGGAAAATGCTGTCTCAGGTGCTGCTCCAGAACCTCCCGTAAGTGTCCAATTGGGTTGAGATCTGGTGACTGACATACATTTGTTTTACTATACTTTGAGGACCAACAATTGATTCCCATTAAAAATGATTTCCCCTAACCTTAACCCCAAACCCTAAGCCTAAAGTAGCTGTTTTGCTTGTGAGGCCCTGCAAAATGTCCTCACTTGTCGGGATCTTCCTTGGTGTACAATTGTGGGGACTTCTGGTACTCAGCAGTATAGTAAAATACACGTACTTTAAACCCCCTATGCTCCTTTGAGACCCCTTGTTCAAAGTCATTGAGATCTCTTGTTCTAGCCATGCATTTTTATACATGACCCTAGGCATGATGTATATTAATATGCTTAATTAACTCAGGAACCACCCCTGTGTCAAAGCACCTGCATTCAATATACTTGGTGGCTCTCATTTACTCAAGTGTTTCCTTTACTTTGACAGTTACCTGTACATTCCTCTTTCTTGTCAAATTCTAGCCAGATTTTCTGGATCTGTTGATTTCATAACCTTGTTTTTACCAAAAGTGTCAAGAAATTATATGTCAACATTAATATGAACATGATGTAGAAGAACATTTATTGACATTTAAAACATTCAACAACTCTCAAATATTGAAGATCAATGGCCTAATCAAAATAGCCTACTATGCAAATACGAAACAAATATGAATAATACAAATATTGTTGAACAAACAAACAAAGAGCTGAAGTGCAATTTCAACACAACTAACATACTTCCCAATCAAACAATTCAACCAACAATAACAGTTCAACATTTCAATATTTGATAATAATTCTTGAAGATGTGCTTCACTTCCAAGTTGATTCATTTTTCCTGCAAAGCAGAATCCTTTATCATTACACTAATTTTATCTCTGCATTGTTGGGAAATGCCCATAATTAATCATTTCACTGTTAGTCTACCTGTTGTTAACGAAGCAGGTGACAAATAAAATTAGATTGGACTCAAGGAACCCCTTAGATTCTAATCATGTAATTTCCTACTCCTTTATTTATCTCCTTATTGTACTATTGTGTTATCAACTATGGTAAATATGATAAGATGAGACTGACAAAATGTACCTGGATAGTGGTAGAAATTGGAGCACTCTCTTGACGGGTTTTTTAATCTTGGTCTAATGAAAAAAAGCAACCGAAAGATTCCATTGTCAACAAACCAAGCCAACAAACCCCAATGCATCACAAACCTATTCCAGATAAATCAGAACACACACTAAAGCCCCTTGCACAATGCCCATGCAATACCCAACACATAGACACACCTAGCCAACTCAGTTTCTGTTGGTGTTTGTTTGGCATTGTATGGGCAGTGTGCAACAGGCTTAACTGTTCCTGTATGTCACTGTACCTTTGGCTGCTTTACAGCGACTGCTTTATACGTCAATCCTCTCCTCTTGCTCCTCTCCTCTGTGTTCAGTGCTATGTAAGGGCTGAGGTTGACACCAGGGTCAATGGCGCTGGATAGAGACCTGGGGCAAGGTAGGGGAAGTAGCATCAGTGCATGTTTAAGACTGGCTACATTGCAGCCGGCAACAGCAGACTGACTGACCTACACATCACCCTACTACATTTTCAATGACTACTCATTATAATTTGGAGATCAGACAATCTGCTCAAGAATAATCGAACACAGCCTAATTTCCATACTCCTTAAAACAGTGACTGCTTATGCACTACACGTTAAGAAAAGTATGATCATATTCTCAATCTCAACATTAGAGAAATCGAAATAGTCAGGCCGCAGAACAGAATTGCATGCGGTTTGCCAGAGGGAAATGATAAGAGATCAAGCAGAGACCTTGGAGTTTCTCAATCATGTCTTCCAATCGGTCTGTCTGATAAAAATGTTTCTGGGCCCAAGGTACTGCTGTACTAATCACCGCTGAGTAACTTTGATTTGATACGATAATGAAAGGAGAAGTAGGAGGAGACTGAGGCCTTTAACATTAGCTAAATGAGTCATGTACATGGACAATATAGCAAGGGTTACATACAGTGCCTTCAGAAAGTATACGCAACCCCTTGACTTTTTCCAAATTTGGTTGTGTTACAGCCCTTATTTAAAATGGTTTACATTGATATTGTCTGTCACTGGCCTACACACAATGCCCCATAATGTCAAAGTGGAATTATGTTTTAATGTCTACACAGTAACTAAAATTAAAAAGGTGAAATGTCTTGGGTCAATAGGTATTCAACCCCTTTGATATCGCAAGCCTAAATAAGTTCAGGAGTAAAAATGTGCTTAACAAGTCACATAATAAGATGCATGGACTCACTCTGTGTGCAATAATAGTGTTTAACATGATTTTTGAGTTACTACCTCATCTCTGTACCCCACACATAAAATGATCTGTAAGGTCCCTCAGTCAAGCAGTGAATTTCAAACACAGATTCAATCACAAACACCAGCAAGCTTTTCCTATGCCTCGCAAAGAAGGGCACCTATTGGTAGCTGGGTAAATAAAGCAGACATTGAATATATCCCTTCGAGCATGGTGAAGTTATTAATTACACTTTGAATGGTATATCAAAACACCCAGTCATTACAAGTGTCCTTCCTAACTCAGTTGCCGGAGTGGAAGGAAACTACTCAAGGATTTCACCATGAGGTCAATGGTGACTTTAAAAAAGTTATGGCGTTTAATGGCTGTGATTGGAAAAACTGAGGACGGATCAACAACATTGTAGTTACTCCACAATACTAACCTAATTGATAGATTGAAAAGAAGGAAGCCTGTACCGATTAAAAATATTCCAAAACATGCATCCTGTTTGCAACAAGGCACTAAATTAATACAGAAACAAATGGGGCAAAGCAATTAACTTTTTGTCCTGAATATAAAATGTTGTTTGGGGCAAATCCAATACAACACATTACTGATTACCACTCCATATTTTCAAACATACTAGTGGCTGTATCATGTTATGGGTATGCTTGCAATTGTTAAGGACTGTGGAGTTTTTCAGGATACAAAAAAACAAAACAGAATGGAGCTAAGAACAGGCAAAATCCCAGAGGAAAACCTGCTTGAGTCTGCTTTCCACCAGACACTGGGAGATGAATTCCCCTTTCAGCAGGACAATAACCTAAAACACAAGGCCAAATCTACACTCAAGTTGCTTACCAAGAAGTTTTGACTTTAATCTGCTTGACAATCTATGGCAAGACCTGCAAATGGTTGTCTAGTAATGATCAACCACCAATTTGACTGAGGTTGAAGAATTTTGAAAAGAATAATGGGCAAATATTGCACAATCCTGGTGTGGAAAGCTCTTAGACGTCAGCATGCTTCAGTTCGGGTGGTGCCTAGCCGAACGGAACGAGTCTGCTCGCATACTCCCTTTAAAGACCTTTGCTTGTATAATGAGAAAAAAGTGGCAATAGTACTGTTTGTCGATTTTGAGAAGCGGTAAACAGTACACACTTCCTCAAAATAGTATGTATTAATCTAAGATAACTCAAGAAATCTGTCATTACTTTCAACGTTTTTGCCCAGGAGATTTTAGTTGCGCAATTGTACATCTAAAATGTTTGGTGCAGGACCGTAGACTTCAGCTCCAAACTTTGTCTTGCCTCCACCCAAAAAATGGTGGGCTTGAACAGCCCCCCCAAAAAAACTCACCAAAACAAAAAAAAGTCACAAAATGTCATCATAATATATGCATGAACTCTTTCGAACTGTTTTGGCTGGGAAGCATGCGGATGCCTTTACCCAGGAAGACTCACAGCTGTAATCGCTGCCAAAGGTGCTTCGACAAAGTATTGACTCAGGGGTGTGAATACTTAAGTGATATTTCAATAAATTTGCAAAAATGTCTAAAACCATTATGGGGTATTTTGTGTTTGAATTCAGGCTGTAACACAACATGTGGAATAAGTCACAGGGTATGAATAATTTCTGCAGGCACTGTAGATATGGCTGTTTAACAGCAATCCACATTCCTTGAGGGGCAAGTGTCCTGAGGAGTAACAGCTGGTAGGTACATCTTGAAGAGCTCTTCTGTGATGTATGCATGGTCCATCTCGGTTGAGCAATAATCAAGTTATGATTCTTATATTGTTGAGGCTACATTTTAATTTTAAACTATATTTAAAAAAACATGATTGTCTTTTGACATTTTCTCATTGGTTCACAATTACATGCGCACGCACACACTCATATTGACCATATCAATCTTGAATTGTTAAATCAGATAGAGGCACCACTGTTGTTGAAATTCACTCTTTATTATACAGTTGCACTTTAAAGATACAGTCAAAGTATCCTTCCTCTGACAGGGAAAACCGGTGAAAGTTCCATTTTTGCAAAATATTTATGAAAACTGGCAATGCACAGCATGTTCAGTAAGTATTTTTTCCTCCTTTTTTCCCCATAAACAAAAATAAATAACATTCTTTTCACATATGAAAATTCAAGAAAACTACTGGAACATAAAACAAGCAAACAAAGAAAGAAAAGAAAGAAAAGAAAGAAAGCACACCAAATGGCAAGTGGAGAAATCCGAAGAGCCCGATGAGTTTGTGTGTGCTGTTGACAGCTTGTGAGCGGGAGATGAACCATTGATATGGGCAATGTGCCTATGATTGTAAAGAGGACAATCTCTTCATGATAGGCCACAATATATTTTCAGACACAAAACAGAGCAAACATACAAAAGGCAGGTGTAAAAACCGCATCTGAACGGGTGTTAGTCGCTTTTGCTAATTTAACCGCTGCTGACAGGATCCTTCAGAACAGAAACGTAGCTTATGGTAAGGGCTTGTTATGAGAATGATACTTTTTGTTTCCGTGCATTTGTGTCATTAAAATGGGGAAGACTGTTAGAATGCACAGGGAAGGTTTTAGTCTATTAAAACATTACAAAGAGGGAAAGGGAACACAGACACACACGGGAATATTAGGCTAGTTGAATGCAGAGTATGAAGTATTTGCATTATAAAAAGGAGTCCCTTAAGCCATTCATCCATGGAGCTACAAAACACTTCTACCTCACTGCTCCCTGTTAAAATTGTCTTTATAATTCTGTACTTGACCTAACATTTTATAGTACTAGTGTAGTATTTTAGTGGTTAGGTTTATATATTTGATAGGGTTTGAAAGTTTTTTTTAAATGTCAAGGGACACAAAAATAACCAGTTCCTGTATTAAGTGACCAGACACACACAGCTGTGCATTGGTGGTTTGAGCCTTCATGCACGGGGCTCGTTGTTTCAGGGTGGTGATTGATATTGCTTTTAAGAGCTTGAATGATAAGAACGTAACAGAAAATGGAATCTCACAGAACAAATGAAAAAAAAAAAAGAAAAGGTAGGTTTGTCTTAAATCCTTGATGACATTGTGTTATAGTATTTTAAATAGATGTATAAAATGTACAAACATATAAAAATAAGCTTTGCACTATGCTCATTTTGTGTATCAACAAACAAACTATCCCTTGGAACCGTCAAATGAACAAATGCACATGATTTCCACTAGGAAGGAGGGCACACGCAATAGGTAAACAAAAAAACAAAAAAAGGCTATGTGATGCTACTATGTGAAGTTACAAGGAAAAAGCCTGAACTTACAAAGTAGGAAAGCCCTGCTTCTTCTCTGGGCTCGTCCTCTCGTCTGACTCGCTGACATCGGTCTCATCTACACACTCCTCCTCTCCTTGTCTTTCTATCTGCTCTCCTCCTTTCTCCTCTGGCTTTCTGCCCTCCCTTTCTTTTTCCTTCTCTCCTGCTGGCAAGTCACTTCTCCTTTCCTTCTTTCCCTCAATCACTGTCAACTCCCTGCTCCTGACTTGTACATGATTGGTCTTGTTCTCAGACAGTTCGACAAACGTGGTCTGGTTCTTGGCCACGTGTACCACGCTGCTCTCCGATGGCCCTGGGGTCAGGGTTGGAGGTTGACCCCAGCGGCTGCCCGGCCCTGACCCATGACCCTGGAGGAAGTACCTCCCAGACGGCCCAGTCTCCACAGGTCTCCTGGTTAGGCTTGGGAACGGAGAGCTGAAGACGACGGCGGTCTCTGAGGATGAGGGGCAGTGGAAAGGAACCAGTGGTGATTTGATGATCCTCCCAATCCGTACAACATCAGGACAGGTGGAGACAGGTGTGTCCAATGCAGGTGCAGGCTCAGCTCTCCTTCTATGTTGATAGATACTGGCTGGTACGCCACACTGATACGCATGCGTGGTGGCTGTCTTCTCACCAAAACTAGGTGAGCTGTACTGGAATGGGTTCCGGTTATGGATCTTCTCTTTTGTCTCAGTGGGGGGGAACGCTTGGCTCTTAAGCCACTGCTCTGAGTCAGTCCTGGGCAAGTGGGTGCTGGGGCTTGGAAATGACCTGTGGCTGTGACCCCTTGCCATCTCTGAGCTGGCATACTGGTGGGCATTACCGCTTCCTGAACCCGAACTCCTCTTGTCAGCTCTGGCAGCCCCAGCGCCATCAGCAGGCTCCAGGGCTGTAGGATAGGAGCTGGGGGTGAGGGCTGAAAGGAGGCACGGTCCCCTGGCTGTTCCTAGGATGGAGGTGGGGTTTCCTGGGGGTGTGTTGGGAAAGACTCCTCTGTCCAGAACTCCTCTCTGCTCAGAACTGCTCTGACGAGACGGGTCAGGGAATTGGGTAACATCCATTCTTGGAATATCAGCCAGCTGATTTTCCATCTTGGTGCTTTTCTCTGTGAGAGGGATTGTAGTTTTGCCCTTGCCGTTCCCAATCTCCTTTCCATCTCCCGTGTTCCCTGCGGTAGTAGAAACTTTAGCCTTTTCCGCCAGGAACTTTCTGATCTCCTGTTCAATGCTGTCATCGCTGTCCACTGAACTACTATCTTCCTTTATCTGAAACACCCCTGGGTCATTAACTCCCGACAAGCATTCTACACATTTTGTCCCTTCAGACCGGTCTGTCTCATATGCCTGGTTAAGGGGCTCTTTCTTCTTATTGCTCTGTGGATGCTTTGACACATTCTTACTCACTTTGCACTTCTCTCTGTTGTCATTGCCACTTTGGGCTGTAGTAGTAGTAGTGACTTTAAGGGTCGTTTTCAAAAGACTGCTGGTCTTGGGCTCAGACTCCGTTCTGAGCTTCTTTAGCGGTGATGCTGTTTTTCTAGACAAATACTCATCATCCTTGAGGCCCTTCCTTGACTTCAACTTCATATCTCTAGTCTTCTTTTTCAACTTCTTCTTGGTCTTGAGCAAATCTTTTATTGCAGTGTCCAGGTCTTCGTCACTGTCCAGTGAGCTACTCTTCTCTCCACTCTGTTCCCTCCTCCTCTCTGAGCCCTTCACTGATTTCAGTGGGGCTTTCTTCAGGGACAACAAGGATGAGCCTGACCCTCTGTCATGCTCAGTCAAGGGTTTCGTGACGGCCTCTTCTTTCATTCCGAGATCAGTCTCTCGTTCCTCCTTGGAACCGTTCCTGCTGCCGCCTTCCTCTTTGCGCTTTCTTCTCTGTGTCAAAGACAGCCTCAGTGTTTTCTTCTGGGCCAGACTCAGTTTGGTGTTTTTCTCTGGTTCAGTCGTAGTGTTAGTTCCACCCTGACTTGTAGTACCAACAGCTGAACCAGGCAACAGTTTGTGCATTTGGGCCTTCTGCTCGAGAAACTTCCGGATTTCCTGTTCGATCCCCTCCTCACTGTCAACGGAGCTCTCATCATCACTTTTATTATTATCATCATCAGGACAGTTTGTGGAGATGAGGAGGGAAGTGGTGGATTCTGTGGAACTGCTGTTGATATTGATAAGGTCCGCTGCGTTAGGGTTAAAGGCCTCTGGAATTTTAATGACAGCTTTAGAGATGTCCAGAATGGCTTCAGCACACATCAGCTCAGCTGTGGTGGTAGTGATGGTGTTCACCTTCAGGGTGGCTGGGCCTGGGGTGGTGTGCTGCTCCTGCTCCCTCTCTCGCAAGGGCTCCACATGAGTCAACAGGAGGAGGCCGTTCCCCTGGGGACAGCTAGCTGCTAATCTCGTCTTGATAAGAGAGAGTGAGGAACCTGGAGTTTGGGAGGGTAGATAGGATTTTACATCCCTAGTCTCAGGTTTATTTTTTTTATTTTTAGACAGTTTGTGTTTTTTCATGGCCCCTGCTGGAGAGCTGATGCTCTCTGGACAGTACAGGGAAGTGGCTGCTTTACTGACTTGCTTATGTTTAGGGGGTAGAGATAGAGAGAGTTTGGGGACACTCTTTTTCTCTTTCTGCTTCTCCAGCTGGTAGTGGCGGATAGCCTCCTCAATTCCGTCATCGCTGCTGCTGGAGTCGGACTCCTCTTTGAGGAGAAGAAGGGGCTTGGAGGACTGTCTGCCTCCTCCTTCATGTCTCTCTCTTTTCCTCTCCTGCTGGTAGCGTTGAATAGCCTCCTCTATACCGTCATCACTACTGCTGTCACTGTCAGACAAGTGTTCCTCCACTGCTTTCACCAAGGGACACTTCAGTTTGCCAGAAAGAGGGTTCGAAATAGAGGGGCCTCTCTTCCGTTCGAAAGAGGACAGTTTTTGGACCACCGCTGCTTTGCTTGTTGTGCCCAATTTCTTAAAGGGATTCTCTTTGCAGGTGGGTGTCTTACTTTTTACACGTTTTTTCATGGCTGGGGGTGTGGTGTCCTGCGTTTCTGTTTTGACACTTTTCGGGACCTGGTTGCTGGCAGTTAAAACCTTATTGCTGTCAGATTGTGGTTTGGGAGGTTCTGGAACGGTTGGAGGAGGCTCCCTCCGCGGCATCTTGGGTGGCAGTAGAATATTAGTGGATGGCTCTGGCTCGGCCTTGCGTTTGTGGTCGTCCTTTTCCTTCAGGTACTCCTGTATGGCCTCCTCGATCCCTCTATCCACAGAGTCATCGCTGTCAGAACTCTGGCTCCCCGAATCAACATTTGAGGAAACTTCTGGCACTGCCAGCAAGTTATTAATGTGAGTGGCAGGAAGAGGTCCTCTGAATTTGGGTCCCACCACCACAGGAAGCCCCCTCCGGGCCTTGAAGCCCTGGCCCTGGGAGCCGCGGGCTCCGACATCCTGTCCTGGTTGTCCTGACAGCACCTGGTTCCCCTCCGTGTCATTGCCCATGTCGAGTGAAGAATGGGTGCTCCTTAGGCTCTCTATGATCATCTGGACCTTCTCTGGGATGGGTGTTCCAGTGGTGGACAAGTCGCTGTCAGAGTCATTGAAGCAGATGGGCAGACCGCTAAAGCCTCCGGGTGGACCGCCGCACGATGACTTCCATTCTGTGTGAATAGCCGCAACTGGAGGCACATTCATCAAGTACATTCTAGTGTGGTGCTGGGGTGGGTGGGAGCACATCTGCCTCTGACAATACTCACATTTTTACATCTGAAACAAAGAAAGAAATGAGAGGGGCTCAAAATACAGCTTTTGTATGCATATCATACAACATTCTTTATATACAGTTGAGGTCAGAAGTTTACATACACCTTAGCCAAATACATTTAAAACACAGTTTCACAATTCCTTACATTTAATCCTAGTAAGAATGTCCTGTCTTTAGGTCAGTTAGGATCACCACTTTATTTTAAGCATGTGAAATGTCAGAATAATAGTAGAGAGAATGATTTATTTCAGCTTTTATTTCTTTCATCACAGTCCCAGTTGGTCAGAAGTTTACATACACTCAATTAGTATTTGGTAGCATTGCCTTTACATTGTTTAACTTGGGTCAAACGTTTTGGGTAGCCTTCCACAAGCTTCCCACAATAAGTGGGAAGTGGGTGAATTTTGGCCCATTCCTCCTGACAGAGCTGGTGTAACTGAGTCAGGATTGTAGGCCTCCTTGCTCACACATGCTTTTTCAGATCTGCCCACAAATGTTCTAAGGGATTGAGGTCAGGACTTTGTGAAGGCCACTCCAATATCTTGACTTTGTTTTCCTTAAGCCATTTTGCCACAACTTTGGAAGTATGCTTGGGGTTATTGTCCATTTGGAAGACCCATTTGCGACCAAGCTTTAACTTCCTGACTGATATCTTGAGATGTTGCTTCAATATATCCACATAATTTTCCTGACGCCATCTATTTTGTGAAGTGCACCAGTCCCTCCTGTAGCAAAGCACCACCACAACATTAAGCTGCCAACCCCTTGCTTCACAGTTGGGATGGTGTTCTCCGACTTGCAATCCTCCCCATTTTTCCTCCAAACAGTTATATTTTTGTTTCATCAGACCAGAGGACATTTCTCCAAAAAGTATGAACTTCGTCCCGATGTGCAGTTGCAAACCGTAGTCTGGCTTTTTTATGGCAGTTTTGGAGCAGTGGCTTCTTCCTTGCTGAGAGGCCTTTCAGGTTATGTCGATATAGGACTCGTTTTACTGTGGATATAGATATTTTCTACCCGTTTCCTCCAGCATCGTCACAAGGTCCTTTGCTGTTCTTCTGGGATTGATTTGCACTTGTCGCACCAAAGTACATTCATCTCAAGGAGACAGAACGCGTCTCCTTCCTGAGCGGTATGACGGCTGCGTGGTCCCATTGTGTTTATACTTGCGTACTATTGTTTGTGCAGATGAACGTGGTACCTTCAGGCGTTTGGAAATTGCTCCCAAGGATGAACCAGACTTGTGGAGGTCTACAATTTTTTTCCTGAGGTATTGGCTGATTTCTTTTGATATGCCCATGATGTCAAGCAAAGAGGCACTGAGTTTGAAGGTAGACCTTGAAATACAACCACAGGTACACCTCCAATTGACTCAAATTATGTGAATTAGCCTATCAGAAGCTTCTAAAGCCATGACATAATTTTCTGGAATTTTCCAAACGGTTTAAAGTCACAGTCAACTTAGTGTATGTAAACTTCTGACCCACTGGAATTGTGATAGTGAATAATAAGTGGAATAATCTGTCTGTAAACAATTGTTGGAAAAATGACTTGTGTCATGCACAAAGTAGATGTCCTAACCGACCAAACTATAGTTTGTTAACAAGACATTTGTGGAGTGGTTGAAAAACGAGTTTTAATGACTCTAACCTACGTGTGTGTAACCTTCCGACTTCAACTGTATATTGTTCAGATAGTCACCTTAAGCTATAGGCTATCATTGTATTTTGACTATGGACCTATAAAAAGGACTACATCACATTAATGCTGAAATGCTCCTTTATTGAATATCATGATTATTACAATGATTTTTAGAGCTACAGCAATGCAGTAAGGGCATAGGCCTAAATTGGCAAAAAAAAACACCCCAATCTGCCAGAATATGAATTGCTTATAATTTAACTCAACCAATTAGGGTTATTCTACAGAGACTATGGCATGCACAAATACACTGTATTAAACTAGCAGCAGGTGGAGGGGCGGTAATGTGTAGCGCGATACTGTATCTCCCACTGTCTGAAGCCTACCAATGAATGATAAACAACGTTGCCGACTTCCAAGGCTGCAGTAAACCGCCGAGGAAGGGCCGCAAGCTCGGAGAAGACCAAGCCTAGGCTACTGTTTAATTAAATAACACTTCACAAAAACGCCAATATCATGGGATACACGAATAGAACTGGGATATATGAGTCAATGTACAGCCAGTGTATGACGGTAGAAAGTCAAAATATCACAATAATTGTGATGGCCATCATCATCATACATAATTTAACACGACTTCACACTGGATCCAAAAATTATTTGTTAAAATTTAACTTTACCTGTGACAACATTAACTTAGTCTGCATAAGGCTATACCTGATAAATAGGACGGTTTTCTTTCCAACAAAATCATTCACGTACGTCGAGGGCATTCTCTCCGTACCTCAATACATCGGTTGTCGCAACGCCACCCCCGGCAGTCCCCGTATCCCTCTAGCGGCCCAGGCTGCACTTATGGCCGGTGTGTATCACTAGGAGACACCGCAGACCAACCAATGTTCCTTCGCTACCCGGCCACTGATCTTCCAAACCTTCACTTTACGTTGTCATCTTCTCAACGGACACGGGTTACTCGACAATATGTTCTCACTAACAACGATATTCATTTAAAAATGTATAAAACAGGCGGGATTGGGAAACCTCATTGAACCTATTCGTTGTCTTGAGAAATAAGATACTTGCGGGCCTCTTCTAAACAACCGGCATTTTTCTGCGAAGAAAACCTTTGTATTGTGCTCCTCAACAACCTCTGTAGTCACACGGAACTGTCGTTGTCGGCACAAGATATATCAGGACATCAACTTACCTGGTTATGGTTGAATCGCTCGTACGCGTTAAATGTCCACCAGTTTCGCTGGTTTTCCTAGTAGCTATTAGCTAATTCTATAGATTTCAGCAGTATTCACACACAGAACTGACACAAGCAAACAGTGCACGGTCTCTAGCACCCCTTCCTCTCCACCTCGGTCAGCTTTTTATTTTAAAGGAACAGTAAAAGAACATAGCCTAACTCTCAAAGTTGACCAATGACCGTAAGGACTATGTTAGCTTATGTAACAGCTCCTCCTGATATTACACTACAAACCATTTTTTATTCAGATTTAATTGATATGGACAGATATATGAGACATTAAACAGGGAGGCCTAATTTAATTATAGTATGATTTTACAAATTATATCCACAGAGGGGTTGGCTGTTTAACATGCACAACTTATGGTGTAAAATTTATGGCGTTGGCTTGGGTTGTTGACAACGTGTATGCTATATTTTGTCTCCCAATGTTTATTGAAAACATAAATAAATTGGCACGATGAGCACTTGTTGACTCTCAAATACATCGTTAAAGTGGTTGGTTATCTAGCTAAAAAATGTTTTGCCATATTAGCATAGACTTGACATCAGTCAAAACACCTCAAAACAAGACATGGTAGATATCAATAACAAGATAAAACGGTCTGAAACGAGCCACCTACGATTCCCCACATTGCAGATTTTTGTAATTGTTGCTACCTGCTGCCTTCTGCCCCATGGATGAGTGCACTATGTACTTACATTTTAAGAAATATTGTGGCTAATTATATTTTGTAATAATTACACCTTCTTCAATGTAAAAAGCACATCACAACACCTCAAGATAAAAAGTAAATAATCATAATAGTATGATAAATTGATTCCACTTTTATTCCAACAAAGCTGCAGGGTCAAACATTATACAATTATACATTCAGTGCAATTCAAAGTAGTAATAGTAGCCTAATAGAAAGTAATGGTCAATCCTTAATGTTTATAATTCATTAAAAAAATGGAAATATGTAATGTCTATTATGTTCCATGCATTTACTCTAGGTTGTTGAAGGTACAGTAGGTAGATGAATACTACCTTACTCATCTCATATGTATATACTGTACTCTATACCATCTACTGCATCTTGCCATCTTGATGTAATGTATCACTAGCCACTTTAAACAATGCCACTTTATATAATGTTTTCATACCCTACATTACTCATCTCATATGTATACACTGTACTCTATACCATCTACTGCATCTTGCCTATGCCGTTCGGGCATTACTCATTCATATATTTTTATGTACATATTCGTATTCATTCCTTTACACTTGTGTGTATAAGGTAGTTGTTGTGAAATTGTTAGGTTATATTACTTGTTAGATATTACTGCATGGTCGGAACTAGAAGCACAAGCATTTCGCTAGACTCACGTTTAACATCTGATAACCATGTGTATGTGACAAATACATTTGATTTGATTAGATTTTTATACTATACATATTTTGTATCTGCAGTTGTTTTAAATGCCACAAGATGGTGCTATATGCAAACATAAAACATCTTATTTTCTTCTCATCCGCTCCCCTCTCCTCCCCTCTCCTCACCTCTCCCCTTCCTCTCTTTTCTCAACCTCTTCTCACCCCTCTCTCTTTCCTCCAGCTCTTCTCAGTTCCCTCTCTTCCCACCTTTCCTCATATCTCCTCTGTTTTTCTTACTCCATTTTCTCACCACGCTCACTTCCTCAGGTGCAGTTTCACCTCATGTTCAAAATACTGATTCTTCTACTGAGTCTCCTTTAGCTTCTTTCCGCTATTTCTTAATGTCTGTCTGCTTGTCTTTCTCTCTGGGTGCATCCCAATAATCTCTCCTTCTTTGTGAAGTGAACACTTGTTCACTACTCTGCACACATTTAGAAGTATTTGATTGCTGTAGGCATGGTCTAGACTTGGGGGACTTCCCATAAGAATCAAATCAAATGTATTTATATAGCCCTTCGTACATCAGCTGATATCTCAAAGTGCTGTACAGAAACCCAGCCTAAAACCCCAAACAGCAAGCAATGCAGGTGTTGAAGCATGTTGGCTAGGAAAAACTCCCTAGAAAGGCCAAAACCTAGGATGAAACCTAGAGAGGAACCAGGCTATGAGGGGTGGCCTCTTCTGGCTGTGCCGGATGGAGATTATAACATAACATGGCCAAGATGTTCAAATGTTCATAAATGACCAGCATGGTCAAATAATAGGTCTGGGACAGGTAGCACGTCCGGTGAACAGGTCAGGATTCCATAGCCGCAGGCAGAACAGTTGAAACTGGAGCAGCAGCACGGCCAGGTGGACTGGGGACAGCAAGGAGTCATCATGCCAGGTAGTCCTGAGGCATGGTCCTAGGGCTCAGGTCCTCCGACAGAGAGAAAAAAAGAGAGAAAGAGAGAATTAGAGAGAGCATACTTAAATTCACACAGGACACCGGATAAGACAGGAGAAGTACTCCAGATATGACAAACTGACCCTAGCCCCCGACACATAAACTACTGCAGCATAAATACTGGAGGCTGAGACAGGAGTGGTCAGGAGACACTGTGGCCCCATCAAATGATACCCCCAGACAGGGCCAAACAGGAAGGATATAACCCCACACACTTTGCCAAAGCACAGCCCCCACACCACTAGAGGGATATCTTCAACCACCAACTTACTATCCTGAGACAAGGCCGAGTATAGCCCACAAAGATCTCCAGTCATACCAGTCATTTACTTTAAAATCCATGAAGGTAAGCGAACAAGTGCATACTTCAGGAGAAAATAGAGATTATGGGAACAACCCCTCTCTCCTTCTATCCCCTTCCTCCCTCCTTCCTTCCTCCCTCTTTATTAATGACTCACTGGCTGGATACTACTAGCAAAGGAAGGCAACGCTTCCTTGTTGTTTACAGAATGAAAATACAAAAATAAAAAACATTGCTATCACCCCTTTGTGAATGGGAATGGGACCGGCGAGGATATCATGTTACCAAAAGGTGTTCGCTACTCCAAAAATCCCACTCCTCCCACGTGCAAGCATTCACGTAGATCAACAGAGTGGAGCTTGTAGTAACCTTAACATTATTCTATCACAGTGATTCTCAGTGGAGTCGGTCACTTTCTCTCTTCTCTGTAATTAATCACTTCTGTCTCCTAAATGGCACCCTATTCCCTACAAAGTGCACTACTTAGCCCTCTCGTCAAGTAGTGCACTTTGTAAGGAATAGGGTGACATTTGTGAGGCAGACACTATCTCACACACCAGCTTAAAATATCTTAAAGCTACAGTCTGGGATCTGGGAATCTTTACAATTCTTAGCCAAAACCCATTGATTCTTGAATACTATAACAAAATATATGCCTCATGACTCATGCGATTAGCACAGTCCTTGGATCTAGAGTGATGTCTTTGAATTTGAGAAGGGTTACATTTCCCACCTAAACCCCTTCTCTCAGATGAATACCAAAATAAGTGCCGGCGCTGCAATTTGGCTGAAATATGAATCCCAGATTGTAGCTTTAATGCCGACAAATTCCAATTGGTTCCCAGGAACTCAGTAGTGAGTATGTGTCCCAAATGGTAACCTATTCCTTATATAGCGCACTACTTTTGATCAGGGCCCATAGGGAATATGGTGACATTTGGGAAAAAGAGGGCCTGATTAGGGAGTTGGGAGCAGTTTTCTATCTTTAGGCCCAGTATGAGGAATGTTTCATATTCAGGTCGAGCAGTTTCTTGAGTTCCACTGTTAGTATCTCCATTTAAAACTTCTCAAAGTCTCCTACCGCCCCAAAAACCTTTACCCCTTCTGTATATTTTCCCGAACTGTGTTTGTGAGATCCACCAAACATTGTATTGATGCAGTCTTAAATAACAAATGGGTATTCTAATACTAAGGCTCATGAATGTTCAGGAGGATGAGCCTTAGTATTAGAATACCCATTTGTTATTTAAGGCTGCATCAATACAATGTTTGGTAGGCCGTCACATTGGATGTAGCAGTGAAGAGGCAGACATATTTTACAAAAAACTTGCTCTAGTCGAGGCGGTTATTAACAAAAGTGGAAAAATAAATAGGCACCAAACATCCTACTAGGCTACTACTTACAATATTTACAAAATTATAAACAGGATGAAGAGCAACAAGTCATAGCACGGACTTAATCCAGGCCTCAGTAATGCATTTGGCCCATAATGCATTTCACCATGGGATATTCCATTAGGCATAAATTAGCAAGAACATCATTGAATGAAAATAGAAATAATAATATAAACTTCAGACAATACACATAAGCTTACATACCAATAGCACACACTTCAATCAAGGTGCTAAACCATGCTTTAAAAAGCTACACATTTCAATGTTTTCCAATCACACTTTCACGCCCTGACCGTAGCTTTTTATGTCTTTAATTTTGAGTTGCTCAGGGTGTGATTTGGGTAGGAATTCTATGTTCTTTTTCTATGTGTTTGTATTTCTTTGTTTTGGCCGGGTATGGTTCTCAATCAGGGACAGCTGTCTATCGTTGTCTCTGATTGAGAACCATACTTAGGTAGCTTTTCCCCACAGGGTTTTTGTGGGTAGTTGTTTTGTGTCTTTCTGCACCAGACAGACCTGTTTCAGTTTTTGTTCATTCGCTTTGTTATTTTTGTGGTCAGTAATCAGTGGTCAGTTCAAATAATAAAGATGAACACGTACCACGCTACACCTTGGTCCTCCACTCCTTACAACAGCCGTTACACACACCTGGAGTAGCATGGTGATGATTTAGTCAAATTTGCATTTTTCTCTGCTCTGAATGGGCTCTAGTTAAGGAGTTAAGTTGCTGTGTTTATAAGAATGCAACACACACATCGTTGCAATTTCCATTACTTGTTAGTGTGACACCACATAAATAATATTTGAGGATAGCATGCCACCAGCATTAATTAGCTAATTATTCATTAAATGTATAAATTACATAATGATTAGTTATAAAATGTTTGCTCCTGCGGACTTGTCATTGTTTGTTGACAAGGACGCCCTTGAAAATCCTTGATGGCCATTAGTGAATTAATGAGTTTGCACATCGAGCGAGAAAACATACATTTATTTTCCTCTCTCGTGGACAGATGACTTTGTTGTAGGTCACTCAGAGACAGATGTGAGAAGGGCTGATTTAGCAAAGTTCCATTTATTTGCCCAAAGTTTGCAAAAAAATGGTCAAACACACACACACACAAAAGTGACCCTTGGCTGGCTGTGAGGACAGTTTCACGTCAGATAAGAGACAAAGTGTCTCTTCATCCCACTGTGTATGTGTTTCACCCCACGGCCCTCTCCTTATGGCTCCTCTCCCTGCCCCACAGTGTGATATTGATCGTTGGAGAAAATACAATTAATTTCTCTCACAGCAGGTTGTCTGTTGTGGCCAACTGTCCTTGAGGCCCCCATTTGACTTATTTTAATAGAATATTACACAGAGAGAGGGAGAGGGAGGAAGAGATAGGCAGGGAGGGAGGGAAGGAAGGAGAGAGTAGGAGAGAGTGAAAAAAAGGGAGAGAGAGAGAGAGAGCAAGAGAGGGAGATATGCCCCCTAAACATGTTACTCTCCAGTGGAAATATTGAGTTGATGGGTTTTTGTCCAAAAAAGTCATGATGCACTTTGTAGTGTATCCAAGACGTTGTCATCTTCCAAGATAGCGTAGCAGTCGGATGTCTGTTTTGTTTGTCTTTTCCCGTCCCGTGTATATATTGTTTTTCTTCGTATATATTTCGTATATATTTTTAATCTCAATTTCCATCTACCGACTGAACATACTCTCCTGCAACTCGCCTCACCCAATGTGGTATGGATCTGCTATTTTTTATACTTTGTAACCGGAAACCCTTTCAGAAGCTAGCCAGCTAACACGCTACTAGCTAGCAGTCGTCACCGTTAACTCGGACACCAGCCAGCCTCAGCCCGTCAATTCCTACCAGTCTGCACAACGCGATATCAACCCAGAGCATATCAGATAGCTTTTTCTCTATAACATCTCCGGATTCCTACCGCAAGCTCTGAACCTTTACTCCAGATCATCGCAGCTAGCTAGCTGCTATCTGAGTGGCTACTCCTGGCTAACGTCTCTGGCCCGAAGCAAGCATCAGTTAGCCTAGGCCCATCTACTGGCTAGCCGAAGAGATCCATCAGACATTTCCTGGGCTTCAGTACCTCTTTTGCCAATTGGCCTGGACCCTTTGCTGCCGACACGGAGCCCCGCCGATCCATCACGTCTGGTCTGCTGACATAACCGTGCGAGGGGGTTTCAACAGACTCTTCAGTTGTGACGTCCCCCTGAGGCCGATCTGCTAGCCTGCTAGCCCCGGCCTGCTAAATGTCTGAATCGCCGTGCCTCCAGCTCGCCTAGCTACTCACTGAACCCTATGATCACTCAGCTACACATGCCTCTCCCTAATGTCAATATGCCTTGTCTATTGCTGTTTTGGTGTGATTTTTTTTGGTGTGAAAGTGATTTTTCTCTTATTTCACTGTAGAGCCTCCAGCCCTGCTCAATATGACTTAGCTAGCCCATTTGTTCCACGCCCCACACATGCGGTGACCTCACCTGGCTTAAATATGTCTCTAGAGACAAAACCTCTCTCATCGTCACTCAATGCCAAGGCTTACCTCCACTGTACTCACATCCTACCATACCCTTGTATGTACATTATGCCTTGAATCTATTCTTCCGCGCCCAGAAATCTGCTCCTTTTATTCTTTGTTCCGAACGCACTAGACGACCAGTTCTTTAAGCCTTTACCGTACTCTTATCCTATTTCTCCTCTGTTCCTCTGGTGATGTAGAGGTTAGCCCAGGCCCTGCAGCCCCCAGCATCACTCCCATTCTCCAGGCGCTCTCATTTGTTGACTTCTGTAACCGTAAAAGCTTTGGTTTCATGCATGTTAACATCAGAAGCCTCCTCCCTAAGTTTGTTTAATTCACTGCTTTAGCACACTCCGCCAACCCGAATGTCCTAGCCATGTCTGAATCCTGGCTTAGGAAGGACACCAAAAATCCTGAAATTTCCATCCCTAACTATAACATTTTCTGACAAGATAGAACTGCCAAAGGGGCGGAGTTGCAATCTACTGCAGCAATAGCCTGCAGAGTTCTGTCATACTATCCAGGTCTGTGCCCAAACAATTCAAGCTTCTAATGTTAAAAATCCACCTTTCCAGAAACAAGTCTCACCGTTGTCATTTGTTATAGACCCCCTTCAGCCCCCAGCTGTGCCCCATCTTCAGACTTCGTACTGTTAGGTGACCTAAACTGGGACATGCTTAACACCCCGGCCGTCCTACAATCTAAGATAGATGCCCTCAATCTCACACAAATTATCAAGGATTTTACCAAGTACAACCCTAAATCCGTAAGCATCGGCACCCTCTTTGATATCATCCTGACCAACTTGCCCTCTAAATACACCTCTGCTGTCTTCAACCAGGATCATTCAACTCGGTGATCATTGCCTTATTGCCTGCGTGCGTAAAGGATCCGCGGTCAAACGACCACCCCTCATCACTGTCAAACGCCCGGGTGTCCTGGAAGGATTTTGACCTCATCCCATCAGTAGAGGATGCCTGGTTGCTCTTCAAATGTGCTTTCCTCACCATTTTAAATAAGCATGCCCCATTTAAAAAATGTAGAACTAAGAACAGATATAGCCCTTGGTTCACCCCAGACTTGACTGCCCTTGACCAGCACAAAAACATCTTGTGGCGTTCTGCATTAGCACCGAATAGCCCCCACAATATGCCACTTTTCAGGGAAGTCAGGAACCAATATAGTCAGTCAGTTAGGAAAGCTAAGGCTAGCTTTTCAAACAGAAATGTCTTACCTGTATGTAACGGCATTCAGAGGTGGAAGAAGGAGAGGACCAAAGCGTGGCGTGGTTAGTGTTCATCTTTTTAATAAACAACTGAACACTTCAAAAATACAAAACAACAAAGTGACAACCAAAACAGTTATATCTGGTGCAGACACACAAAGACTGAAAATAACCACCCACAAAACACAAAGAAAAACAGGCTACCTATATATTGTTTTCAATCAGGGACAATGATTGACAGCTGCCTCTGATTGAGAACCATATCAGGCCAAACACAGAAATAGAAAAACTAACATAGACAACCCACCCAACTCACGCCCTGACCATACTAAAACAAAAGACAAAACAAAGGAACTAAGGTCACACTGGGGACACCGGTCTCTGGTCTGATTAAACCAAGATTGAACTCTTTGGCCTGAATGCCAAGCATCACGTCTAGTGGAGACCTGGCATGATCCCTATGGTGAAGCATTGTAGTGGCAACATCATGCTGTGGGGATGTTTTTCAGGAGCAGGGACTGGGAGACTGGTCAGGATCGAGGAAAACATTAATGGAAAAAGTGCAGAGCGATCCTTGATGAAAACCTGCACCAGAGTGCTCAGGACAACAAACTAGGGCGAAGGTTCACCGTTCGAACTGGACAACGACCATAAGCACAGCTTGAAGAACCATACATAGAGGGTTCCAGAGGGAACCCTCTGCAAAGGGATCTACCCAGCACCAAAAAGGGATCCTCTATGGGGACAAACCTAGGAACCATGCATGGTTTCACTTAGCACCTTTTTTTCTAAGAGTGTACATTCACAATGGCAGCCTCAGGCCTCGGTTCCACAACAACAGGGAAACACTGGTGTATTTTCAACACCAGGAATCCTCTCACCCCATCTCCCCAGGTTCCTGGTGAGAGTTCCTGGGAAGGAGAAAGACATTGGACGACCCATGACAGTGATCTTCCCTGTCTCACTCTTCACCTGAGACTCATTTTAAATATCTGGATTAGGGATATCCAAGTCTTGGCCTTGAAAGTAGAAAGTAGAAGGGAATGTGAGGAAACAGGGATGAAGAGCAATTGAGAGGCAAGAACAAAGCAGAAAAGGAAAGTTGACAAGAGGAACAAGAGGAAGTAAAAAATGGGGAGGAGATATCAACAAGCTAGAGTGGTGTTGGAAAATAATGTAAGGCTATTTTTGGGTCACCAGTGTGAGTGTGTTGCAGCTTGTGAAGCACTAGCAGCTCACATCCACCTCATTCACACTCCACACAAAGCACAAGCCAATCTATTTCAGTCATCTCCACTGTAGGCTAGTCTGTAGCTCCTCTCAGCCTCTGACAGCCCTTGTCTGTGTGTGTGTGTGTGTGTTCTTGAATAGGGAAGCTAGTTGGACTTCATTATACAGTGCCTTGCGAAAGTATTCGGCCCCCTTGAACTTTGCGACCTTTTGCCACATTTCAGGCTTCAAACATAAAGATATAAAACTGTATTTTTTTGTGAAGAATCAACAACAAGTGGGACACAATCATGAAGTGGAACGACATTTATTGGATATTTCAATTTTTTTTAACAAATCAAAAACTGAAAATTTGGGCGTGCAAAATTATTCAGCCCCTTTACGTTCAGTGCAGCAAACTCTCTCCAGAAGTTCAGTGAGGATCTCTGAATGATCCAATGTTGACCTAAATGAATAATGATGATAAATACAATCCACCTGTGTGTAATCAAGTCTCCGTATAAATGCACCTGCACTGTGATAGTCTCAGAGGTCCGTTAAAAGCGCAGAGAGCATCATGAAGAACAAGGAACACACCAGGCAGGTCCGAGATACTGTTGTGAAGAAGTTTAAAGCCGGATTTGGATACAAAAAGATTTCCCAAGCTTTAAACATCCCAAGGAGCACTGTGCAAGCGATAATATTGAAATGGAAGGAGTATCAGCACACTGCAAATCTACCAAGACCTGGTCGTCTCTCTAAACTTTCAGCTCATACAAGGAGAAGACTGATCAGAGATGCAGCCAAGAGGCCCATGATCACTCTGGATGAACTGCAGAGATCTACAGCTGAGGTGGGAGACTCTGTCCATAGGACAACAATCAGTCGTATATTGCACAAATCTGGCCTTTATGGAAGAGTGGCAAGAAGAAAGCCATTTCTTAAAGATATCCATAAAAGTGTCATTTAAAGTTTGCCACAAGCCACCTGGGAGACACACCAAACATTTGGAAGAAGGTGCTCTGGTCAGATGAAACCAAAATGGAACTTTTTGGCAACAATGCAAAACGTTATGTTTGGCGTAAAAGCAACACAGCTCATCACCCTGAACACACCATCCCCACTGTCAAACATGGTGATGGCAGCATCATGGTTTGGGCCTGCTTTTCTTCAGCAGGGACAGGGAAGATGGTTAAAATTGATGGGAAGATGGATGGAGCCAAATTACAGGACCATTCTGGAAGAAAACCTGATCGAGTCTGCAAAAGACCTGAGACTGGGATGGAGATTTGTCTTCCAACAAGACAATGATCCAAAACATAAAGCAAAATTTACAATGGAATGGTTAAAAAATAAACATATCCAGGTGTTAGAATGGCCAAGTCAAAGTCCAGACCTGAATACCATCGAGAATCTGTGGAAAGAACTGAAAACTGCTGTTCACAAATGCTCTCCATCCAACCTCACTGAGCTCGAGCTGTTTTGCAAGGAGGAATGGGAAAAAATGTCAGTCTCTCGATGTGCAAAACTGATAGAGACATACCCCAAGCGACTTACAGCTGTAATCGCAGCAAAAGGTGGCGCTACAAAGTATTAACTTAAGGGGGCTGAATAATTTTGCACGCCCAATTTTTCAGTTTTTGATTTGTTAAAAAAGTTTGAAATATCCAATAAATGTCGTTCCACTTCATGATTGTGTCCCACTTGTTAATGATTCTTCACAAAAAAATACAGTTTTATATCGTTATGTTTGAAGCCTGAAATGTGGCAAAAGGTCGCAAAGTTCAAGGGGAACGAATACTTTCGCAAGGCACTGTAACTGCCTTGTTCTTGTTGACTGAACTTCAGAACTCCAATAAGATGAAGAACTTGGAGAATAGGTCAACAACGTCATAACAGTAAACTTTTACGTGGAAGTTAAAGTAATGTTTTGAACGTCCTCACATCGCATTTGTCTCCTTTAATACATTTATATTTGTCCCATCCCTCCCTCTCTTATTGTTCAAGGGAGAAAAGCATCCAATGTCTGGATGAGCTTTGGGAAGTCCAGGGGTAATCGAAAAGTTTCTAAATGACGAAACTCCCCTGCCTCCAGTTCTAAAACTACCTTGAAAATGAAATCGATCAGTTATTTTCCAACTAGTTTCATAGCCTCATCATACCAATTTTTTTTCAATCTCTCCTCATATTCCCATCTTGATTGACATCTCGAAGTCAATATTTAATTTCAGAAGTCAGTGAGAATATCAACCCTCTGTTGGTGTGGCATTTCACACACAGCAACTGTTCGATCCTTTATGACGGTTGCTGTATAAATGGCAGGATTAACATTGATGGGAGTTTATGGCACATCCTGCTGAGTTCTCGGCAGTCGAGAAGAAAATGTTTGCGTATTCGATGTGACTTTTACCCAGAATAACCCCATGGGGTTCAGAGCTGGGATCAGAGTGAAAGGTTGTCTATAAAATATGCATGCTACGGGAGGGAGGGCCTGAAGTAAAGTGTGTGTGTGTTTGCGTGTGCGTGTTTGCGTGTGTGCATGTGTTTCTGAGTGTGTGTTTGCATGCTGGCATGTGTTTCTCTTTGTGTGTGTGTGTGTATGAGGGGCAAGAAGACTTCCATAACGAGTTATGCTATGAAACTGATTTAAAAGGGCTTTCAGAGGTGCACTTAGCCAAAGCCTGAGAGCTAACTGCTTATGTCATCCACAATTGGCCACTGGACCTAAAAGATAACACACTCTAGTCTGTTAGCAGAACCACACACAGCACTGACAGGAAGGTTCTTACAGGAAAACAAAGAGATCCTCATCTGACTTGGCTTGAACCACCGTCTGTGGTTCTCACTATTTGACAAAGTGGTACCATACAGACAGTAAACGAACCATGCATTGCATTACAGTGTTTTAGAGCACTGATTGTCTTCAAAAGTGAATATAAGTTTGAAATGACAGTTTTTGTTTGGTGTACTATATATAGGCTACTTGGTATTGAAAACAGACTACTAAATCAATGAGCTATGTTTAGAACCTCTTACTTGCATAATTTTTCTTTTGATGAACACTGGCTAGAAAACATGCATTTGTGACTACTAGTGTAGTCTAGAGTAGCCTAGGAGGTAACTAGTTAGAGTATTTAGCAGTGTCTTGTAGGAACGTCAGAGAATGATACTGTGACGTGTACCACCGCCTATCACTGGTTATTTGGTTTAAAGTTTCGAGCAGAGTGTTTCGGGCTCGAAGCAGGTCCAAAGGAGGGAGGAGGTGGACTTAGAGAACATCAAATAAACTGTGTCTTAAATGGCACCCTATTCCCTATATAGTGCATATAATCCTGGTCAGAGAGAATAGAGTAGATGTCACGGGTCAAAATTTTGATTGATGACCCTATGTGAACTCTATGTGAACCCTATGTAGTGATGACGTGTGCATGTCTTCTGGTCAGGCAAGCCTGGTTAGGTGGGGGCTATGGGGTGAGTAAGGGTCCATTTGACAGGCCGTTAATGATTGATGACCCAAGCCTGATAGACAAGCCTGGTTAGGTGGGGGCTATGGGGTGAGTAAGGGTCCCTTTGACAGGCCGTTAATGATTGATGACCCAAGCCTGATTTATGACCCTATGTAATGATTTATGACCCTATGTCATGTAGAAGGGTGCATGCCCTGGGTTGAGTAAGTGACCATGTGTCAGGTCAACCTGTTACTGTTTCTCACGGTTTGGGTTGGTTAAGGCCCCTTATAAAGCCGCTGAACAATACCTGTTTAAGACTGTACATGATAACCCCCCTGAATATTAAACAAAAATGACACCTATGCCAATTTTAGGGATGTTATGCTCGGCTTGTCATGAACCCAGTGACCAAAGCCTTGAAGAAGTTCTGTGTGAAGCTCCAGAATGTTTTAAAGGATTTTTGGGTACGAGTGAGGGCCACATGTCTTACATATTCCACCCGGAGGATTCTACGGTAAAGATATTCACAGACCGTGGACCCAAACCCCTTTATCCTGCAAAACCTGGGAGTTTTCCCCCGGCTCTGGGGATGAGAGAATGGCTAAACATCAGGCTGGCTCTTTGTAAAATTGAACAGGTCCTAAGTGTTACAAATGTGCCAGGATATGCGTTGGAAGAACAGGTCTGCGGCCGCAGTGATCTCAAGGCTCTAAGAATTGCTTCAATGGACTATAGCCCTGACAACAAAGTGACAATTTTAGCCTGTGACCTTTATGATAAGGCTAATGCTACAAAGTCTGTCAATTCTCCGGTAGCTTCCAGAGCCCGCAAACATGTAAACTTTTTTATTCCTGTGTTTAGTTTTAAATGGGTGGATTATCCAATTTTCATAACACTTATGAATAAGCTGGACATTCTCTTCCAAAATGGGGAACAGTTAAAGCGCTGGGCGAGGCTTTCCTTGAGACAGAGTCAAGACCAAAAGGCCCGACGGCGGATCTACCCCTGGAGTGAAAACTTACCATGTGTTGATGGACATAGCAAGAGAGCCTTGCCTTTTGAGGGTGAACTCGACACGGACAATTGCGGTTGGTTGCATAAGCTCCCAGGATCTGTAAGAAAGGCATCGTAAAATACCTTAAGAATGTAACGATATAAAATGTATGTACTAAATATTTTGAATGAAATAAATGGTTTTAAAATCAGAATCTCACCACGTTATGAACTCTCGCGTTTGTTCACTCTTAGCGCAGTCTGTCCCTGAGAAAAATCTTGCGGAAAAAGCCATGTGCGCGCGCATGTGCGTGAGGGAGTTTTCTGTAGTGGCTGTGTGTGTGTGTGTGTGTGTGTGTGTTTCAAAAACAGAAAAAGGGGGGCGGGTTGTTTGTTAAAAAAATACCCATGCATGCCTGGTGGGTCGTTTGAAACCAAGGTTTACACTAGCCTGCAAAACAGATGCCTACCCCCCAACAATAATATTGTGTCTTACGACTCCTAATCTTAAAGGCCTTTCATAAAACTATTTTTTTTAGGTGGGCTAAAAAGTCATTCATCCCAGCGATGTCGAGAACAACACACCCCCATGCATCTAGGTGCTAGCACCCCGGAGATTTTAGAAGCTCCAAAAGGATCCTAATGTTTAGACACACCCAATACCATGTGTTTGAAATGTGTCAAATATACCATGGGCGGGGGTATAGCCCAAAAAAAAACGACAAACCCCAAATGCTATGTAAAAAAATCATTCAGGGGTTTTTCTCTAGGTCGTAGGGTACAAAAGCGCTAGAAACCATGGGCAATGTTAGCAGCGTTTTAGTTCCGATGCAAACAGCACCTCCAGAAACTCCAAGAATCGTTATCGGACTGAAGCGTTAAAAAAGATAATCGGGGAAAACAGTCTAATGGATCTATCGCAAGGTGAGTTCTTGAAATAAATCTTTATTAGATTTGATTGTTGTGGGGAATTGTTTGAAAAGCGTGGGATGTTATAGAAATATTAAACAATCATTAGGATCAGTATGCTTACCGTATAACAAGGCAATATTAGCTAAAGTGATTATAGCTTTAATATTGTCGAATGTTTTATAGATTCTGAAGCATTCACGCAGATACTCCGAGGTATAACTGAGCTCGAATCATCCCATGGGGCTCCGAAACAAACGCCTGCCCTGAATTGTCAACGTAAGTAAGCTCCAAGAATTCCATACATAAAAATATTTATACCTTAAAAACAAAAAGTGTGGGCATCTTATATTAAAAGTTATTTTATATGTTTACAGAGGACCTAAAGCCTAGAAGGTTAAACGATGCCCTATGGAGCCTGAACGGTTTCTGCGAAGCATATGACTACGAGACAATTCTGCCCTACTCCCAGGATGTATTTACCCAAAAGCAGCGAACAGAGACTTTAAACGGCAGGTCAACTCCCCTTGGCCAGGACAACGTTGTCCCCCATATTTCTAAACACCAAAGGATAATTAGTGCTCAGATCCACAGTTCCGCTTCACCCGAACAATTCTACTTGGCCGATATTCACGAGACGTCGTTCCAAGGACTAGGTATGAATCAATTATATATTATTATTTATATATATTATTATTTTAATATTTATATATTTTTTTTTATGCCGGAATATGTTAAAACAAGGCCTAATGCTGTTTTTTTGTTTGTTTTTTCAGGCTCCCCATCTACCGGACCTGCAGATGTTGTAATACAGGTTGAACAAACACAACAGCCCCTGGTTTCAGAGCTTCTTCAGAACAGCCCTCGTCAAAAAAGCCGAGGTATTTAATTAATGTATTGTTAATATATAGGCTTATATCTGAAATGTATTTGGCATTTTTAACATATTTTAGGGTTAATAACCTATTTGTGTATGTATTATTTTTATTTCAGACTCCTCACCGGCTTATGAACACAACGCACAAACATCGGAGGATGCCCAGACAAGCATCCCCGAGGAGGCTCCAAAGACACCAGCGAAACCTGATGATGTCAAAGATTTAAATGACATTTCTGAGGTAGACGATTTGATGTTCTGTGAAGCTGCCAACCTTCTTGAATCGGCCAATTCTGTGGGGGAAACAGCAGATTCTGAAATAGACCAAGAACGTTTTTTCAAAGCGTTTACCCTGGGTTTAAAATCACGAAAGGCTCTACTCCAGAGGCGCATGTGTATTCTACTCGAGCATCAATACAATCAGGATGTGTCATTCTGGCGTAGCGAGCTACCCCGTATGTTAAAAAACATTAGGGCTAAAACAAGCAAATACCGCCGTTAAAAAACACACATGTAAACACACACACACACACACACATCCTTAATTAGACAGATGGCGCCCCCTATAGACCAAAGTGAGACAATTGAAACACTCTTAGCCAGGATCCCTACAGAGCTCCAAGATATAGTTAACCATATGAATGATTCGGGGATAATTGACATAATGACAATAGATGAAAATCTATTATCCCAGATTCCCTCCGAACTCATAGACATTATTACACGTATGAATGAGTCAGGGCCTTCCGAGGAAAACATGTTAACACAGATTCCCGAAACCATCATATCTCTAATTACCCAGCTTAACGCGAGCCCTAGGTTTAATTCGGCCCCACAGACACCTCTAAGACAGCCTTTAACAACATTGTCCGAAGAGTCTGAAAGTCAATATGATGTTTTTGAACAGTTGGACAAATGTCTAGCAAATCTGGAGGGGGGCGGTCTTGAGATCAGTGTACAGAACGAGAGCGCTAGGTTTAATTCGGCACCCCAGACACCTATAAATCAGCCTTTAACACCAATGTCCGAAGAGTCTGAAACCCAATACGATGTTTTTGAACAGTTGGACAATTGCCTAGTAAATCTGGAGGGGGGAGGTCTTGATCGAAGTGTACATGTTTTGCGTCGAAATAAATTCAACAATATTGAGGTTCGCCAGTTTTTCAATTTCGCATGGGGGGGTCAGATTCGGGAATATGCTGTGTTTTACGTAATGCTTATGGACACTTTGAATGAACTGTTAGCTAGGATCAGAGATTATAGCGAACCTAGGGATCTCTTACAGTTGGAAATTTGTGGAGACAGTCTACAGAGCAAGGTATCGCTTATTTTACAGAATGGTGAAGCAGAGCTTGAACAATTTGTTAAACTGCTAGAACGCCTTGTACAGTCAAATTTAAACGTGCTAGCAGATAGGACCCTCGAACTTGTAGTACAATTAGTACGACAACCACAAGGGGGCGGGGGTCAGAGACGAAAGCTCGAGAGTTTAATGCAGTCCGAAATCATAAGCAATAAAAGGGCCTATCTCATAAACGTTCACAATCCAGGTAATAAGCTATGTTTTGCCATAGGTTTGGCCCACTTACTCAGCCCCGGATGTACGGATCAAGCCGCGTTACATAAAGCTCTCGAGCTACAAACTGCGGTGGGTCTCGGTATACAGGATGCTGTGGCTTTCTCAGACATAGTCAAATTTGAAAACTTTCTGAACATCAAGATTGTGGTTTTGTACCACAGTAGGGCTAATGACGCTCTCCTCAAGTTCCAAAATATACCCGAACCACATCCTAAGACTATGTACTTTTATGTGCAAAATGAGCATTACTATGCCGTAACTAACATCACAGCCTTTTTAGGCGCGCCATATGTCTGTCCAGCCTGTCATACCGGCTACACACGCATGGGGGGGCACTCGTGCCGTTACAACTGTTCAGTATGTCTGGATAAACATTGCCCTATGCAGCCGCTAAACTTGACCCCCTGTGCGGATTGTCACCGCACATGTCGTTCGGCCTACTGTTACGAAAAACACAAAACTGAAACATGGCATCCCAAGGCATGTAAATCTGTAAGCAGTTGTGACATTAACAAGAAATGTCCAAAATGTCATTGCAATTACAACCTTAAAATAGATAGCCCTAAACCTCATGTTTGTGGAATTATACACTGCCCAATCTGTAAAGGTCCTTTGAAAAGCAGAGACGCGGAAGCAGTTCAAGAAGTAACACATGAGTGTTACATTCAGCCCTTGGCTGAAGATGAACATACAGAGAAATATGTGTTTTATGATTTTGAGACAACTCAGCAATCAGGGGTTCATTTGCCTATTTTTGTGTCAACCATGACTTTCAAGGGTGAAAAATGGTCGGCCGAGGGACCCGATTGTGCCCGACTCTTTCTAAAACATTTTAGAAAAGCCCAGTACAGAAACTTCACGTTTATAGCTCACAATGCTAGGGCCTATGACGCCTATCTGCTTCTGAACCCTTTGATACAGCAAGGCGTGGCACCCAGTGTCATAGCTCAAGGGAGTAAAATATTATGCTTTGTTGACCCCGCCTTCAAACAGAGATACATTGACAGCTTAAGCTTCTTACCCATGAGATTGGCTCAAATGCCAGAGGCCTTGGGTTTTGAAAACTCTGTCAAAGGCTATTTCCCTCATTTCTTCACATCTGAGGAGAATCTACATTATATAGGATCTTATCCAGCCCCCGAAATGTACGGGTGTGATCAAATGTCTCCCAAAGAGCGTGAGAGATTCATGACATGGTACGAGACCGTAAGACATGGCACTTTTGATTTCCATAAAGAGATGGAATCATACTGTGACAATGACGTTGTTATACTTCGTGAAGGATGCCTCAGATTCAGAGAAGAGGTAATCAAAGATGCGGGCATTGACCCCTGGAGCTGTACAACTATTGCATCAGCGTGCATGAAAACCTATCGTACACACTATCTAACTCCTGAATCTATAGCTATCCCATCGCCAGACAACTACCGACGCCAATTCAAGGCCTACTCTAGTGGTTCCATTCAATGGTTGGAGTACTTGGCCCAGGATAAAGATATTTTTATCCAACATGCTTTGAATCGGGGGGAGAAGGCTTTTGGGCCTTACCATGTAGATGGATACACACAGATTGACGGGGTTGAGACAGTGTATGAGTACAACGGTTGTTTCTTCCACGGTTGTAAATTATGCTTTGTCCCCCACACCTTGTGTGTCCTAACCCAAAAGACTTTTGGGGAAATGTACCAAGAGTTTCAAGACAAACTGAATTCTTTAAAGGCTACTTACGGGTTAAAAGTTGTGGTTTTGTGGGAGCACGAATGGACAGCCCTCAAAAAGGCAGATCCTAGTGTTAAGGCCTTCCTTACCCATTATGACCCTCCAGAGCCCCTGGAACCGCGACAGGCCTTGTTTGGAGGCCGGACCAATGCTTTGACATTGCGTTATGTAGCTCAACCCGACGAGACAATAGGCTATGTAGATTTTACATCCCTATATCCTCATGTAATGAGTTCCTCATTCTATCCTATAGGGCATCCTGAAATTATTCACAGCGACTTTGACGAACCCCAAAATTATTTTGGTTTAATCAAAGCGACTGTCTACCCTCCTAGGGGGCTGTTTATACCTGTGTTGCCTTACAAGGGTCCTAAAGGAAAACTTTTCTTTCCCCTTTGTCGCACATGCTGTGAAAACCACAACCAGGAAAACCCCTGTGATCACACAGATCAAGAAAGAGCCCTGACCGGTGTATGGGTCACTGTAGAATTCTCTAAGGCTTTAGAGAAGGGGTATCGTGTGGCCAAAATCTTTGAAGTGTGGAACTTTTCCAGGAAATCAGACACACTTTTTAAAGAGTACATCAAAACCTTCTTGAGATGCAAGCAGATGGCTTCAGGCTATCCTGCATCGGTCACAGATCAAGAAAGTAAAGACCAGTACATTCAAGACTACCATGACAGAGAAGGCATACTTCTTGACCCTGACAGAATAGAGGTCAACAAAACCAAAAGAAATGTGTCGAAATTGTACTTGAACTCCCTTTGGGGGAAATTAGCGCAGAGATGCAATATGCTAACAACTTCGATCATTAAAGACCCCGAAGAATTTTTGGAATTTGTTTTTTCGGACCAATACGAAATTTCACATTTTTCCTTCTTGAGTCAAGACATTGCCTTGGTGCAATGGAGGCGCCACCAAAAGTGGGTTCTACCCCCGGGTAATGTAAATGTGTTTCTTGCAGCATTTACCACAGCCTATGGCCGCCTTGAACTGTACACCCTCATGGAACAGCTTCAGAGGCGGGTTCTTTACCACGACACAGACTCTGTGGTCTATGTAAGCAAACCGGGGGATTGGACCCCCCCACTTAGCAACTATCTTGGGGGTTTAACGAGTGAACTCGAAGAGGGTGACCATATTACAGAATGGTCCTCATGTGGTCCAAAAAGCTATGCTTTTAGGACTAAAGCCAATCACGTGGTGTTGAAAGCCAAAGGCGTGACTCAAAACTATGAAAATGCACCGCGTGTAAACTTGGAATCAATCACGCGCTTGGTCGAGGGGTTCGTAAAGGACAAGAATAGTGACTTGGAGATTTTGAGCTCCTACAACAAAATAGTGAGGGATAAAAAGGGGTTCCATCTAAGAAACGCACCACTCACTAAAAGATTCAGGGTAGTCTATGACAAGAGACAGCTATTGCCTGACGGTACCACATTGCCCTTTGGCTACTGACTTATGCTACAAGCCCCAGTGTGTCTTAAAGCTTAAGATATTATGACTGCTGTCGAGGGTTTTGACCCCCGGCTACAATTGCCTTTTTCAGCATTAATTGCCGGCCCTTCAAACAGTGGCAAAACTTTTTTTGTAAAAAGTATTTTAGAGAATTCTGAACATGTGTTATCTCAAAAGCCTGACAATATTGTATGGTGTTATTCATGTTACCAACCTCTGTATGATGAATTATTGAAGACAATAAAAATCAAGTTTGTTGAAGGAATACCCGATTCTCTGTCTGATGATGAACTTCTCCCCCCACATGTAAATAATCTGCTGGTTTTGGACGATATGCTATTTGCTGGTAGCGAACACCCTGAAATTGCACGAGCTTTTACCCAATATACTCATCATAGAAACCTGTCCGTGCTTTACTTGGTCCAGAATGTGTTTCACCAAGGTAAAAATAGTCGGACCATTAGCTTGAATGCCAACTACATGGTATTGTTTAAAAATCCTAGAGACAAACTGCAAATTAGCACTCTAGCTCAGCAGATGTACCCTGGACGGAAATCATACTTTATGGAGAGCTATGAGGACGCTACCAAAGAGCCATTTTCTTATTTAATCGTGGATTTAAAAGCAAATACTCCAGAACACCTTAGGCTACGTACAGGGCTGTTTCCGGGGGAGAGGCCTGCTGCATACCTTCCTAAAAAGTAAACGCTATGTCTCTGCGTTTAAAAAGAAACCTCCCCCTCTTGAGAAGGCTAGTAGGTTCTACAGCTAAAGAACGGAAGGCCATCTTGGGTCGCTGTTCTTCAGATCTCATATTAGCCCTATGTGAGATTGCTTTGAATCTTCTCAAAGGACGCATTCCACTCACCCTGAACCAATTGAAAAAATTAAGGAGACAAAAGACAGCGATCAAACTCTTTGCCAATAAAAGGGCCAGTCTTCAAAAGAAAAGACATAGTATACAACAGTCTGGGGGTTTTCTTCTACCTTTACTCAGTATAGCCGTGCCCTTCATCACCAGCCTTATTGCGGCCAGACGTGGTGGTTGAACACGGGTTGTGATGGCCACTAAAATGTACTTGGTGCCTCAACAAGAGTTGGATAGACTTAAAAAACAAATGCAGGGTCCTGAAGATATCAGACAAACAGCGGAAAATGATTTGGATACGGCCATGAAGGATGTTTTGAACCGAAAAGGATTGAACCCCTATGATAAGATTCAAAAATACACAAACCTAATGCAAAGGTATTTGACTCGGGTAAAGCAAGGGGAGAGAGAGACTAACCATTTAACCCTTTCCCTACCGGACCCTTTAACAGATGTCGAACCTAACGATAGCCATGCCCCTGTAAGGCCTGTACCGTCGATCTTACCTAGTGGCGATAATATGTCGGGTGAAGCTCAAATGCCATTTGAAGATAAAGTTATGCATGACCTACTGACACATGTGCCTTTACGTAACAGGAAGAATGTTAAATACATTATGAACAAGATAAAAGACTCAAAGGGGATAGCTGCTTGGAACGACTCTGGAGAGTTTATCCTTCAGGGCTCTGTGGTTAGGGGGTCCCATATGCAGGACTTGCTTAAAAGTACCACGGCTGCCCACAAGGTTGCTGATGACCGAAGGCCTCCCGGCTGGCGTCAGTTTCTTAAGGCCCTGGCAATCCTCAACATCCCCCTCTCCGGTGTACCCAACCATAAGCTTCGTCAACAGATTCAAGCTTTAAAACAAAAGCCTTCAACGAGATACAGCACCCCTAAAGATGCCCCAACGACACCGGCCCCATATGAAAGCGATGATGCTAACTCATTTACTCCCATGAACGTCTCAGGACCTTTTCCTAAACCCGATCTCTCGGCGTGGTTAGACTTTTGAAAATGACTTTTGAATGACTATGATTAAATTCAATAAATGTTTTATTTGAAAAATAAGCAAGTTAACATTTGTGGCATTCTTGAAACATATGACGTGAGCATACGCCTTGATTACGCGTTCTTAAAGGACACACATTTGAACACTTTTGATATTTTCTAACAAAACAAGATACAAGGTTATCATTACTTCTTAAATCATCCTTATAAAGAGACATAACATCTTCAAAAGAAACTCCCCGGGCTCTTTGGCACAGGTAAAATACACAGTGGTGACCGCATGTAGTGGAAAGGTTATCTTGCACTTGTTTGATGTTGTAGTAGATCTTTGTACCGTTTAGGGTCAAAAAATCTTTAATAGATTTAGGGAAATGTGAAAAACCGGGGGGAAAGCCATAGGAATCAAAAAAAGTTGAGATTTTTCGTCCACCTTCCTGTTCTAATGTCATAGCTAGCCAATGTTCACCAGGCATGTGTTTAGGATGGGTATTGACAATAAACATTGAAGGCCTCTCAGACCATATCTCCATAGGTAATTCATCACAAGCCAACACTCCACAAATTGTTTTCCAATCAAGCGGCTCATGAGCCCGTCCAACTCTTGGGTATTCATGTCTTTGTTCAAAGGTCCTTAATAATAATCCACTAAGACCTGTCTTCGGGCATTCACTTCCAAGATTGAATCAGAGCATGCGTAAACAATCATGCTAACTGTACAGGCTAAAGGTGTACGGAAACGCATTTCCAGCCTGAGGTTACCTTGGGACACCACAGACAGATTTCCTGAGGTGTCATCATCAGGTGATAAATTGAAAGCATACAATGTGTAACCCTCTGCAAAATCATTTCTGTCAATAGGTAAAGAGAGATCTTTTAGATGTCGCCCTGTAGCCAGGAATAGATTGTAAAATTCTCGCACAGATATGTTGTTATTAAATTGTGGTTGGAAAGCCTTCGCCGGAACCTGACGTCCGTCCTGACAGAGCGCTACATACTCTGCATTGAAGTGCTGAAAATTAAAGGGTTTTTTATCTAAACTGCCCGTATTAGAGGCGTGATCAACCAGACCTATAACCACATATCTAGGTAAAGGGCCTAGAAATAGGTTTTCTTGACTGCAGATTCTACTGCCCACAGGTATGCTAAAGGTTTTCATGGTAATTCTTTGGAGAGGGTAAAGGGCATTTCCTTTCATCAAAGCATGTGAGTGACCCAGGCGCACGGCCGGAGATACAGATACTTTTTAATAAAAAGGGTTGCCCCCAACACTTTCAAACTAAAATCCCCGTCTTGGGGAGACATCAGGCAAAAATCATCCTTGGCCCTGGTTAATTTTAATCTTAAATCAACCGAATTTAAGAGTAACCGTTCTTGAAAGAAAATGTCAGAGTGTATAGGGCCTAGCAAATGAAACTCTCGAGATTCGGCGGCAGTAGCGAGCTCGTGCCGCTAGTCCTTTGTTTGCACCGGTGGAAGGGTCTGTCGATTCCATAGAGGCTCCTGCAGTATCCTTGCTAAACAGCCCGGCGCTAAATTGGGTTTTGAGAGTGTCTTCGGAGTAGTTTAGTAAACACTCCATGATGGCTCTATAAGGGTATGTAGCGCTGCTTTGACTGATTAGGCGTTCACCCAAAGTCACATCAACTTGGGAGAAAATGGTGGCCAAGGGGTAATTAATGAGACTCACTTTGGCATCGTCTGCAATATTAGACCCATCTCTTTTGGTCACTTTTAGACGTAAATGCACCAAGGTGTTGTTGAGGTCCAGATAGTTGTCACCATGGCCTGGTATGAAAAATTCGATAGGCCCGTTATCGGTAATAGCAGAGAGAGGGGCTATCTCCACATAACTGGATCTATCTATTGAATGCTGCGTTAACGGTGCCGTGAAAAGATCAAGTTCTGTCTTTATAGCTTCAGAGGACATTCGATGTAAAAGAGCCATGTCACTATTCTTTTAGAAAATACTTCCTAGTATTCTTTTAGCCTGTTTTGGTACAGACCTCCTCACTTTACCCCGTCTTTGACTTACTGAGGTTCTTTTAACAGTTAACCGCCGCTTTTTAGGTGCCGGTCTATGCCTTAAACCAGGGGGTCTCTTTTTTGGCCTTCGAGACAATATCATAAGCCCCGAGCCTTCTTGATGCTCCACCTCTGGTGACGCCCTTCGGGTCATAGCATTGGCTACAACCTCACTTACTATATTTTTAGCCGCTGATTTTAAATGTGGTTTGGCTATGCTGAAGCCTCTCTTCATAAACGGTAAACCATCCTGAAGAGGTTACGGAATATACCTCCTATCCCCGAACCATACATTGTCGGCGCTCCATGATATCCTGGTAGTCCATTACCCACTTGATCCACATAGTATGAAACATAACGGTTAGGGTCGAGCTGATGGTGCTCCATAACACTTTTATTTGTATTATGTTTATAAATATAATACAGCTATTATATATGTAGAGAGGTTTTGGTGGGTCTAAAGTGGAGTTTTACAATCGTTTTACCATAAGTAAATTCAATGTTTTCGTTCTGATCCGTTTAAGCTCAACCAGAATGTTTTCAATATAGTTCTTGCTGACATGTACGTAGTGCGGCTTGTCATAATTGACAGTGACGATGTCCCCATCCTTGCCGTCTATATGAACTGTTCGCAGGAGGGGCACACAGCTGTCTCCGACCCTTTGATAGGTTATGATGTCGGTATAGACAAATATGTTGTAAAAGCCTGCATGTATATCCGCAGGGAATGGGAATAATTTATCGTTCACATACGTCCATTTATTGGGACCCATCCCCAACATGTAGGATAAATTACCGCTGGTCTTTATACCTCCGTTAGCAGGCCCTGAGATTTGTATCCTTTTATGGATTGGATTGTAGAATAGGAATATTTCCATCTTGTTCAGGGTTAGGTGTTCATTCAACTCTGAGACGATCCTGTCGACGGTTCTATAGAAACCTTTTTTAAGCTTAATAAGTTTCGCAGGTTCCGAGAACCTTTTGCAATAAAAATCACGGTCCTTAGCTTTGATATTATACCAACTATGGGGGTATGTAATCTCGCTGAGACCTACTTCCCAAGCCTCTGATAACTCTATAGGCTTTGGAAAATTGGTTGTATACTTCGAACTCTGATTATTACGATATATCTGTGCCGACGCATTACTGGGGAGAGTCAGGTAGAAGCCGCTGTGTTCCATGATGCCCAACTGTGTACACGCGAATGATGCGCTAGTTATCATGACTAGGGGTTTAAATTAAGCCCCGTTGCCTCCACCACATCCTGCTCCAATACCCAACTGTTGAACTTTTGAGGCCAGTTTTTCCAGCGGACCAGCAACCATTTTTTACCCTTTTCTCTCTTCTGATCTAGAATCTCCTCCACGTGAAAGACTTTGTCTTTACCCAACTGGACCTTCTGTAATTCCTTCTCATAAAAAGATCCCTCTATAAGATCCCCGTCATAATCTTTTAATTTGTAGACCGGCGGAATGCGTGGCAGACATTCGGTAACGGTAAACAACTCCGAGCTAAAGCCTTGTTCGTATTTTTTGTCGAAAACACCCCTCAACTTTGATATACGCACCAAGTCACCCACTAGGAATTTAAAAGTCATTTTTTTCTTACGGCGAAGTGGGAACAAACCATACATATTTTTAAAGACTTGAAAAGAGTTTTCCGAAGAGACCTCCGAGGGCTTCATACGTATAGTCTTATGGTAGCTGTGGTTGTAACCGTTTACTAAATCCTGAACTATGTCTGTATATCGGTTGGTGTTGTGAGCTGTAAAATAGCGCCACATCCGCTCTTTCAAAGTCCTATTAAAGCGTTCCACAACCGAAGCTTTCAAATCAGAGCCTGTAGCAAAATGTACTATATTATACTTATTCATTAGCTTCTGAAATGTTTGATTAAAAAATTCTTTTCCGCCATCCGTCTGCACTTTCTTGGGGGCGCCTCCTGCCTTCAAGATCGATTCAAAGGCCCTGGTCACCTCTGCCCCGCTCTTATTTTTTAACACCCTTACATAGGCTAATTTAGAGAAAATATCTATAACCGTTAGCATGTAGCGATTTCCATCATTTTTATCGGCAAGGGACTGCATGTCACATAGATCCGCCTGAAATTGGGATAATGGATGCGTAGAAAAAACTCTATTTCTTGGAAAATGTTTTCTTACAGGTTTATGTAGAGTGTAGGCATCTTGCTCTGATAACCATTCATTCACTTTAGCATCGCTTAACAGACTACCTGTTTCTTCGACTATAGCTCTCTGTAAACGCTCTTTACCCCCATAAGACCCGGGGTTAGAGGGATTATAATATATGTTTTTCAACAGCTGCTCAGCCATCCTTCTTGCCTCTCTGAGGTACAATAACTGTAATGAGCCACTTTCATATAACGACAACATTTCAGTTTGTGAATTTTTTATTTTAAGAATGCAACAATTATTACGTATACAGACAATTCAGGATTTGTTGCAAGATACAAGTCCCCGTTTTCTCAACAATCACAGCATGCAACACCCTGTATATATTGTTTAGATTTACAGGTTTGTTTCGCTGAATTTTAAAACACACACGTCTGATATATAAGTATATAAACAACAAATATGATACACATTCACATTAAAGGGTGGTTCAAACAAATAATGTAAAATCTTAGCCAAAGTTATTTCTAGTTCTTCAGAATCCTCAAACAAGCCTTGATACCATATGTGACCATTGTAAACTCTCGCCCGTATGTCGGACATGTTTCATGATTTGCTCCATTTTTAACCACACGCTCTACAATAACCCCTGTATTGTGGGGTTGTGTAGAACTTTACATTGTTCACTTTATTTTCAATAATCTGATGCATAACATTTGTAAGGTCTCTCAAAAGAAAAATGGTATTATATTCGCTCAACATCGTAGACACATAGTTACCCATAGCTCTAAATAAACAAATGTCACTCGGTCTCTTGGGATTTATTGAGCCAAGAAAAGCAGCACGACATCAGCCATCACAGCTTCCCTGTATGTTGTTCGTCCACCAGGGTGTGTCGGATTTCTTTGAGTTTCTCATGGATAAGAGGGGCCTCCTTCAGTTCATGTAGGAAGGCTTCGGTTACCTCCGTAACTCTAGGATAGACGGCGCAATACCCATAGACTCCAGGGGCGATGACCAGCGCTGGTATAAAAACGGCAGGAACCACAGTCTTTTCACCAGCTCTCAAATGATTGAAAAAGTAGTATCTAGAGGGTCGTAGAGGCAAGATGACGAACGCTGGCTGGGATGATTGATCCACAGCCGATGCATTTTCTCGTATATATTCGCCATCACCACGTTTAAAAGTGTAGCTACAGAGGGCCTGGATTGTATCCACAAAACAGACTGACTGGCCACCCCATCAAACACATCCTCAGGCTGGTAAATGTCGGGGGTGTCACGGGTCTTGCCAGGGGTGCGTAGAGTGTGGGCGTCGTGGCATAGAGTCTTTAGTGTCGGGCCCCCATGACGTAGTGGCTTCCTCGTAGATGGTCTGGAGATCCATGGTGTATGCTGAAATGAAGAACTGTCTGCTTTTTTTCTTTTTTATTGTAGAACAAGGCCTTGGGTATCTGGGGGGCGGGGTTAAAGCATCCGCTTACTTAGTTTCTTCTGACGCTGTATCTCTTGAGGCTCTTTGCATCGTAATCTTTACGATTCGTATATATTATGCACTTCTTAATGAAATGAACAAGGCTCTGACGCTGTTGCTCTGTCTAGCACCAGAAGCATCCAACGTTTGCAACATTTTCAATTCCAGTACATCCCAACTGTTTAAAGGAATAAGCAGACGCAGTCGGGTATCCCAGTCAGGCCACCACCCCTAAGTTTGTGGTTTCGGATTGCCTCGGTGCCGATATAGAACTCCACCGCCACGCTGCCGCACGGTCGGCCATTCTTTCTTTGTTATTTTCACCCTGTGAAATATTTGTCCTGAGGAGTCCGGGGTACCTTCCCAAGGGTCTCGTGGCCCGTGAACACACTATACCCCTTGGTGTGATAAGGCTCAGTTCAGGACACACAACCTTGCGAAAACCGACCAGTCTTCAACACCATATTCCAAGCCTACAGTCTGGTCTGTATATTCTTCTCCTTCATCTACGTATAGAGGGTCACTCTACAGGCCAGGTAATCAAACCGATACCCCCACTGCTGGCCATTAGACATCAACACTTGATCTGTCAGAGCATTTGCTGGCGGTATTTGGGTTATATAACACATTTAAAAACGTTTTTTTTGGCGCATCATATATTGCTGGTTGATACTTTGCCCTTGCTCTATGCAACCCGAAGGCCTGTTCAGTTTGTTACAGTCATCATGCTTCTGGTACGATCCAAATTCCTGGTTATTCTTAAGATCTTGTGCAATTTAAACAGGTATTGTTCAGCGGCTTTA